>NC_060277.1:10419559-10778481 GCF_021613505.1 Equus quagga
ATGCTTAAGGCAAGCTGATGAGGAAATTTTCCTCACCTTGCTAGTACACTCACTAAAAATTGTTTGGGAAAGGCTGTAGCTTGAAAAGGTGATATGAAAACTCGATCAGTACACTAGGCTCACCACAGAGGCTTAATTCTTTAGTATTCTGATCGTTCATGTGAAGAAAATGAAATGCGTGTGTGTGTTTGACAAATTTCTCACTGGACAGCCTCAAAAGCAGCATAAAGACTAAGGAATGGGACCACTGAAGGCTGTATTTTCTGTGACTTGTTTTTCCCTCATTTTCACAAATAAGAACTCATTTTAGGAAATATGTTATTGTTTTCTCCAGAATTAAAGTATTTCTTCATTCATCTAAGCATTCCTGAGGAAACAAGTATTTAACATCTAGGTGAGTTTTCTATGCAATTGAAGCTTACCCCTGTTAAAGTCAAACATTTTTTTAAATCAGTTTTGATAAACATTTTTCTAAAATCTCCATCTGAATAATCAAACTTTTAAAATTAACTTCTTAAGTAAAAACAAGATAATGTTTGTATATAATCAGTCATATCCTTTATAAAAGATTTCTAAATTCCAACTGTATAAACTGAATCTAACTTTCCCAATGAAATGATAATCCTTTTTTATGTCCTTTACCAAAGATCTGATGTTGACTGAGGCAGAATCATAAACATTCTATTTCAGTGTCTCTGATCAATCCATGCTGTAGTGTAAACCACGGTGGCTCACACACGTTAAAACAACAAAACGAATTTAGCATGTTACAGCAACCTATAATAATGTGCTATTGTAGAATTAATGTTCAATGTTTAGTATATTAAGTTCTTATTGTTTTGTCTGTAAAAGGAAAATGCGAGATAAATTAACAACTTCATTCAGAAGAACAATTTTAGGGAGATTTCATAGCAATCATTTAGGAGAGATTTCTTAGGGACATGAGACTAGTTACAGCACTTATTACAACAAGCTCTGGAACACACATCATGTTGCTTTTTAATATTCTCATTGCATATTTCTCTATGTCAAGTATAACCATTCAGGATAAAATCTTTTTTTTTTTCCTTTTTTTTCTTTCTTTCTTTTTTCTTCTTTTTCTTTTTTTAAGGAAGATTAACTCCATGCTAACATCTGCTGCCAATCCTCCTCTTTTTTTGCTGAGGAAGACTGGCCCTGAGCTAACATCCATGACAATCTTCCTCTACTTTACGTGTGGGACACCTGCCGCAGCATGGCTTGCCAATCGGTGCCATGTCAGCAGGCAGGATCCAAACCAGCAAACCCTGGGCTGCCAAAGTGGAATGTGCAAACTCAACTGCTGCGCCACCAGGCCGGCACCCCCATTTTTGAAATAAATGTTTTTTATTCTTGTACTGCCACTCCATCAATACAAACAGCTTTACCTTGTACCTTTATGAGAGTGAGTACGCATTTGAAAAATTATATTTGCATTCAAATTTATATCATTTGATTACCCATTATTGAATTGCTTGTTATAGGCAACTCAAATCATGTGATAATGAATTTAACCACAAGTCCACAAAATCAAACATCTTTGCTTCTTTGTCAAGCACTTTTGTATATCTCTTTTAAAGAACTATGAAAATTGGTTATTCCGTGTCATTCTAAAGTACTGAATTATTATGTTTAGCCCAACCAGACCAAAAGTGCTGGGTAGCCTATGGGAGGCATTAGGGTAAACAGGAGATAGTTTTTTAGATTTTGTTTGTTTTTTGACATTCATGTTAAAAAAATCACATTTTATGATATTGATGGTTTAATTTTGAAAATGATTTCTAACATAAGAAACCAAGGCAAATGCCTTAAATACTTAAATACCTAAAAACACTCACGGTTACTATCAAAAATCTAGAAGTAAATAGGCCCGTTAACTTAAAACCAATATTGTTAGGAATTCTTGACAAACCAAATGCCCAGTTGCAGAAGCCAAATAAGTTAACCATTCAGCCATCACAGATTGCCAGAGGTTGTTTCCAGGAAGAATCACAAGAGTCTACAATCCCTTACAGAGTTATGAGAATATTGAAATCAAAGTACTGATCCTACATACTGCAGATGTATACTGTTTTAATTCCTATGCAAGATTTCAAATAACCATGTATTAAGTTTAAAAAAAACCTGCGTTTTTCAAGATGGTACAAGGATTTGGAAAACATCTCTCAAATCTTTGTCTTTGAGGAAACAAAGCACTCTTAAACACAAAGGAGAAAATAAAAGACATAAGTCAAAAGAAGAAGATTCAGAAGTAGCAGAGAGAATAATCCAAGTCAAAAAGTTTAAGAGTTAAGAAATATGACACTAAGACAAAGATAAAAGCAACTGAGAATCAACAATATTAGATAAAAGGTACGACAGAAAATTCCTAGCCTCCAATTATGGAAAGACAGAGGTATACCTGAAACTCTTCTGTTAAAAACATGTACAAATGTGAAAAATAGTAACATAAAAAGTATTATAAGTATTTTGCTGAGTTTTCAAGAAATAAGGAAAACAGGTTGGGAGGAAAAAAGAGGGAACTGAACACAATGGCAATTAGCTAAATCTGTGGTTCCTGTAATACAAGGTGATGAAATGTAAAGTGAAGGGATTAGTTTGAGGGTGGCAGTCAATATTTCTAATGCGAAGTCTTGGGCTTTAAGTCTACATATGAAGAGGAGAAGAAACATTGTACCCTCCTGAGGGAGTAATTGGACACATAGATACATACATAAAGATAGGACCCTCAAAGGGACACACTCTTGGCATAAGGATGGACCAGAGAAATTCTGCCCACCACAAAAGGGAGATATTGAGGTAGGAGTTTCTGTGATGACTCTGGATCACCAAAAACAAATTTAAAAAAACACAACAGAAGCTCCTCTGAGAATTCTACACGTGTTTCTTGTCAAGCTGAAGTTTGAAATTATAATCTCTTTATGATATTGAAAGCCTCAAATCAAGAAATGAATTTTAAAATTTATCTTTGGCTGATGCTGCTATTGAGACATCTGGCAGAATGTGAAACCCCTTCAGAAGGGTGAACCATTAATTCAGGTCACACAAATTCCCACTGATAAACACAGTGAAGATGTGTTCACAATTAAAAATTACAGAAGGTATAAGAAAACAATTCATTATGAGCTAGAGTCAACAGAAAAAAACAACCAAGAGGATTATAAATCCAAGAACTTAAGATGGCAAAATGATCAGTTAGATATCATAAGATACGTTTTAAACAAAGGCATAAATAAAGGAATTGCAAAAGAAAGCACACACACACATGCAAGGTCAGAAATAGGAACAAAGGAACTGAAAAGAACAAAGAAAACCATACAAAAGACAGATAGGTCATTAAATTTTTAAAATAAAAAGCAGAGTAGACATAGTTGAAAAGAAGATTAATAGACTGGAAAAACAATTCTAAGGAAGTTACACAGAACAAAGCATAGAAAAATTGAGAGATAATAAACACAAAGAAAAGTTTAAGAGGCATGGAGGGTAGGATGGGAGAATCAATTTACTTGTGATTGGATTTATAGAAGGATAAAATAGATGAAAGAGAGCAGAGACAATATGCAACGAAATAATAACACAGTTTCAAGAAGGACAAGCTCTAAATAGGATAAATAAAACTAACTTCCTTTCTAGATATATTGTAGTGAAACTGCTGAACATCAAAAAAAGAGGTCTTAGGGAGTGACATCAGCATCATGGTGAAATGAGCTCTCTCCTTAGTCTCTCCCCTCTAAGATACAATGAAAAGGACATTCGTTTACCAACAGAGGACATTCACGTAACACAAAAGATGTATGAGAGACCTATGCAGCCATATGTCTGGATCCCCTGGAGGAAGTGGAAGGAGGTAAGGGGAATCTTCTCTCCCTCCAGATCAGCAGTGACCAGAGGACTGCTCAAGGCTCTGAGAGGAAAGAGGGGAGGGGCAGCCTTCCATGGGAACACCATCACTCTCTGAGTTCCTTCATAGCCCAAGGGAAAGCCCCACACAGAGCTGCCTAACTTATCATGGGGGTGTCTTCATCAAGCTAGCACCACAGGAGAGCAGATAGTGAGGGCCAAGTGAGAATGCCCCAGGGATCACACAGGCAAAGAAAGACACCCTCCCCTTGCCCAGTGCTCCAGTTCAGCTGGTCAACCAGAGAACCACACAAGCAGAAAGGCAAGCAGAAGCTCAAGTGAGCAAGCCATGGATCATGGCAGGCTCAGAATATGCAGCTCTTGACCCCCACCCAGTGGTGGCAGCTGGAAATTATGACCAGATACTATCACTATGCAGAGGCACAAATCCAAACTGTCAAGCAGTATGAAAAAATATATTAAATATCCAGACCAGAGGGAAAATAAGAACCCAGAAATCAATCCTGAAAGCACAGAAATCTATAATGTAAATGACAGAGAATTCAAATAGCTATCATAAAAAAAACTCAGTGAGTTACAAGAAATACAGAGTTCAATGAAATCATGAACTTCTTCACAAAAGAGATTGAAATTATAAATAAGAACCAATCAGAAATGTTGCAGACGAAAAACACAATGGATGAGATAAAGAAAAATCTGGACTTCCTGCACATTAGGGCTGATTTATGGAGGAATGAATGAGCAGTCTTGAAAACAGAAATATAGAAGTGCTTCAGATGGAGGAGGAAAGAGAACTAAGACTAAAAAGAAATGAAGAAATTATCTGAGAAATATCTGACTCAATTACGAAATGCAACATAAGGATTATAGGTATTCAAGAGGGAGAAGAAGAGAATCAAGCAGAAAGCTTGTTCAAAGAAATAATAGCTGAGAACTTCTGAGGAGAAGAAGCTAGAAATACAAGTGAAAGAAGCCAATAGATCTCCTAACTATATCAATGTAAAAAGACCTTCTCCAAGGCATGTAGTAGCAAGCTGGCAATAGTCAATGACAAAGAACAAATATTAAGGTCAGCAAAGCAGAAGAAAATAACTTACAAAAAAACCCCTATCAGGATTTCAGCAGATTTCTCAGCAGAAATCTTACAGGCTAGGACAGAGTGGAATGATATATTTGAAATTTTGAAAGACAAAAACTTTCAGCCAAGAATACTCTATCCAACAAAACTACCCTTCAGATATGGTGGAGAAAAAAAGAGATGGGTTACAAAGCCCTGAGCAAGGAGATAAATAGGTAGGCAAAATCAGAAAATTGCAGTTCTCTATCAGAACAGGTTAGCAAACACTTAATTATAATATTAAAGTTAAATGGAAAGAAAACACCAAAAATAAATATAGCATTTTAACCACAAACCCACAACATAAAATGGAATAAGATGTGACAATAATAACTTGGAAGGGGAAGAGAACAGGGTTGAAAATGGCTTAGTCTAAGGAAATAAGAGACTATTAGAAAATGGAACATCTCATCTATGAGATTTTTTATGCAAATCTAATGGTAAACAATAAAAAATATTAGAACAGAGACACAAATGATAAATAAGAAGAAAACTAAGAAAATCATCATAGAAAACTACCTAACCGAATCGGTAGTCCGAAATACATGGGATGAGAAACAAAGGTAATGCAGGAGAACCAGAAAACAAGCAATAAAATGGCAGAATTAAGCCCTCATATATCATATTCACTCTAAATGTAAATGGATTGAATTCTCCAATCAGAAGAAACAGAGTGGGGGGCGGCCAAGTGGTGTAGCAGTTAAGTTCATGTGCTTCGCTTCAGTGGCCTAGGGTTTGCCAATTTGGATCCCGGGCATGGACCTATGCACCACTTATCAAGTCATGCTGTGGCAGGCGTCCACATATAAAGTAGGGGAAGTAGGGCACGGATGTTAGTGCAGGGTCAATCTTCCTGAGCAAAAAAGAGGAGGATGGGCAGCAGATGTTAACTCCGAGCTAATCTTCCTCAAAAAATAAAGACACAGAGTGGCAGGATGGATTAGAAAACAAGACCCAACAACACACTGCCTCCAGGAAACACATCTCAGCTCCAACAACAAACAAAGTCTCAGAGTGAAGGGATGGAAGATGATATTCCAAGCTAATGGAAAACAAAAGAAAGCAGGTATTGCCATACTTATATGAGACAAAGTAGACTTCAAGATAAAACAGGTAAAGAGAGACAAAGAGGGGCAGTATATAATGATAGAAAGGACACTCTACCCAGAAGACATAACACTTATAAATATTTATGCACCCAACACAGGAGCACCAAAGTACATAAAGCAACTATTAACAAACCTAAAAGGAGAGATTACCAACAACACAATAACAGTAAGGGACATCAACACCCCACTTACATCAACAGATAGATCATCCAGACAGAAAGTCAACAAGGAAATATTGGAATTAAATGAGAAATTAGACCAGATGTACTTTATAGATATATATATAACACTCCATCCAAAAACAACAGAATAAACATTCTTTTCAAGTGAGCATGGAACAATCTCAAGGATAGACCATATGTTGGGAAACAAGACAAGCCTCAATAAATTTAAGAAGGTTGAAATCAGATCAAGCATCTTTTCAAAATATAATGCTATGAAACTAGAAATCAACTACAAGAAAAAGGCTGGGAAAGGGACAAAGATGTGGAGACTGACCAACATGCTACTGAACAAACAATGAATCATTGAAGAAATTAAAGGAGAAATCAAAAAATATCTGAAGACAAATGAAAACATACCATACCAACTTATATTGGATGCAGCAAAAGCAGTCCTATGAGAGAAATTCATAGTAATACAGGCCCACTTTAACAAACAAGAAAAATCTCAAATAAGAAATCTTAAACTACACCTAACAGACATAGAAAAAGAAGAACAAAGCCCAAAGTCAGTAGATGGAGGGAAATAATAAAAATTAGAGCTGAAATAAATGAAATTGAAACAAAAAAGACAGTAGAAAGGATCAATGAAGCAAAGAGCTGGTTCTTTGAGAGTATAAACAAAATTGACAAACTCCTAGCCAGACTCACTAAGAAAAAACAAAGAAGGCTCAAATAAACAAAATAAGAAATGAAAGAGGAAAATTTTACAATGGATACCACAGAAATACAAAAGATTATAAGAGAATACTATGAAAAACTATATGTCAACAAACTGGACAATCTAGAAGAAATGGATAAATTCTTAGACTCTTACAACCTCCCAAAACTGAATGAGGAAGAAATAGAAAAGTTGCATAGATCAATCACAAGTAAAGAGATTGAAACAATAATCAAAAACTCTCAAAAATAAAAGCCCAAGACCACATGGCTTCCCTAGAGAATTCTACCAAACATTCCAAGAAGATTTATTACCTATCCTTCTCAAAATATTCCAAAAAATTGAGGAATATGGAACACTTCCCAACATATTCTATGAGGCCAACACTACCCTGATACCAAAGCCAGACAATGACTACACAAAGAAGGAAAATTATAGGCCAATGTTGCTGATGAACACAGATGTAAAAATCCTCAATAAAATATTGGCAAATCAAATGCAGCAATACATTAAAAGGATCATACACCACGATCAAGTGGGATTTATAGCAGGGACACAGGGATGGTTCAACATCTGCAAATCAATCAATGTGATATACCACATTAACAAAATGAAGAGTAAAAAGCACATGATAATCTCAATACATGCAGAGAAAGCATTTGACAAGATCCAACATCCATTTGTGATAAAAAACTCTCAATATGGGGCCAGCCCATGTTCCACTTTGGTGGCCTAAGGTTCACTGGTTCAGATCCTGGGTGCAGACCTACACACCACTTGTCGAGCCATGCTGTGGTAGGCATCCCACATATAGAGTGGAGGAAGATGGGCACGGATGTTAACTCAGGGCCAGTCTTCCTCAGCAAAAAAAGAGGAGGATTGGTGGCAGATGTTAGCTCAAGGCTAATCTTCCTCAAAAAAAAAAAACTTTCAATAAAGTGAGCATAGATGGAAAGTATTTCAACATAATAAAGACCATATATGACAAACCCACAGCCCACATCATACTCAATGGGGAAAAACTGAAAGTCATCTTTCTGAGAACAGGAACAACACAAGGGTGACCACTCTCAACACTGTTATTCCCCATAGTACTAGAGGTTTTAGCCAGAGTAATTAGGCAAGAAAAAAAATAAAATGAATCTAAATAGGCAGTGAAGAAGGAAAACTCTCACAGGGTTTGCACATGTCATGAGTTTATATATAGAAAACCCTAAAGAGCCCATAAGAAAACTATTAGAAATGATCAACAACTATAGCAAAGTGGCAGTGTACAAAATCAGCTACCAAAATCAGTTGCATTCCTATACTCTAATAAAGAACTAACAGAAAGAGAACTCAAGAATACAATCCCATTTATAATTGCAACAAAAGGAATAAAATATCTAGGAATAAATTTAACCAAGGAGGTGAAATAGCTATACAATGAAAACTATTAGACATTATTGAAAGAAATTGATGATGACATAAAGAATAGGAAAGATATTCCATGCACATGGATTGGAAGAATAAACATAGTTAAAATGTCCATACTACCCAAAGCAATCTACAGATTCGATGCAATTGCAACCAGGATCCCAATGACATTCTTCATGGAAATAGAACAAAGAATCCTAAAATTCATATGGGGTAACAAAAGACTCTGAATAGCTAAAGCAATCCTGAGGAAAAAGAACAAAGCTGGTGGCATCACAATCCCTGACTTCAAAATATACTACAAAGCTATAGTCATGAAAAAAGCATGGTAATGATACAAAAACAGGCACACACCTAGAAATAAAACCACACATCTATGGATAGAAAATCTTTGACAAAGGACCTAAGAACACAGAGAATGAAGAAAGGAAATTCTCTTCAATAAATGGTGTTGGGAAAACTGGACAGCCACATACAAAAGAATGAAAGTAGACCACTATCTTTTGCCATACACAAAAATAAACTCAAAATGGATCAAAGGCTTGAAGGTAAGACCTGAAGCCATGAAACTTCTAGAAGAAAATATAGGCAATACACTCTTTGACATCGGTCTTAAAAGGATCTTTTTGAATATCACGTCTACTCGGATAAGGGAAACAAAAGAAAAAATAAACAAGTGGGCCTTCATCAGACTAAAGAGCTTCTGCAAGACAAAGGAAACTAAGATCAAAATGAAAAGACAACCTAGCAACTGGGAGAAAATATTTGCAAATCATATATCCCACAAGGGGTTAATCGCCCTAATATATTTAAAAAAAAAACCTCACACACTCAACAAGAAGAAAACAAACAAGCTGATCAAAAAATGGGCAGAGGATACGAACAGACATTTTTCCAAAGATGATATACAGATGGTCAAAAGACACATGAAAAGATGTTCAACATCACTAATCATCAGGGAAATGCAAATCAAAACTTCACTTCGATATCACCTACGCCCGTTAGGGACGGTTACAATCACCAAGACAAAAAATAAATGTTGAAGAGGTTATGGAGAAAAGGGAATCCTCATATACTGCTGGTGGGACTGCAAACTGATGCAGTCACTATGGAAAACAGTACAGAGATTTCTTTAAAATTAAAAGTAGAACTACCATATGACCCAGCTTTCCCACTACTGGGTATTTATCCAAAGAACTTGAAATAAAAAATTCAAAGAGACTTATGCACCCCTATGTTCATGCAGCATTATTCGCAATAGCCAAGACATGGAAGCAACCCAAGTGCCATCGACTAATGATTGGATAAAGAAGATGTGGCATACATATGCAATGGAATACAACTCAGCCATAAAAAAAGAGAAAATTGTCCCATTCACAACACCATTGACGGACCTTGAGGGTATTGTGTGAAGCAAAATAAGCCAGACAGAGAAAGACAAACACCATGTGATTTCACTCATGTGGAAGATAAACAAACACAAGGACAAAGAGAGCAGTTTAGTAGTTACCAAGGGGAAGGGAACAAGGGAGTGGGCACAAGGGGTGAAGGGGCACACTTACATGGTGACTGACAAGTAATAATGTACAACTGAAGTTTTACACTGTTATAAACTAGTATGACCTCAATAGAAAAAGAGGTCTTAAGAAGTCTGAGGTAAAATAAAGATTATATATAAAATAATGACATTTAAATTAATAACCAATTTCTTACAGCAACAGCAGAGAACAGAAAACAATGAAAAAGTAGCTTTATAGCACTGATAGAAAATACGTGTCAACCTTGAGTTCTACAACCATGTAATTATCATTTACTATTAAAAGGAAAACTAAGATATTTTCAATAAAGATGATGTTTGCCATTAATTATGATCACCAAATCTCCTAAAGAATGTACTTGAGGAATAAAGAGAAAATAAAGGAGAGAATTCAAATTAACAGAATATACAATGAAAAAACTGGGAAATATCTACAAACACAGCAATTAAAAGAATAATAAACACTATGAAGCAAATGTAAGCAAAAATTGATTTTGTGAAATCCAGTGGAATCAGCAAACTAATAGCCGACAGTGACAAGTTTTCTGGGTAAAAAGCAAATTCACAGATACACATGTTTCTTTCCACTCTCAGTAACCACTTAACAAATATATCAGAAAATAAGATGTGACTCTCAAATGCAGCAAAGCAATAAACCATCTTTAAATTAATCCCGCAAAAATCCCCATGGAGAAAGTTTTTTAAATCTTAAATGGCATAGAAATGGTTCTGAATAAATGGAAGGATATAGCAGTCATACAGAGCTGCTTGCATTTCCTAGCCCACCAGGCTGACTCTCTTCATGCTTTGCATATTTTTAACTGGTATATAGCATTCAATTGCAGGAAAAGAGTTTCAATTATGGACCTATAGGTCCATACCCAATATTATAAAGGTATTATCCTTGCCTTTGTCTAAAATCTTAATATTTTGATTTTTATATTTATTTTTAAATAATCTGGAATTGATATTTTGTGTATTGTATAAGATAGATACGTAATTCCATTTTTTTACTTTTGGAAAATCAATTTCTCCAGAATTATTGATCGAATAGTTCATCCTCTTGTCACTTGTTTGTAGTTTCTCCTCAGACATAAATCAACTTTCCATGTAGTGTTGGTTTGATTCTCTTTCCTTTTCCACTAGTTTTAATGCTTATTTCTGAGTCTATAGCTCACTTTTTTAATTTTGAAAATTTTATAATAACTCTTGATATTTGATCACAAATTGCCCTGATCTATTTCTTCTTTCTCAAAATTTCCTGAGCTATTCATCACCCTTAGCTCTATTTTATAAATTTTAGGATGAGCTTGTCAAGTCCTCCCAGAAAGATTCCTTTTGTGATCTGAGTGAAATTGCATTTAATTTATAATTAATATGGAGAGAACTGATGTCTTTAGAATATTGAATCTTCCAATTTGTGAACACAAGATAGCTCTCCAATAGCTCAGATCTTCTTTAATGTCCCCAATAATGTTGTATGATTTTTCTATAGAGTACCCTAGAGGTTTGGTTATTATGCAAATACTATATTTATCTATAACATTTCCTAATTAGTCATTACTAGTGCTTACAAATTCTGATGATTTCTTAAAAAGCATTGGTCTTATATGTATGTACAGCAATCTCATTGAACTCTCTTATTAGTTCTCAACATATGTCTGTAAATTCTCTTTTTCTTCTGATAACCTTATCATCATCACCAAATGGTAACTTTTTTCCCTATTTCCCAATAAGTTTCCCTATTATTTGCTTTGTTTTCTCTTCTTATTATTTTAGCTAGGATCTACAGTGAAATATGTAACAGAAGCAATGATAGCAGGAGTCCTACTCTTGTTTTTGCCTAGAACTCTTGTTCTTGGGAATGCTTCTAATGCTTCATCATTAAACGTATTGGTTTTTCTATGATTTTTGACAGATCTTGATTAGATTAAGGAAGCTTCCATTACAGGATTATGCAAGTATTCCTAATGTGCATAAACTTTTTTTTCTAATATAAAGGAATGTAGATTTTTATTAAAAAAAACTTCTGCATTCATTCAGGCAATCATAGGTACTTTTTCTCCCTTAATTTGTTAAAGGGGCTTTAGACTAAATGCTTTTCTGAAATTGAACCATCCTTACATTATTGGTATAACTATTTCTTTTCATCCTAAATAAGTTGTAAGATATTGAAGGATAAATATTATTTATATAATTATATGTAATAATTATATATTTAAGTCATATTTTAGTCTTATATATGCGCATAGTAATTTGAATATGGGAAATAGTCAATCATTGTACAGTTAAATAATTAATCATTAATATGAATAAAATAAAGAGTTCTTACTATAATATTAAGGTTTTAATTCCCAAAATGAAATTAAATATGGGGGGAAATTCTGAGGAATGTTATGAAGGTGTATTAGAAACCACACGAAGAAAGAAATACAGGCTTTTTGACCAATAAATATGATATAACAGCAAAAGATAATAGAAAAAAATGTGAAACTACTTTTTTGTGTGATCTCTGCCAAGGATACATTTAAGACTGGAAAGTGGAACATGCATTTGTAGGGGAAAGTAAATGTAAGGTAGTTAAGTAAACAGTCAGAACAGCTAATCAAATTAATTCCAGTTTTTATCTAGAAAGCTCCATCTCAATCACTGAGAGAATTTGTAGACGTAGTTGCAGTATACATAAATTTTGGTAAAGTTATTTATATAAGAACAATAGGACGAGTGACCAAGATCAGCAAGCACATTTCTGATTTCCAAAGAAAAAGAATATAACAGAAACTATTGACTCACTAAATTAAAATTAATTTCAGGGAAAACATTGTATTGATTATTAAACAAAGAACTATATGCAAACATAAAGGGAAGTTATGATATCTTGAAAGCCCTGTAGACACTCTACAAAACCAATGCTATTCCTTTCCTTTTATTAAAAGAAGTACTAAAAGTGACAAATAAGAGGAAGAATAGAGACAACAAATAAGTGAATTCCATCATTTACAGGTATTTCATTGATAGTATCTAGAACAAGATAGAGAAAAATGGATTTAGTGATAGATAGGTGGGATTTTATTGGGCTGAGTGGTTTTTACAAAAGTCTTATAAATAATGGATTAATGTCATCCTGAAAGGAGATTTCTTGGGATCCCTAAGTTTTCTTTTTGGCCCCCTGTTCTGTTCAATAATTTTATCAATAACCTGACGAGAGAAATGGCATGCACTTTAGTTACAGACCTTACCTAAAGGTGGGAAGCGAGTTAGTACATTGACTCACGTGCATTCGACTTATTGTAAGAATTAAATATATGTTTTTGGGGGATTGGTCAGTTGTTTTTTGTCTAAGTAAAATAATGAATTAATTAATCCAAAAATATTTCAAAAAGTTAGAAAAAATTGAGTTAAATCTTTGTGAAATTAAACAACAATAAATATCAACTTAGATTAAAAGCAAGTAAAACAAAACGAAAGCTATGCATAATGAGCTATACACACCAACAGCTCTTCAGATGAAAAAGACATAGAGATTCTACCTCAGTCAGAGTCCAAAATGACTTACTATTTCTTTAAAAATCATCTAAAGCAGTCGTAGGCTGTGTATACTCTGACTATCTCTCTGTTCTACTTTGGTTGTATCCATTTGCAATATTACTGTTCCGTTTTTAGATTTTTTCTCGTTTTTTAATAGAGGTGTTGAAAATTGGAGCACAGAGGGAAAAACAAAAGTCAATTTTATTTCTCTGAGGAAGGGGTAGAGCAATTATTGCTGTCTAACTTGGAGGAGACTCAGATGGCATGTGAAAGTAGTCTTTAAATATTTAAAAGACAATTGAAGAGCAATTAAATCAGTTATGTGTGTCTCCAGAGGACTTAAATATGACCAAATGATGGACCATTATCATAGGCAGAATTTGACTCAATATGCAGAACTCAGATCAATTTTAGCCATATAAAAACTGAATCAGCTGTTTGAAGTGGTAGTGATTTCCATATCACTAGGACGATTGCCAGTTACATAGTAACGTGAATCCAAGCTGGGGATAGAGCAGAGATTTCCATGGTAAATTTTCACTAGAATATTTTCATTTTAGGATGAACACAAATTTTTCCTTACTCATTAGTTTCTCTTTTTTTTCCTTTTGCTGTTTTCTTTCGATTGGTTAATATTTACCAGCAAAATTGTCGTGCTCTAACAGTTGATCATTTTAATTATAGTTGGTTATCTTTCCATGTCAAAGTTGGTAGGGGGGAAAAAATCTTCATACCCTAGAATATCTACAAGAACTGAACTTGAGTTTTCTAAAATTTTCATTCAGGTTTAGTCTGAAAATACCAGTGTGGTAAAGTTCTAAATATTCTGAGACACAAATTATACAGCTAGAAACTACTAACTAACTTAACCATGGATTAGTTTTTACCATAATTATAAAAGAGCTCCTGAATATTTTTTTAATCATGAGAGAAACATGGCTTAGGAAGCCAGTCAGTATAACAAAGCGCAATACAAGTGATCAGAGTGCATGTAAACAAAACAAATGTAAAAGAAGTTTTATTTAGGGGCCGGCCCGGTGGTGCAGCGGTTAAGTTTGCACGTGCCACGTCTCGGCAGCCTGGGGTTCACCAGTTAGGATACCGGGTGCGGACTTGGCACTGCTTGGCATGCCATGCTGTGGTAGGCATCCCACATATAAAGTAGAGGAAGATGGGCACGGATGTTAGCTCAGGGACGGGCTTCCTCAGCAAAAAGAGGAGGACTGGCAGTAGTTAGCTCAGGGCTAACCTTCCTCAAAAAAAAAAAAAAGAACTTTCGGTTAATTCAAAGTCATATCAAAAAGTAGAATTCAAATTGAGCAGTGGACAAAAGCTATGGGTGATAACTGATTTCACTTTAAAAGTGTGTTTTTAACTCTCGTGCTATGTTCTTTTCTTTAAACTAATATCTATACAATGACAGAGTTTAGAATAAATTGGCAAAAAAGTATATTTCATAGTAACATATTTTGTACCATCATTAAACTATTATGGGTTTGGTGCCTAATATATGACAGGCACTGTTTACTCACATATCATAGAATCTAATTAATAAAGGAAGTCAGTAATCAATTAAATCTAACAAAGGATACAAATTTTCATATAAGATTTATTGTATTTATAGATAAACATAGTGTTGAACATTCTAACTAAAAGGAAACAATTTTACTTTAGAAACTTGAGTATGAATCTTCCTGATCATTATTTCTTCTCTGTGAGAATAGTAGAAACACTTTATTGCATGGACTTCATAACTTCTATGTTAATTCCTCAAAAGAAATACTTTCTTTTTGGCTGGGTCCTCATCTGTGTATATGCAGAGCTCTAGTTTAATGCATCCTCTAATAGATACAATTTCAAACTTCACAACATATTAGCATAAGCAGAAAAATTTAAAAAAAGAAAGAAAGGCTGCTCAAATTTGACACACTGTCAAAAGCTAGAAATGATAGTTGACATCTCCGCAGAGGAGAAAATGAAAAAAGGCACAAAATTATTTTATAAAATAGAAGATTAGGCCTATTTAGTGTGAGCACAACCATTCCTTCACACATCAATAATTCTTGAAGAGAATACAATTTTGTCTAATGATTAAAGTTTTTAATAAAAACTGAGTGATATATTCTTAAATTGTATCTTAAATTATTTAAGATTAAATTATCATTAAATTATTAAGATTCTTAAATTAAATTATTTAAGAAAGCAGAGGAAAAGATGACAGAAATGTTCTCAACAAAACAGTTATAATGAAAAAATTTTTATTCTGAAAGTTGTAAATATTAAATATCTGATGCCATGAAAACAAGCTTTTACTTTAAAATTAATTGTTTTCATGATTTAAAATAACTTCTTGATCCATGTAGTTGAGTCAAACTACCAAATATTCAAGTTTGGGGATTTTCCAAGATTTTTTAAATGAAAATCACTTGGCTTTACAGAAATAAAATTTCCAAATTTAAAGGAATTTAAGCAATGCAAAAAAGTACTAAAAAGCAGGTTGGAGGGGGCCAGCCTGGTGGCACAGCGGTTAAGTGCGCATGCTCTGCTTCAGCGGCCCAGGGTTCGCAGGTTCAGATTCCGGGTGCAGACATGGCACCACTTGGCAAGCCATGCTGTGGCAGGCGTCCCATGTATAAAGTAGAGGAAGATGGGCACAGATGTTAGCTCAGGGCCAGTCTTCCTCAACAGAAAGAGGAGGATTGACAGATGTTAGCTCAGGGCTAATCTTCCACACACAAAAAAAAAAAAAAAAAAAAAAGGCAGGTTGGAAAAACTCACCTAGAAATAACTGTCTTATATAGAAAGAAATATGAGTGGAGGATAGATGGATGGATAGATATATAAAATTACTTGTACAAAAAAGGAATATTTTGTGTATTGTTATAATGAAATTTAGTTTTACTTAATGGGGATAGGAGACACATGAAATAAATATAACGGAATTTCTAAGCACCGTATACAGTCATTTGCGGCATAACAACATTTCGGTCAACAATGGACCGCATATATGATGGTGGGCCCATAAGATTAGTACCATAGAGCCTAGGTGTATAGTAGGCTATATCATCTAGGTTTGTGTAAGCACACTCGATGATGTTCACAGAATGACAAAACTGCCTAACAACACATTCCTCAGAGTTTATCCCCATCGTTAAGCAACGCATGACTGTAAATACTTATTTACCATAAAAGAGTATTTTTTAAATCAGTCCAACTCTGAAACAGGCATAAATGAAGCATTTACTGTAAATGTATTTTGTCATTTCCTTATATTATAAATAGTTTTATTTTATTCATTTATTTACTCTCATATTTGGTGGCATACAATTTTGTGACTTTTTAAAAACCGTGCATTTTATCATAATAAAATGTCAGCATCCTGTTTAGTGCTTTTCTGAAAGTAAACTTTCATTTAAGTATAAAATATGTACTGAAAAGTACATAAGTAATAATATACAGCTTGATGATTCTTCAAAATTCTCTACCCGTGTAACCACCAAAAGATCAAGAAATAGAAAATTACCAGCAATCCATAAAACCCACTCATTGCTCTTCCAGGCACTACCACCCTCAGATATAACAGCTTTCCTAATTTCAGTCACTATAGATTGGTTTTGTCTCTTTTTGAAATTCATTTAGATAGGGTCTGGCTTCTTTTACTCACTATGTTTGTAAGATTCATTGTGCTACATGGGGAAGTATTTTTCCATTTCTTCTTGCTATAAAGAATTTCTTTATATGAATATAATACAAACATCCATTTACTATTGATTGATATTTGGTTGGTTCAGATTTTGTTATTATGAATAGTGCTGCTATAAATATTGTTATATCCGTTTCATGGTGGATATAAGCACTCATTCCTCTTGGGTATATACCTAAGAGTGTAATTACAGGTCAAAGGAATTATAGGTCAAAGTGGATGGCCCCAAACGGTTTCCTCACATTGCTCGGGACTGAGTTTTTTAACTATATTTTGTATACAAGGTGCAAATAATGGTATGTTTACACAGCTGCCATGCTATTCCCTTCTTCATGCTGAGCCTGGCACAGAACCATCTGTTCTGATATTCTATTTCTCTGATTCAGTGGATGACTTCTTAACTTCCCTGTATCTGAGAATAATTTGCTTTCCCTGATGAGTTAAAATTTAAGGGCAGGGTATTTCATGTTCTATCCATTTATTCTGTAGCTTGGAGACATGGTGGAAAAGGGTAGAGCTCAGGGGTAGTTGTGCTGTTAACAGTTCCTGGGCTGCTTCTTCACTTTTGAGGTTCTGTTGAACGCTTTATACTAGACACTGCTTCTATCTGGGAGTGTATTAAATCCCAACAGGGTAATGCCCTTAAAGTTCTAGAACCTTTACTTCCATCCAATAGTCAACCTTGTTGGTCATTTTACTATATAGCATACCGATTACAAAAATGGTTTCAAATTAACTGAGTTCAAATCAAACTTCTGCCATTTAAATAACAAGGGCTGTGGAGGATGTGGAGAAAAGGAACCCTCATGCACTATAATGGGAATGTAAAATGGTGCAGCCACTATGGAAAACAGTACAGAAGTTTCTCAAAAAATTAAAAGTTGAACTACCATATGATCCAGCAATTCAACTTCTGGGTATTTATCCAAAGAAAATGAAAACACTAATTTGAAAAGATATACACACCTTCATGTTCATTGCAGCATTATTTACAATAGTCAAGATATGGAAACAACCTAAATGTCCATTGATGGGTGATGGGATAAAGAAGATGTGGTATATTCAGGGATACCTTGGAGATATTGTAGGTCAGTTCCAGGCAACCAGAATAAAGCAAAAATTGCAATAAAGCAAGTCACAACAATTTTTTGGTTTCCCAGTGCATATAAAGTTATGTTCCTGCTGTACTATAGTCTGTTAAGTGTGCAATAGCATTATGTCTGAGAAAAACAAGGTACATAGCTTAATTTTAAAATGCTTTATTGCTAAAAAATGCTGACCATCATCTGAGCCTTCAGCAAGTGGTAATCTTTTTGCTGATGGAGTGTCCTGTAAAAACACAATATTCTGTGAAGAACAGTAAAGCAAAGCACAATAAAACGAGGTATACCTGTAGATACAATGGAATACTACTCAGCCATAAGAAAGAATGGCATCTTGCCATTTGTGACAACATTAATGGACCTTGAGGGCATTGTGCTACATGATATAAGTCAGGCAGAGAAAGAACAATACTGTATGATTTTACTTATATGTGGAATCTAAAAAACAAAACAAACAAACAAAAATACTCAAACTTACAGATATAGAGAACAGACTGGTGGTTGCCAGAGTGCAGGGAAGATGGGAGGAGGATGAAATGGGTAAAGAGAATCAAAAGGTACAAACTCCAGTTATGAAATAGGTAAGTCATGGGGCTGTAAAAAACAAACAAACTTCTGCCCTTTACTATATGGCTTTTGATAACTTAGTCAAACTCTCCCTGACTCAGTTTTCTCAGCTGTAAAAGGGGAATAATAATGGTAATAACACTAAGTTTACTATAAGGAATAAATGAGATAATTTATTTAAAGTACTTGGAAGTATGTCTTGCACATGGTAGGCACTTAAACCTGGTTTGTTTTGGTGTTTTTTCTTTTGTTTTTGTTTTTTGATGTGTTCTATTTGTTTGCTGTGATCCGTTACTCAGTGAGAAAAGATAAAAGATGAGGACACTCACTCAGTTAGCCCATTTCAGCCTTGAGCTACTTAGGGCGCATTCTCTGAATTTGTTGGTCCATAAGTAAAGTTTCTGAGATGGAGTGGGCTGATGAAGTGGGGGACAAGGTTAGTCTTGTTCCAACTGTGTTGCCCCAGCATCTGCTTCTGACCTTGGCTGATCGTTTTTAGTTTTGTGACATTTGGCTCTGCTTTTTTTTCTTATTGGGCTTGTTTATTGGTAATTTCGTTATTATTGTTGTTCTTATTTATCCTATGGACTATTGGCAAAAGGAGATTTTGCAATGTAGTCATAATTTGCTATCTTACTACAGTAGGTTACTAACTCATTTAAAAAATTTTTTTTAAATAACTGAAGTATAATACGTATACAGAAAACTACACAAGACACAAATTATAGCTCAATTAATTATCAGAAAATGACCAAGCAGATCAAAAGAGCAAAAACTGCCAATGCCTCCAAAAGCTTCACACATCCCTGGGAGTTACTAGCTCTTCCTTCCCAAAGGTAACCACTGCTGTGATTTCTAACATGATAGCTTAGTTTTGCCTGTTTTTGAATTTTATATGAATAAAATATCTAGTACATATTTTTTGTCTGCCTTCTTTTATTCAAACTTATATTTGTGAGATCATTAATTAGATGCATATACTTGTAGTTCATTCATTTTCATTGCTATCAAGTGTTCCATTATATAACTATATCATAAACTATTTATCTATTTGCTATTTATAGCCATATGGATTGCTTCCATTTGGGAACTGTTGCACATAATGTTGCTGTGAATACTTTTATATACACCTCTTGGAGAAATATGCATACATTTCTGATGAGTGTATATTTGAGTTAATAACTGTGGCATAAAATATGAATATATTTCAGTGAGGTAGATATTACATTGTGAGCATTAGGATGATTTCTACTGACAGGAGAAAATCAAAAGTGGACAGAACTCACTCACATACAATCCTACGTCATATACAGAATACCTGCTAGCCCATAACATAGCCCCATCCCTTAGCTAACTAAACTGTTTGTAAGCTGTTGATTCAGAAAAACTCATGTCATTCAAAGATGAGGAATAACCAAAAAAGAGCCAAGAGAGTCTCTATGGAAAGATAGAAAAAAAGAAAAGAAACAGAAAATAGAAATGGAAGACCTCAATGTGGAAGAGAAAAATGTTGTCACAGAGCAGACGAATTTTGTGAGAAAATATATTACCAGGAATTTTAAAGTACAAGGATATAATCATCTTTATAAAACAATAGTACAAATGAAAGACACAAAAGACAGGGAAAATGTGTTAAAACGATAAAAGAAGTAAAAAATGAAGATGTGAGCTCAAAAACGAAATGGATCAAATAAAAATTCTATCAAAGAAACTAAGGTAAAATTAGAAGTAGAATGGATGCTATAACAATAGGGTAATAAATAAATATAAAATAAATTAATAAAAGTAATAAATATAAAATACAATAAAAATAACATATTTATAAAATATAAAAATATTGAGGAAAGAAAGCAAAATGAAAGTTAGTGGAAAAAGAGTTTAAAGGATTAGAAGGATAATGAGAATATGGTATGAGAGACAAGCAAAGAAGATCTAACATAATTGCTTTCAGTGAAGAAGAGACTCAAAAATAATGGAACAAAAAAATCTTAATTATAATTCAAGGATACCTTACAGAAAAAATTCATGCATCTATAGATTGAAATAACATAAAAGACTGACATAGTGAAAGTAAAATAGTCTACTAAAATATTGGTCTTCAAAGATAAAGATATAATCATTGGCCATTGAAGTAAAAGTATAATCAAGGCACAGGTTGTCATAGATTCAGCCTGTGACGAGTTGAATTAGATTAGGCTGGCCTCACGCATCTCCACAACAAGAAGCCAATCTAGAAGGTAGAAGACAGTGGAATAATCAATGACTATAAAAATTCAAGAAAAAAAGTGCGAATTAAGAATGTTATACATAAACTTGTTCAAACACATGGAAGAATACTGCGAATAGAGTGCCCGTAAGTTTCTTATAGAGTCTACGAGAAGACAGAATTGAGCCAGCCGAGAAATCCATGGGAAAATAGAGGGGAAAAGAATAAAACAAAATCCAAAGTGAAAATCATGATTGCATAATATAATGCAAATGTCGTTAAGAGAAGTTAAGGGCAAAGTTGTTAAGGGAAGTGGGAAATAATTGGAAGTAGGTTGATTTCCTTTTTTTAAATTTGTTTTTTTATAGCCGGGCTCAACAGACGACATTTAAAGCTGACAATTCAAGCAATGATGGCATAAGTACAGTTGTTCTGCTACAATGCATTCTCTGTAGTGCAAGTTAATTCATGGATTATTGACAAACAAAGGAATGATGTCAACAGGTGTGGAAATCCCTGGTATCATAACTGATTTTTCTTGGATGAAGAGAATTACAAGAGTATAATTAAAAACTTCAGTAGAAGAGTAAAAGCTCTCGGCTACCCTGCTGGTAGCAGGAGCCATTAGGCATATCTGAAGAAAATGAAGAATGAACATCTCTAACCTGAAAAGGTACCTCCTGCTTTGTCTGCATGGCTGTCATCTTCTGGTAGGTTGCACTGCCTCCCACTTATACCGTAATGGCAGCCCCACTGGCTCAGAGCTCCATCTCCAATCAGACTGGGTCCATATTCATCAGGCCAGCTCTAATTAAGGTGCTAACAGCATTTCTGTGTCATTGTTTCATGCATTTTAAATATCTCTGGCGGCAGTCTCTAGTCACACTGAGCTGCTTGCATGTTCTAAGTTAGTTCATCAGGAACTAATTACTGGTTTCACTAGTCCTCTTGTTTGCATTGGTCTGAGTTACCCTCTTCTAAGTCTATTCTTCCCAGAAGTCTTGTACTTCCTAGAAAGCAATTTTGCAGAAAACACATTCTCAAAATTAAACATAATGTGTCATAGAAAAAATGACTTTGTATTTAAAAATATAAAGTTAACACCAAAAGCAATAAGTTGATTACCTAAAATAAATGGTGTTTATGGATGAGGAAGGAAATGGAATTAAATTATTTCTCTCTTTGATCATTGTAGGCCAGAGTTTATTTCTAACGAAATAGAGAATTTGATGTATCCTATATGTTAGCGATATAAAAGTAATCAAAGGAATAAAAATACGTAAAGTCCAAATTATCAGAAGAAAGGTACATAATTAAAGGAACAAAAGAAGAAAAAGAAAATACAGAACACAGGGCCAGCTCCGTGGCCAAGTGGTTAAGTTCCTGTGCTCTGCTTCGGCGGTTCAGGATTTCACTGGTTTGGATCCTGGGAGCAGACCTAGCACTGCTCATCAGGCCATGCTGAGGCAGCACCCTACATGGCACAACCAGAAGGACCTGCAGCTAGAATATACAACTATGTACTGGAGGTCCTTGGGGAGAAGAGGAAGAAAAAGAAAAGAAGATTGGCAACAGATGTTAGCTCAGGTGCCAATCTTTTAAAAAAAAAGGAAAATACAGACCACATAATGAAAGACCGATTTTTTTTAAGAGGCAAAATACTAAGAAAGCATAGTATTACATAAAATAACAGAAATAAATCTAAGCCTATCTATCGTATTCATAAGGAAAAATGAAATAAACTCTCTGTTAAAAGAATCCTAGGGGCTGGCCCAGAGCAGCAGTTAAGTTCACGTGCTCTGCTTTGGTGGCCCAGGGTTCACCAATTTGGATCCCAGGTGTGACCTACTCACCGCTTATCAAGTCATGCTGTGGCAGGCATCCTACATATAAAATCGAGGAGTATGGGCACAGATGTTAGCTCAAGGCCAATCCTTCTCAGCCAAAAGAGGAGGATTGGTGGTGGATGTTAGCTCAGGGCTAATCATCCTCAAAAAAAAAAAAACAAAAACAAAAACAAAAAGAACTCTAGACTGCCTCTTCTTGCTGTGACAGAGCTTGCAGTAAACCTAACATCCCACTGAAAATAACGGAAAAGTGGATAAAGTATACAAAATGCCTGTATGAAAATAATTCAAGCAGGCAGTATTTGAGGCCCCAAGATTTCAGAGAGAAGGAAAGCTTACTGAGATGAACCCAACATTTTGAGTCCCTTTCACTAGAAGGCAAAATGCCCACAATAATTGGAGCAGAGGAAGAGGCTGATGAGCCAACTGGAGAGCTGAGCAAAGAGCAGGAGCTAAGCAGGGACTTCAGCACTGTCACAGGGCCAGGAAGACAAAATGTACGGAAAGTAGAGTTCAGCACTTACAAAGCAAATTTGAAGGGACCAAAATCATGGCAGAAGGGAACTGCACAAAAGGAGGATGGACTTTCTACACTGCTTTTTTCCTTATTGCATTGCTGATTCCTAAGCCGAATGAGCTGAACAAAAATGGCTTGCTTTTACCGAAAAGCTAAGTTTGGCATTCAAACAGTTTTGGAAAGATAAAAAGGAAGTTTAGGGGCTGGCCCCTGGCATAGTAGTTAAGTTCACACACTCTGCTTTGGTGGACTGGGGTTTGCAAGTTTGGTTCCCAGGCACGGACATACACACTGCTCATCAAGCCATGCTGTGGCAGCCTCCCACAGACAAAACAGAGGAAGATTGGCACAGATGTTAGCTCAGGGCCAATCTTACACACACATACACACAAATGAAGTTTAGTGCCCATGAAAAGAGAAGAAGCTCTGGTAAACATCCCAGGCTCTCAGTTGGGACTGTTGAAGGAATATACCTTGGAATTAAAGTAAACAAGAAATATAGCAGGCCTCACAAAGACCAAACTTTAACTTGAGATGATCTGACCCTAAACTAACTGACTGCTAGAAGTTAAGATGAATCATTTCTGGATGAGAATAACATCATCCATAATCTATGCAATATTGTGTAATAATGTATGGTCCTTAATAAAAAATGAACCAGCATACAATACTGAGGATGCTGTGGTGGGAGTAGAGGGACAGGATAGAAATAGAACTAAAAGTGATTCTAATATTGGTGTTATTAGACATAGCCTTTAAATTATTGTGATTGGTGTTTTCAAGAAAATATATGATTAGGGGCCAGCCCCGTGGCCAAGTGGTTAAATTTGCACACTCTGCTTCGATGGCCCAGGGTTCACCAGTTTGGATCCTGGGTGAGGACCTATGCACCACTCATCAAGTCATGCTGTGGTGACGTCCCACATAGAAGAACTAGAATGTCTTACAGCTAGGATATACAACTATGTATCGGGGCTTTAGGGAGAAAAAAAAAGAGAGGAAAGATTGGCAACAGATGTTAGTGTAGTGACAATACTCCATATGGTATTACAGTAATGGATATATGACATCATACATTTGTCCAAACCCGTACAGTGTACAACACCAAGAGTGAACCCTAAGGTAAACTGTGGACTTTGGGTGATTATCATGTGTCAATTTAGGGCCAGGGGTTATAAGAGAAATCTCTGTGCTTCTCTCTCAATTTTGCTCTAAACCTAAAACTGCTCAAAGAAAACAAAATCTTAGTAAAAAATCAATGTTATTCCCAAATTAAAGAATAAAATGTAAAAAACTTATGACAGTCTTAATATACGTGGAAAAAGCATTTGATAAAATTCTATATCTGTTAATAAAAGAAGAATGGTACAATGATCTCAATAGATTCAGTAAAAACCATTTGATAAAATCCTATACCTATTTAAAATTTTTTAAAAACCTCAGTAATTAGGAAAAGAAAGGTAGTTTACTAATCTGATAAAGGGATCTATAAAAAAAATACAGTTAACATTAAATTTTGAACACAACCGAACAGGAATAAGAAAACAATATCACTTATCAGCACTTCTATTCAACATTTTATTGGAGGTCCTAACTGGTTCATTAAGGAAGGAAAAAAGATATAAAAGTACACATACATGTATGGAAGTCATTACTCAGAGACCACTTGGTTATGTCTCTAGAAAATTCAAAACAATCTATAAACTATTAAAAGTAAGTGAATTTAGCAAAGTAACTAGAAACAAAGCCACAAAATGACAATTGGGTGTATTTCTCTATACTAGAAATAAGTGAAAAATGAAATTTAGTAGAAAAGCAATTTCATTTGCAACAACATCCACAACTTAGGAACACATATATAAAAACAGTGCAAGACCTCCTCCCTGAGAACTACAAAATGTTGGTGACAGAAAATAAAGAAGACCAAAATAACTGGAGGGAAATGCCAGGTACATTGACTGGAAGACCCAATATTGATAAAATGCTAATTCTCCCCAAAATCAATGTAGTCTTTATCAAAATCCCAGCAGGTTATTTTGTGCAAATTGTCAACTTTATTCTCAAATGGAAATTGAAATACAAGGACTTAGTATAGCCAATGGAATACTGAAGAAGAAAAACTAAACTGGAAGAGTTATACTACCAAATACCAAAAGTTGTTGTGAAGCTAAAAATAATTAAGACAGTAAAGAATTAGGACTATAATAGGTAATAAACCAATGGAACAAATTAGAGAGTCCTGAAACAGACCCACTCAAAAATACTGACATGGTTTGGATAAAAGACTACTGAAATTCAGTGTATAAATAGGATGATCTTTACAATAAGTGGTTCTGGGCCCATATGAAAAGACATTAACCTTAATCCCTATGTAATACTATATATAAAAATCTACTCAAGCACCATCAAAATCTAAATGTGAAAGATAAAACAGTAAGGCTTCTAGGAAAAAACATAGAAGACTATTTTTATGACCTTAAGGTTGGCAATCATTTCTTCAATAGGATATAAACAGCACTCACCATGAAAGAAAAGATTGAGATATTAAACATGTCAATAAAATCTTCTATTTATCAAAAGTCACCATGACATGGTAAAACCACAAGCCACAGACTGGGAAAAAATATTTGCAATATATAGATTTCTGACAAAATAATCATATTGGCGTATATATATAGAATGCCCATAAATCAATAAGTAAAAAGCAACAAGATATAAAAGTGGGCAATAGGAACTTCACAAAGTACAATATCAAATAACCAATAAGGACATGAAAATGTGTTCAATATCATTAGTCATCTAAGAAATGCAGATTAATATCAAAATTTAATATCACTACATATTCATCATAGTGTTAAAATTAAAATAACTGATTATACCAATTGTAGAAAGGAGCAATTAAGTCCAAATGCTGCTGGTGGGAATTTAAAATTGGTCCATCCTCTTGGAAAACTGGTAGTTTTACACCAAACATGTGCCTAACATAAGACCCAGCAAATTCATTTCTATATATTCACCCAATAAAAATGAGTGCTTACTTGTATCAACTACACAATCCAAAATATTCAAAAATCCAGAATTCCATGGTTGAGTTCAGATAACTAGAGACTTCAAGAAAATATAGCCCACCAAATATGAGAAAAATATAGGGAGAGGTAGAGAGAAAACATACGCAATACTGAGGATGAAATAAATAAATTAGTCATCATCACAAATGGAGATGCCTATTAGACATATCCATAATATGTGTATGCAGCAATGGTGCAAACTGAGGCAGACTCCATTGGGCTTAATGATCTTATTACCAACCTATGTGTAGTGGTTGAGATTTTTGGCATTCTCTTGTGCCCTGGGGTAAAAACCTTCAGAGTATAACTGTTTCACCTCTGGTAAAATATAACACATTGAATGTTAATGTACTTACTGGAAGGCACTCATCTGGCTTTAGAAGATATACTTACTTTATTGAGCAGATCACATTTTGCCCTCAGAAATATTGGACTGAGAAAATCAAGCCTGATCAAATAGCCCAAGAACACTATGGCATCCACTAAAATTAAGAAACCAATGCAAGTCAATGTCTATTCCCTGAAGTAAAAGTTTTCTATCACAAAAGAAACCATTTAACGCTACGGAGTTTCCTTCAGCATTTCAGGATGTTTTTAATGAGTATTTGCATAGTGTTCATCTTCCCATTCATTTTGTGATATTTTAGGTGACCTATCAATAACAAATTAAATATACTGTGATTCTAAAGAAATCAGCATTTCTTAGATTCCAAACTAAACCTTAGTGCATTATTTATTTAGCTGAATTGTCACTCAAATTTACAATCTCCATGTCCACTGGAAGTCATGAGACAAGTGAAATGGAGGTATTAGGCAATTTGTCCATGGCCACCCACAGAGTTAGTTTTCAGAGCCAGTATTAGCCAAGGAAATTTCCCGATTCCCTGTCCCATGTTCATAGACCACAAGACCATGCCTCATAAACCAAAATAATGAAATTAAGTATTCTAAACTGAAAGAATGTTTTTATTTCCTCTAATCTTTTCTTTACCATTCTGGAATGTCTTATATTATTTCTATTTTGCTTCTCTGTGTAAATAAAAGGCTTTTGTTAGAATGACAAAACACAGTTAAATAATAAACTGGGTCTTCTTTGCCCTATCTTCTTATCCTATAAAAATGGTGGGTGAGGGGAAAGATAGGAAGAGAACTATAACCACCATAACCAACACTTATATGCTTGGGATGGGCCTCTGGTTCACACTCATGTCCTCTGTGCAGGGTGGGAGGTCAGTTTGGTCAGAAGAGTACTTATTTTTAAGACATTGAAAGCCATATATTAAGTGGTTGTGTAAGCATTTAGGAAAAGCTTTGGGAAAATTTTCCCAGGATGTTAAGAAAAAAAGGGTAAAAATAAAATAAAATGATGGAATCTGGAAGATACGTCTTAAAATTATAGAGTTCTCATGTAACAAGTGGAAGATTATGTATTATAGCAAAAATCTGAGAGGCATTAAAGATCCAAATATAAATCCTTGCTTACTAAAAAGAAAACCAATTCAGAAAATTGGATTTGAAAATGTAAGGGAAAGAGGTCTACGTTCTCTTTCTCCCACACCACCCACCTTTCTTAACATGCTGAAGAATACTGAGGAGATAGAAGGACACATTTTAGAGACTGATAGACCATGGATTCGGAGGGAAAAAGAAAATCCAGATGTGTCCCCTACTGTTTTTGGGAGGGGGCAACCAGATAAATGGCAATGATTAGTGGTGGGAGAGAGGATTTCAGGGAAAGAAAATGATGAAGTCACTTTTAATGGGGTAGAATTAAGATACTCATGGACTATCCAGGGTGTAATATGTATGCAGCAAGTAGGTACATGTAAGGGTCGGGACCTCAGCACAGAGATTTGGGTTGTAGATAAAAGGTTGAAAGTTACTAGTTTATCAGTAATATCTGATGACATAGGGCAGGAGGGGTTGCCTGTAAAGGAGGCCAAGTAGGAAGGGAAATGGATTAGAGACACAGAGCCCTGGGACAACACCCTTTAAAGGGAAAGTAGAGAAGAGCAGCCTACAGTGAGGACCGCGAAGGACAACCAGCGAGCAAAGAGATAAAACCAAGTGTGACACATAAGCTAAGGGACAATCGTTCCAAGGAGGAAAGAGGAAACTGTGCATAGCAGGGCCAGGTCTCAGACGTGTGCAGGATTGTCTGAGGAGCTGGTAGGGAGGCATATAAGAAAGTTAATCCAAAGGCTTTTGGCTAAAGAAGAGAGGCCTTTCTTCACATATGCACCTTATCAAAAGAGAGGCAGCTACAGAAGCCAAAGAAGTTTTCTCATTAGGAACTCTGAAACATGGAGGACCAGCTGTGTTGCTTTCCATGTCCAGATAACAAAGTGAGAAAGAGCCAAGAAGATTCTCCTACTTCTTCACAAATCACAGCACGGCTGTGGGACATCATTTTCAGCAGCTCTCCTGCCCTAGGACATTTGGGGATGTCATCTTCACACAGACATCAGGGGTCTAAAGAGGATACCAGTAGCAGAAAGCACTAGGTAGGTAAGTTGTCTCTTTAAAAATGCAAGGGACAGGGGCTGGCCCGGCGGAGTAGTGGTTAAGTTTGCACACTTGGCTTTGGTGGATCCCAGGTGCAGACCTATGTACTGCTCATTAAGCCATGCTGTGGTGGCGTCCCATGTACAAAATAGATGTACAAAACACATGTTAGCTCTGCACCAATCTCCCTCACACACACACACAAAAAGCAAGTGACAGACATCTAACTGCAGCAAGCTTAAGCAAACACAAGCTTTGTGGCTCACAAACCTGGAATGGACAGGAAAGGATTCAGAGACTCATTTACTGCTGTCAGAGCACATTTCTTTCCCTCCAACTCTATTTGCAGCTTTCTGTATATGTTGGTTTCATTCTCTTCATCTTCAAAGGGCTTCCTCCACATACTATGAGTGTGAGCATGTGCTTGTATGTATGCGTTCTGTTTGGAAGTGGGTGGGAATAGATGGCTTCTGGCAGATCTAGGCTTTCATTCCAGTTTAGTGACCTGGACAAAAAATTAGGTATTTCTCTTCCTACTTCATTATTTAATAATCCCAGGGAAATCATCAATTCACTCAGATTGGCCACTTCTACTAAACACTGCGATTGTCTGACTGGGCAAACTCCCCTCCCCACGTCAATGGAGTCAGGGAGAAGCTGTTCCCCAAAAGGAATAGCTTTGCTCTTAGCAGAATAAAGGAGAAGGGATGCTGGATGTAGAAAAACCAAATATAAGTTATTCCTGTGAATGTAACTGATTGACATCTATATCCTGGTGAAGCCAGAGGAAGCTTGGATTATAAGGGTTAAGTCAAGTAAGGCAAGGATTGAAAAGGGTCTGCAGAATTCAGCAATTAAAGATCATTGTTCATCTGTAGACAAAGTAGTTTCAAGTAATGGTCAAAACAAAGGCCAGATGCAGTGAGCTGAGGAGTAAACAGGAGATGAGGAAGTAGAAACACCACCAGAGAGGACTCTTTCTAGAATCTAGAAGCTCGCCTATGAGAGAAAAAAAACCAAAAAGGATATGCAGGATCAAAAAGCAATTTGGGGGAATTAATTATGAAATATCTTCCAAATGTTTTCATTTAAAATTTTCTTAAATCTACTATCACAATTATTTTCTATCTTCACACATACAAATTCAAACCTTTACACTTCAGGCTGTAAAGTCCATTAGACTTTGCTCAAATCCTAAATGCACAAAATTGAGCAAGTGTTTTAACTTCTTTGAGTCTGTTTCTTTATGTGTAAAATGGAATAATAGTACTTATCACTGAGTGTTATGTGAGAATTAAATGAGATTAATGTATCATTTGCTGGCAGACAGTTCTTAAAAATGGTTTAATAATCTACCATACATTTGCTCATATAAATGGAATATGTCATCAGCTCAGGGACTAAACGTTGAGTGTTAAAAAAAGCCCATTAATGAATTTCTTCATTTTATCAAACTCCTTTTGGATTTGTTCTCATGGAAACTTATTTTGGTTGCAATGATTTGCAATTTTGTCATTTATTAATGTTCTTAATAGTTACTAGAAAACTAGTTTTTAATTCTATCAGTGATTCTATTAGGGAAGTAAGCAAATTTTATGCTGACATTGTGCCCTTCTAAGGGACAACTAGTGTTTGTTCAATAATACATTGGAGACGGAGGATGCAAAATCAAGGTCAGTGAGCAAAATGTAATCCAGACTATTGAAGGTAGGTTTGAATTTTCTTTGAGTCTCAGTTATCCTCATGTTTTGAATCTGGTAATACTAATTTCTTTAGCTTTTATTTTTCTAATAAACTTAAATTTGTTTGTTTTTTAATTTAGTATAGTTCCTTTTCTCATTTACTATAGATAAAGAATTGAGTTAGAAGAGTCACCCATTTAAACTGGTAAGGTGTAGTTTACACTCTTTCACTCATCTGATTTTAGATATTTCCAGAATTCCGGTTCTAATGATCACACAGAGAGATATAGAAGGACAGCTACAATCAACCTCTCAGAGCATCTGTCTTTACAAATGAGGAAAGATTGTCTAACTTACAAAATGTCTCCTTCAGAAGAAGTCCATATGCACTAATCTTTTCTCAAACTGAGATACTGTCAATGGTGCAGTGAGTTAGAAACCACAAATGGGGAATCTTACATACAATCCCAAATCAGAATTGCAAGGTCTTTGGGAATCAAAAATGGAGTTCTAATGAAAACCATTTTGTAATCCTCAAAGTAACACATAATGTGATTCCTCCAGTAAAAAGACATTCAAACTGTATTTTCAATGCAGGATTAAGTTTATGAAATCAAACCTACAGTGATAAAAAATGTTGCCACCAGATGAGCCCCACTAAACACTTTTGACAAAAGCACCGATTTTCTCATGATTTTGAGTTAAAATGGAGTTTAAACAAATTGAACATCACAAATGCTGATAGAAAAACTTAGAATTGTTCAATAGAATGCTAAAGGATATGTTGGTCTTAATATTGCATGGCAGTTTAAATTCTTCCAAACTAAAATTTTAAGATAAAGTAACACTGGGAAAATCATCACAAAATGCAACTGTTCAGCTGCAACTGACCACAATGCACAAGACAATTAAACAAACACAAAACCATCCTCCAGGTAAGAGCCAACTGTCCCTGCTGGGTGACCTGAACAGAATTCTACAGGGTAGGAAGAGTAGAAGTTTTGATGGGAAAAAGTTAATCACATCATTTTTTTTTTTTTTTGCCTCCATAGGTAAACTAGAAAAATGTACAGGCAATGAGGTAGAAAAAATGCAAAAATTAGAATAAGGGATTTGAGTTCTAATACTAGCTGTGCTATCAATTTACTGTGTGACCATGGATAACTCTTAATATGATGGTGATGGTTCTTTTATATGTATAAAATTAAGGAGTTAGTGATAATCTCTAAGGTCTTTATTTATTCATTTTTTGCTGAGGATGATTGGCCCTGAGTGAACATCCATGCCCATCTTCTTCTATTTTATATGTAGGATGCTTGTTACAGCACGGCTTGATAAGCAGTGTGTAGGTCCACACCCAGGATACAAACCGGTGAACCCCTCGCCGCCAAAGCGGAGTGGGTGAACTTAACCGCTACACCACCAGGCCGGCCCCTCTAAGATATTTTTCAGCTCTGGCATTGCATGTATAAAGATGCCAAATCTATCAAGAGTAATACAAACCAAAGAATGCATAAGCAACCTCAGATACCGTAGCCATATAAAAATAATAACCCCATTTTTCAGTGCCTTAAAAGGCCTTATGTCAAAGGCATTATACATATATTATTATGTTTTAAATCTATCTTGAAGGATAGTTATCATCATCCACATTTACAAATGAGGGGATTTAAGCATGAGGAAGGTCATATAGACTTACCAGAAATTGCTGGTAAGCAGCAAAACCGGGCTTTAAACTTAAAACTGCTAAATATGGAGCAATTTTCCTTCCCAACATACCGAATATTTGGAGATTGTTGACGAGCCCTCACTACAAATGACTCTGTATTCCAGCCTTTATACACTGAGAAAATGAGATTGGACTGCAACTCATAAGTTCACAAAATCTTTCATTCTTTCAAATAAAATCTCCTGATAATTACAACTAATATAGAGGTGGGTACATCACTTGTATTATTGGGGGGATGCTCTCAAGTTTTGAATTTTCAAAACAAATATTACTATTAAAATAAAATCAGGTTACAAATAAGGAATTTTAGAGAACTTTAATTTCAGAACTTCTAGTTTTTGCTTTTTCTCTTTTCAGAAACAGATGTTCAAAAGGACTGGTTGCTGCTGTGAAGTACTCACCTTCCACATGCCACATATAATGTGATTATGAGCCTTGTAAGATATACAGGCTGGTGTAACACAACCTTCTGCTAAATAGCATACACCTAAAATTTGATTTTGTATGTCAGAAAACAAAATTTATGGAACCAGATAATGTAGAAGTTTTATTTAAAACTGCTTTATTTTTACTAGCTAGGACTAATAAAATCTTCAATGGATTCTATATTTACTTTTAGAAATCTTTACATGCCACCTTAGTGAGAGATCATAGGTGAATAGAGAGCGAAACAAGAGAGTCAGAGGAAATAGATGCTGGGCGTGCCAAAAGGTAATGATACCTTTGCATGTGATTTAAATTATAAAGTATTTGCTTGAGAGAGAGATAGGATATTTTGGCCAACTTAAGAATGATAGTAATTTACTATCTTCAAGAGTAGAACATTGGAGATGATCGTCATAGGAGATAAAAGATGAGAAATTCTATTGGCCCTAATAATGCTTTTGGGAACTACCTGTTATAAAAATATTCTAAACCTTTTTTGCTCTGGGCAACATACAAGAAGCCCCTATGTCCTTAGTAGGAAATACAAAGTTGGGTCACAGTGTGAGATCTCAGTAATTGATTCAAGCCCTCTCCAGAATTTCTTAGCTTTTAAACACACAAGATTTCCATATGGAAAATTACATTATTCTGTATCCTTAGCAAGGAGTATAAAAACATTTAAGAGCCTATTTGCCCTGACTAGGACTTCCAGTACTATGTTGAATAGAAGTGGCCAGAGTGGGTACCTTGCCTCATTCCCTATCTTAAAGAAAAAGCTTTCAGTTCTTCACTGTTGAGTAAGATGTCAGCCGTGGGCTTTTCACATATGGCCTTTATCATGTAGAGGTAATTTCCTTCTGTACCTAGTTTGTTAAGAGTTTTTATCGTGAAAGGGTGGTGAATTTTGTCAAATGTTTTTCTGCATCTATTGAGATGATCATATGGTTTTCATTCTTCATTCTGTCAATATAGTGTATCACATTATGGTAATTGATTTGCATATGTGGAACCATCCTTGTGTCCCAGGGATAAATCCCATTTGGGCATGACGTGTGAGTCTTTTCATGTGTTGTTGAACTCAGTTTGCTAGTGTTTTGTTGAGGATTTTTGCATCTATGGTCATCAGGGATATTGGCATGTAGTTTTCTTTTCTTGTAGTGTCTTTGTCTGGCTTTGGTATCAGAGTAATGCTGGCCTCATAAAATGAGTTTGGAACTATTCCCTCCTCTTCAGTTTTTTAGAAAGTGTTTGAGAAGGATTGGCATTAATTCCTCTTTAAATATTTAGTACAATTCACAAATGAAATCAACTGGTCCTGGATGCATTAAGAAAATGGAATGTACATACAATAAAATATTATTCAGCCTCTAAAGAGAAGGAAACCCTGCAATATCTGACAACATGGATAAATCTGGAGGACACCATGCTAAGTGAAATAAGTGAGTCACAGAAGGACAAATACCATATGATTCCACTTATAGGAGGTATCTAGAAGAGTCAAACTTATAGAAGCAAAGAGTAGAATGGTAGAATTGCCAGGGACTGGGGTAAGGGGAAAAACAGAACTGATATTTAATGGGCATTTAAAGTTTCAGTAATACATGATGAATAAGTTCTAGAGATCTTCCATACTACACTGTGCCTATAGTTACCAATATTGTATTGTACACTTAAAAGTTTGTTAAAAGGGTAGACCTCATGTTAAATGTTCTTACCACAATAAATAAATGACTAATGAATAAGTGAATGAATGAATAATATAAAAAAGTAGACAAGGTTCACAGGAATAGATCAAGAATAGATCCTTGACTTACAAAACAATAAATATTTTATACATATATTTCAAACCAAAAGCCAACATCATGTTTATCAATGACAATCCTAGAAGCATTTTTGTTAGAATCAGGAAGAAGTCAATGATGTTCATCATCACCTTAATTATTTAACACTGTTTTGAAAATAATAATTAATACGATTATATGAGAGAATATGAATTTACACTATGAATATTAACAGGAAGAAAATTCAAGGTTTTGTAGTCCTCTTTCCTCAAGAATGCTTATAGTGGATTAACTGAAAGGGGTACAAAGGTCATGCAATAAAGCATCTATCAATTGCTTCTAGCCCTAGCAGCTTGGGGGGCTTGCCCAAGAGCCAGTCCCTAATAAACTACCTGTAGCAAATGAAACATTACAGGAAGGCACTACTGCATGTCTGCTTTTCAGAGGTAATATTGCTTGATTTTTCACTTGTTTCAGAGTAAATATTCTTCTGAATGGTGTCAAATGTTTAAGGGAATTGGCAAGATCCCATATTCACCTTCATAAGTCATCCCTACACAATTAAAAAGAGAAACATATGCAAATCAAGTGCCATAACTCGTTCAGGGTGATAATATAAATTGGGACCTGAGCTGAGGAAGTGAACAGTAACCATCAGGCACTTGCATATGGCCGTAGAGCAATTTATACTGAGCCTTGGACCTGAGACCTTCTGTGTAAGGCCATATGCACAGTGAAGTCTCAAGGGTATCCACTAAAAGGACTGAAGTAGAGTGTATAAATTCTAAACCAATAATGGGAAAAATGGAATAGACAAAATGAAATTCAATAGTTTCAAAATAAAAGGAAAGAAAGTTAAGCAACAACACCAGAGCAAAGGGAAAGCAACATAAATGGAAATCAAAATCAAATAATAGAAGAAATATCCAAATATGTACATAGCCACAAAAATTACAAATTGACTAAATTTCTATAGAAATTTTCAGATCAGGTGACAAAAAGCCCACCTCTAGGCTATTTACTTGGCAGATTAAACATAAAGACATGAAATGTTTCAAAGTAAATGGATAGAAAAAGATATATCAGTCAAATACTAACAAAGAGAAAGCTGGACTGGTTATATTATTGATCCAAATAGATATTAAGGAAAAAAAAATCATTCAAAAAAGATAGGTTCACTATATAATGATAAAAGGCTCAGCTCACTCAGAAAATCTAACTATTCCCAACTAGTATGCACCAATTAAAATAGCTTGAAATCATATAAAACAAGAAGTGCCAGATATCAAAGAGATCCTAAAAATTTACCCTGTATTATCGGGTTTCAAAATACATCTTTCAATTATTGATAGACTACATGGATTTTAAAAATTAGTAAGCATATAGAAATTGAAACATGTAAGTACTAAACTCGATTCAACAACATACATAAGATTCTGTACCAAACAATTAGAATATATATATATTCTTCTCAATCACACATGTATCATTTATAAAAATTCATCATGTGCTATTTTGTAAAACACATCTCAACAAATTTCAAAGAAACATCCTGTTCTCTCACCAATCCAATTAAAAAAAATTAATAACAAAAAGAAAAAAATTTTAATCCACATATTTGTAATATTAAAGATATTTTTAAATAGCAATGGGTATAAGAGGAAAACAAAATTAAAAGTACTTAGAATTCAATAATAACAACAACAAAATATATATTAAATCCACTATGGAAGAAAGTTTGCCAGTTTTTTATAGAACTGGACATAGTCTTACTATATGATCCAGCAATTGCATTCCTAGGTATTTATCCAACTGATTCAAAAACTTATATCCATACAAAAACCTACATGTGAATGTTTACAGCAGCTTTATTTATAATTTCCCAAAGCTGGAAGCAACCAAGATGCCCTTCAATAGGTAAATGAAAAAATAAACTGTGGTATAACCATACAATGGAATATCATTTAACAATAAAAAGAAATGAGCTATCAAACTATGAAAAGGCATGGATGAATCTTAAGTGCATATTGCAAATTAAAAGACGCCAGTCTGAAAAAAAAATACGTATTGAATGATTTCAATTATGACTAATGATGTTAAGCACCTTCTCTTGTGTTTATTTGCCATTAGTATATCTCTCAAATCTTTTGTCCTTTTTTCAAGATTAGGGAAATGGAAATTAAAACCACAAGGAGATAACATTGTACCCCTATTAGAACGGCTAAAATTTAAAAAGACTGACATTACCAAGTGTTGGCAAGGTTGTGGAGGAACTGTAACTCTCATACGATGCTGGACGACTGCAAAGCAGTCCAACAGCTTTGGCAAGTAGTCTGTCAGTCTTTCTCTGTTAAGTAAAATATTAGCCATAGGTTTTCCCTAGGTGCCTTTTATCACATTGAGGAAGTTCCTTTCTATTCTTAGTCTACTGAGAGTTTTTGCCAGGAACAGACGTTGTATTTGTCAAATTTTTTTTTAGAATGTATTGAGATATTCATATGTATAAAGGAAAAACCTATAGTTCTCCTCCTGTGTTGGGAAAAAACCAGTTCTTCCCTACAATGTCTTTCTTTCGTGTGTGTCACCTTTCAGAGCTGACACTTCACTTCTGGTGGCCAAATATGTGGGAGTTTTTCCGCACACCAAGCAATTCTCTGTGATACGAGCTAGCTGTCCTGCAATTTAACTCAATTCTGATGATACTATCTACCTGGAGAAAGTGTCAGATCCCACAGGTTAAGCGTTCAGTCCCACAAGACGTCTCCCATCTCATTTCAGATGCCAATTGCAAGTAGTAGATCCCCAAGTTACCCACAGATTCTGTCTGCTTGGCTACAAATCAGTTTCCCACAACTCCATCCTCAGGTTCGATTAATTTGCTAGAGTGACTCACAGAGCTCAGGGAAACATTTACTTATGCTTATCAGTTTATCAAAGGATATGATAAAGGATACAGATGAACGGCCAGAAGAAGAGACTCGTAGGGTGGGGTCTAGGATGGTCTTGAGCACAGTAGCTTCTGTCCTGTGGAGTTGAGGAGTGTCACCCTCCTAGTGTGAATGTATCCGCAACCTGGAAGCTCCCCAAAGCCCATACTATAGGGGTCTTCCTCACGTAGGCATGATCAATTATTAACTTCATGTCCAGCCTCTCTCTCCTCTCTGCAGGATGAGGGATGGGGATTAAAATGCAAGCTTCTTATCATGATTTTGTCTTTCTGGAAACCACCCGCCATTCCAGAGCCATCCAGAAGCCCATCTAGAGTCACTTGACTAGAATAAAAAATCCTCCTAGAGCTCTTATCACTTAGGGATTTACAAAGCTTTCAGGAGCCCTGTGTCAGGGATGGGGTCAAAGACAAATATTAGAACATGAATTGCTCCCAGTGCTCTTTTTTTTTTTTCTGGTGTACATCATTATATTTTGATTTCTGTGTAGATTACACCATGCTCACCACCCAAAGACTAATTACAATCCATCACCATACACATGTGCCTAATCACCCATTTTGCCCTCCACCCTCACCCTTTCCCCTCTGGTAAGCACCAGTCCAATCACTGTCTCTATGTGTTTGTTTGTTGTTGTTTTTATCTTCTATTTTTTGAGTGAGATCATGTGGTATTTGACTTTCTCCCTCTGACTGATTTCACTTAGCATAATACCCTCAAGGTCCATCCATGTTCTCACAAATGGCAAGATTTCATCCTTTTTATGGCTGAGTAGCATTCCATTGTCTGTATATACCACATCTTCTTTATCTGTTAGTCCCTTGATGGGTTGCTTCCAAGTCTTGGCTACTGTGAATAATGCTGCAATGAACATAGGAGTGCATATAGCTTTACTCATTCAGGTTTTCATGATCTTTGGATAAATACCCAGCAGTGGAATAGCTGGCTTAGGAATCTCATTACTATTTTCCATAGTGACTGCACAAGTTTACATTCCAATCAGCAGTGTACAAGGGTTGCCTTTTCTCCACATCCTCTGTAACACTTGTTGTTTCCTGTCTTGCTAATCATAGCCATTCTGATGGTAGTGAGGTGAAATCTCATTGTAGTTTTGATTTGCATTTCCCTGATAGTTAGTGATGTTGAACATCTTTTCATGTGCCTGTTGACCATCTGTATATCTTTGGAAAAATGTCTGTTCAGATCTTTTGCCAATTTTTTAATTGGGTTGTTAGTTTTGTTGTTGTTGAGATGTGTGAGCTCTTGATATATTTTGGATGTTATCCCGTTATCAGATATATGGTGTGCAAACATCTTCTTCCAATTGCTAGGTTGTATTTTCATTTTGTTGATGGTTTCCTTTGCTGTGCAGAAGCTTTTTAGTTTGATGTAGTCCCATTTGTTTATTTTTCTTTTGTTTCCCTTGCCCAGCCAGACATGATACTTAAAAATATGCTGCTAAGATAGATGTCAAAGAGTGTACTGCTTATGTTTTCTTTTAAAAGTTTCACAGTTTCAGATCTCACATTTGTCTTTAATCTACTTTGAGTTTATTTTTGTGTATGGTGTAAGATGATGGTCTACTTTCACTCTTTTGCATGAGGCTATCCACTTTTCCCAACACCATCTATTGAAGTGACTTTCCTTTCTCCATTTTATGTTCTTGACTCTCTTGTTGGAAAATTAGCTGTCCGGAGATGCGTAGGTTTATTTCTTGTCTTTCCATTCTGTTCCATTGATCTTTTATGTCTGTTTTTGTACCAGTACAAGGCTGTTTTGGTTACTATAGCTCTGTAGTATATTTGGAAATCAGGGAGTGTGATACTTCCAGCTTTCTTCTTCTTTCTCAGGAATCCTTTGGCCATTCGGAGTCTTTTTTTTTTTTTCCACACAAGTTTTAGGATTCTTTGTTCTATTTCTGTGAAAAATGTTGTTGGAACTTTGATAGGGATTGCATTGAATCTGTAGATTGCTTTAGGAAGTATGGCCATTTTAACTATGTTAATTCTTCCAATACAAGAGCATGGAACATCTTTCCATTTTTTGTGTGTCTTCTTCAACTTCTTTCAACGATATTTTATAGTTTTCAGTGTACAAGTCTTCTACCTCTTTGGTTAAGTTTATTCCTAGGTATTTTATTCTCTAAGTTGCAACTGTAAATAGGATTATATTCTGAACTTTTCTTTCTGCTACTTTGTTGTTAGTGTATAGAAATGCAACCGATTTTTGTATGTTGATTTTGTATCCTGCAACTTTACCAAATTCATTTATTATAACTAAAAGGTTTTTGGTGGATTCTTTATCATTTTCTATATATAAAATCATGTCATCTGCAAATAGTGACGGTTTCACTTCTTTTCCAGTTTGGATCCCTTTATTTCTTTTTCTTGCCTGATTGCTCTGGCTAGGACTTCCAATACTATGTTAAATAATAGTGGTGAAGATGAGCATGCTTGTCTGGTTCTTGTTCGCTTTGAGTTTTTCTCCATTGAGAATGATATTGGCTGTGGGTTTGTCATATATGGTCTTTATTATGTTGAGGTACTTTTCTTCTACACCCCTTTTATTTAGTTTTTATCATACATGGATGCTGTATCTTGTCAAATGCTTTCTCTGCATCTATTGAAATGATTATGTGATTTTTATCCCTCATTTGGTTAATGTGGTGTGTCATGTTGATTGATTTGCGGATATTGAACCATCCCTGCATCCCTGAAATAAATCTCACTTGATCATGGTGTATGATCTTTTTAATGTATTGTTGGATTCAACTTGCTAGTATTTTGTTGAGGATTTTTGCATCGATGTTCATCAGTGATATTGGCCTGTAATTTTCTTTTTTTGTATTGTCCTTCTCTAGTTTTGGTATCAGGGTAATGTTGGCTTCATAGAATGATTTAAGAAGCTTCCCCTCCTCTTCAATTTTTTGGGAGAGTTTGAGAAGTATAGGTATTAAGTCTTTGAATGTTTGGTAGAATTCACTAGCAAAGCTGTCTGGTCCTGGACTCTGCTTTTTGGGGAGGTTTTCTATTACTATTGCAATCTCCTTATTGGTGATTGGCCTATTCAAATTCTCTGTTTCTTCTTGATTCAGTTTTAGAAGGTTGTATGATTCTATGACTTTATCCGTTTCTTCTGGATTATTCAATTTCTTGGCATATAGCTTTTCACAGTATTCTCTTATACTCTTTTGTATTTCTGAGATGTCTGGTATAATTTCTCCTCTTTCATTTCTGATTTTACTTATTTGAGCCTTCTCTCTTTTTTTTCTTGGTAAGTCTAGCTAAAGGTTTGTCAATTTTGTTTATCTTTTCAAAGAAACAGTTTAGCTTCATTGATTTTTTCTATTTTTTTTAGTCTCTATTTCATTTATTTCTCCTCTAATTTTTATTATTTCTTTCCTTCTACCGATTTTGGGCTTTGTTTGTTCTTCTTTTTCCAGTTCCTTTAGGTGCACTGTTAGATTGTTGATATGAGATTTTTCTTGTTTGTTGAGGTAGGTCTGTATTGCTAGAAACTTCCCTCTTAGAACCACTTTTGCTGTATCCAATAAATTTTGGCATGTTTTATTTTCATTTTCACTTGTCTCCAGGTATTTGTGATTTCTCCTTTGATTTCTTCATTGACTCAATCGCTGTTCAGTAGTATTTTGTTTATCTCCACATATTTGTGGCTTTTCTGATTTTCTTCCTGTAGTTGATTTCTAGTTTCATACTATTGTAGTCAGAAAAGAAACTTGGTATTATTTCAATCTTCTTAAATTTATTGAGTCTTGTTTTGTGGCCTAATATATGACCTATCCTGGAGAATGTTCCATGTGCATTTGAAAAGAATGTTTATTTTGCAGTTTTGGGACAGAATGTTCTGTATATATCTACTAAGTCCATCTGGTCTAATGTGTCATTTAATGCCAGTGCTTCTCTATTGATCTTGTGTTTGGATGATCTATCCATTGGTGTAAGTGGAGTGTTAAAGTCCCTTACTATTGTCTTACTGTCTATTTCTGATTTTATGTCTGTTAATAATTGCTTTATATATTTAGGTGCTCCTATGTTTGGTGCATATTTACAAGTGTTATATCCTCTTGTTGGGTTGTCCCCTTTATCATTAAGTAGTAGCCTTCTTTGTCTCTTGTTACAGTTTTTGTTTTAAAGTCTACTTTATCTAAGTATTGCTATCCCAGCTTTCTTTGCATTACCATTTGCATACAGTATCTTTTCCCATCCCTTCATTTTCAGTTTTTGAGTGTCTTTATGTCTGAAGTGTGTCTCTTGTATGCAGCATCTATATGAGTCTTGTTTTTTTATCTGATCGGCCATTCTATGCCTTTTGATTGGAGAAGTTAGTCCATTGACATGTAAAGTAGGTACCGATAAGAATGTACTTATTGTCATTTTGTTACTTTTTTCCTGGGTGTTTTAGTAGTTCTCTGTTTCTTTCTTCTTCTCTTGCTCTCTTCCCTTGTGGTTTAATGGCTTTCTTTAGTATTATGTTTGGGTTCCTTTCTCTTAATTATTTGTTTATTTATTATAGGCTTCTGGTTTGTGATTACCATGAGGTTCATATATAATAACCTATGTATTTAGTAATCTATATTAAGTTGATGGTCCCTTTAGTTTGATGTCTTGCTAAAAGTTCTACTCTTTTACTCCCTTCCTCCCACATTTTATGTTTTTGATATCATATCTAACCTCTTCTTTTGTGCATGTGCATCTGTTACCCTCTTATCATGGAAATAGAAAATTTTAGTACTTTTGTCTTTTGACCTTCATATTAGCTTCATAGGTGGTTGATTTGCTACCTTTACTGTATATTTGCCTTTACCAGTGCTTTTATTTATTTTTTTGATAATTTTCTTCTTTCTATTGTTCTTTCTTATTCCTAAGTGGTCTTCTCTTTTCCACTTAAATAAGTCCCTTTAGCATTTCTTGTGAGGCTCATTTCTTGGTGATAAATTCCCTTAGCTTTTGCTTGTCTGGGAAACTCTTTATCACTCCTTCCATTCTGAATGATAACCTTGCTGGGTAGAGTATTCTTGGCTGTAGGTTTTTCCTTTTAGCACTTTAAATATATCATGCCACTCCCTTCTAGCCTGTAGGGTTTCTGCTGAGAAGTAAGCTGATAGCCTTATGGCGTTTCCTTTGTTTGTAACTTGTTGTCTGTCTCTTGCAGCTTTTAGGATTCCCTCTTTAACTTTAATTCTTTACATTTTAATTATGCTGTATCTTGGTGTGGGCCTCTTTGGGTTTATCTTGTTTGGTTCTCTCTGTACTTCCTGTACCTGGATGTCTGTTTCCTTCCTTAGGTTAGGAAATTTTTCAGCTATTATTTCTTCAAATAGATTCTGTGCACCTTTCTCTCTCTCTTCTTCTTATGGGACACCTATAATAGAGATGTTAGTGTGCTTTACGATGTCCAAGAGGTCCCTTTTTAGTTCTTTTTTCTTTTATTTTTCAGTTTTTCAGTTCCATTTGGGTGATTTCCTCTAGTCTTTCATCCAGCTCACTGATCATTCCTTCTGTATTATCTACTCTTCTATTGAGTCCCTCTAGTGAAGCTTTCATTTCCAGTATTGTGTTCTTCATTTCTGTTTTTCTTTTTTTTTTAATATTTTCCAATTCTTTGTTGAGGTTCTCACTGAGTTCATCCACTCTCCTCCAAAGACCAGTGAGCATCCTTATGACTCTTAGTTTGTACTCTTTGGCAGGTAGATTTTGTCTCTACTTTGTTTAGTTCTTTTTCTGGTGTTTTGTCCTATTCCATTACTAGGAACACATTCCTTTACCTCCTCATTTGTCTCTTTCTCTGTACTTATATCTATGAATTAGGTATGTCAGCTATGTTTCCCAATCTTGGAGAGGTGGGCTTGTGTAAGAGATGGCTTATGAGGCCCAGCAGTGTGCTTCCCTCTCATCACCAGGTCCCAATGTTTCAGGAGTGTCCCCTGTGTGAGCTATGTGAGTCCTTCTTTTGTGGCAGGGTTGCTTTTGCTGCAGGTACCCAAGGAGGCTAGGCTGTTCCCCTGGCTGGCTGGTTGTAATGCTCAGTTGCATATGGCTGCTGTGGTCCTTTCAGTCACTTTATCAAGTGTGGTGAGTCCCAGTACATACAGTTGCCTGCAAGGTCTAATAGCACATTCCTGTTGCAGTTTTTCTGTTAAGTGTGTAGGCCCCTAGTGTTGCTGGTTGCTAGGCTCAGTGGCTTATACTTGCTGTAGGCCTCTGGCCTGCAAGGCTGTTGTCAGTTCTCTCAGGATTTCAGCTGAGTGGGGCTGGCACCAGGCAGCGGAGCACTCAGTTGTTTCAGGCTTTGGAAGGTGGGGTCGATCCCCTATGTGTCTGTTTGAGAAGCATAAGTGTGATTCAGCTGACATATCTCTCACCCATACCCACAGGGCCCCACCACCTACAGGGCCACACACCCCATCAACACAGTACTGCCTTGTGCACTTGCACTCACCCACTGAAGCGGACCCAGTCAGCCCACTGCAGAGGCCCCAAACACTCCACCAATGCTGGTCCAACCCTCACATACACCCGGACCCACAGAGGCAGCCCCACTTGCTGAGTGGCAGGGGTTCCAGGTACCCTGCCTATACAGGCCCACAAGTTGCCCAAGGGCTTGCTATTGGGTGGTGCCAGTTCCTAGGGTGGGCTGCCTGCCCTGACTGAGCTGGATTAAATTGGTGCTCTAGTAGGTGAGGCAGACCCCTGTACTAATAGGCCAGGGGAAGAATTCCAATAGCATCTTCCAACATCTGTGTCAGCACATCTACACTAGGTCACAATAATGGCTGCAGCTAATGTCTCAGTCCCTGAGGAGGTGATCCCAGCTTTGGAGGGTCTCACCTCTCGTTGAGATGTGCCCAGAGCCTATCCACTGAGTCTCTTTTCGCCAAAGGACTGTGCACATTTCTTTCTGGTGATTTTAGGTTGCTTTCTGAAATGGGTGAATTTGTGCATGGGCCCTTTAAGAGCAGGATTTTTTTCCCCTTATGTCTGATAACTTTTCTAGGGGTTCGCCTCATTGTAGTTAATAGCCAGCAAAGCCAGATATTATGACATTTGTCTCGGTTGTGCTGAATCCAAAGTTGTTTATAGTGGTAACACTCCCCCACTCAGATCCCCCACTCCTTCAGGGAAGGCGTCATAACTTAAGATTCCTCCTGGCTGGACATGAAAAACCACAGTCAAAGGTGGCTTTTTTCTCTCCAGAAAGGAATTTCTGCCTCTTCCATCTCAATCGGCATTGTCCCTTGCTGTAAGTGTTCTTTTTATCTAATTTTCAGGTCTCTCTTAGGGGTAATTGTTCAAAAAGTGGTTGTAAATTTGTTGTGTTCGTGGGAGTAGATGGGTTCAGAGTCCCCCCACACCACTATCTTGACACTGTCCTCTTCCAGTGCTCTTATCATTTAGGAAATTATGAGGGTTTCAGGAGCTCTGTGCTGGGAACTGAAGGCAGAAACCAATATATATATTAGCCACAATATGGTTTTTTTCTTTAATATTTTTTATTATAGTGAGTTGCACTGATTGTTTTTCAAATTTTCAACCAGCCCCGCATTCCTGGGGCAAACCCCATTTGATCATGATATATTATCCTTTTAGCATATCACTAGATTTGATTGCTCAAATTTTGTTTAGAATTTTAGCATCTATGTTCATAAAGTTATTGATCTGTTTTTCTTTTCTTGTAATATCTTTATCTGCTTTTGGTATCAGGGTAATTCTGGCCTCATAGAAAGAGTTCAAAAGCATTCCCTGTTAAATTTTGGAAGTATTTGTGAAGAACTCATATTATTTCTTCCTTAAATGTTCAGTAGAATTCACCAGTGAAGCCATCTGGACCTGAGTTTCTTCATGGAAAAGTTTTTAACTACAATTTCAATTTGTTTAATAGATATAGGGCTATTCAGGTTATCTATTTCTTCTTGAGTGACCTTTGGTAATTCATGTCTTTCACAGAAGTTGCCCATCTTACCTAAGTTGTCTAATTTATTGGTATAAAGCTGTTCACTTATTATAGGTCGACAGGAGATTATTTTCAGATGTCTAACAGTTGTTAATGCTTACAGTTAGCATTTCAGTCTGAAGAAACAACCATCATAAAGTCCCAGTATTTTGAGAGAATTACTGAGAAGCTTAAAGTTAGAGAGAAATAGAAACTGTTTAATGGCTTATTGAGTAATCTCATCTAATATTATGGTTGTTATATGACATGAATTTGCTTACAATACAGCTAATTCATTGACATGCTCTTGAAATCCCCAAGACACATTTGATACCTCTAACATAGAATGTTGCAAAGTAGTTGGAAATATACAAGATATCTTTAATATGCCATACCTTATTTTACCCAATTGGTGTGTTCTTCGGAAATCATTTTCATTTTTGTTTAGTTTTCTTCTTGGTAATTCAATTCACAAATTGCTATGTAAATTCTATGTTTAAAAAGGCTTTCAAAAGGCAAATAATTGCTTAGCCCTGTCTTAAATACAATAACTTAATGATTAAATACATTAACTTAAATACATTAAATATATTAACTATGAGTATTTTCTAATTCTTATTTTGTAGATCAGCTTTTAAGGTAAATCATACCCACATTCACAAATTATTACCAACCACTTAACCTTTACTTCTCACCATCCTGGAGTTTATTGATTCTTTATCATTTCACTTTACATTGCTACTAATTGCCTAAGATATAGACTCTATAGCAAAATTTCTTCATGTAATGATTAGAAATCTGAATGGAGAGGAGCAGGTCACAGAGAAGCTAAGAAATCCATTGGCATGGATCAGTGGAAATCAGAATGGATATGAGTTTGGGGGTGAGATATGAAATAGTTAAATAGCAATAAAAGACAATTTAGGAATAAATCACAAAAATCATGGTACATACTGGGGCTAGCCCAGTGACACAGCAGTTAAGTTTGCATGCTCCACTTCAGCAGCCCAGGGTTCGTCTGCTTGGACCCCAAGTGCAGACCTACATACTGCTTATCAAGCCATGCTGTGGCAGGCATCCCACATACAAAGTAGAAGACGACAGGCACGGATGTTAGCCCAGGACCAATCTTCCTGAGCAAAAAGAGGAGGCTTGGCAGCATATGTTAGTTCAGGGCTAATCTTCCCCCCAAAAAACAAAACCATGGTCCATATAATAAATGTTATAGAAATTTAGATACATTGGATATCACTGTGTACTAAAATAATCAGAGAAAACAGCCTAGAAAAGGTGGTTTCACTGGTCAACAAGGGAGTCCGAGGTAGGTCTTCACATATAATGAAACTAGATCATTCATCACCCCATGCCTAAACCAGAAAGAGATCTGGAAATGTAAAGTTAAGCAAGTTTCACAATGTATATTTTATTATTATTCCAATTCCAGGGGTAAACTCCTAGTAATTTGTGTTTTATTTAAGTATGACATCATGGGGTTGGTAGACATAGGAAGAGTTTATGAATCTTGTTCCTACCACTTATGAGAACATTATCTTTCTAGACATTAGGGTTTATTTGTTAAAATTCTTCAAAATCTACGTTACTACATGCAGTTATCTTCAGTTTTTGTTCCAAACTGATTCCTACTCCTCTTTCTATCGTATTCCTACCTTCTTTCTATCAAGATTCAGGCAATAACATTAGTGAACTATTCATTCATGCATATCCTTTTTCATTAGGTTGATTCAACCAGGATTCTCATTGTCCCCATGAAAATCCGTTACTTCAGGGAACTAGATCCAGGGCACAAATGGAGAGATTACCCTTAGAAGCATGGAAAGCTCATCAGTGTTAACAGGTTGGTAGACAGACTAAGTACAGATGCTGGTATATGGTAGATGTGGTGACAGGAGCCTGTGAAATTCTCTTTTGATTGCTCCAATTTTCTCAGTGAATTTGGAAGTTGAATGAGGACAGGAGGAAGAGGTGTTGGAGTCTGAGGAGAGAAGAGAAGATATGAAATATTTTTTGAGAAGAATGAGAAAGCAATTGAACTAGGAACATATGGTATGATTGCCCGAAAGCATTAAGGGGCCCCTTGAGGATCATAGCCATGAATTTAAAGTGAGACCAGTCAGGGTCTCCAGCCATGTTCAGCTACACAAGAGCAAGTGGGAAATGTGTGGAGACTTAGAGTTAATCAGGACTACGGTTTTGCCATAAGGGCAAAAGTCAAAAGGCAAGGAAATGATTCTCATTGACCAGAAAGTGTAAGCTCTGTAGAGTGAAGAGAAGATAAGTGAGATGATGACATAGATTTACATTCTCAGTGGGGTCAAGGGAGAGTTGAGGTAGATTCCAGAAGGAGAGAGCAGGAAGGATGAACGTGATAAACAGAGGGTCCTATGCGTGAAATTGAGATTATTGGCTGATGACTTCCATCCCTTGATTCTGGGACCCACGTATTCTTGCTATGAGGAAGAATGCACCATGGAATGGTCTGCAAGTCAAAGTATATACTTCATCTTGTAAGAAAGAGCCCCATCCTTTAAAAGTGTTGTGTCCCAACAGATGCCATAACTGAATTTTTAATAAGCCATTTCACCTTTCAGTTAGGTCAGCCACTACCAGGTGATGGTGTAGGTGCTCAGACCAGTTTATTTCACACTGATGTGGAGAACATCAGGACACCTGACAAAGCCTTCCCTGAATGCACAGATGGTGTTACTAGCAGAAACATTATGGGCAGAGAAGGCAGGTCCCTATCCAGAATTCGACTCTGTTCCAGTGAGAACAAATATCTGCCTCCTCCAGAAGGAAGAGGTCCAATATAACCTCCCAACAGGTGGGTAACTGCCCCAACTCTTCCTGCCAAAGAATGGTGCCATACTGGGGACTTAGTGGTGGTCTTTGCTGTTGACAGATTAGGCACTCAACAGTATCATTAGACAGATGATACCTCCTACAGGTGTTGGTTCAAATGTCACTTTTTCATTGAAGTCTTTTCTGACTGTTCTATTTAAAACTGAACCCCTTGGGCCAGCCCCGTGGTGGAGTGGTTAAGTTCACGTGCTCGACTTCGGAGGCCCAGGGTTTCACCGGTTTGGATCCTGGGTGCAGACATGGCACCGCTCACCAGGCCATGCTGAGGTGGTGTCCCACATAGCACAACCAGAATGATCTACAACTAGAATATACAACTATGTAGGGGGGCTTTGGGGAGAAGAAGAATAAGAAAAAAATAAGAAAGAAGATTGGCAACAGATGTTAGCTCAAGTGCCAATCTTTTAAAAATAAATAAAATTGCACCCCTATCGCTCCTACCACTACAAACTCCATCCCTATGCCTTGCTTTCACTTGTCAACTTCTAACATACCCCATGATTTGCTTATTTATTATCTTTACTTTTGCCTCCACCCAGTAGAGTGTTAGTTTCAAGAGGGCAGGATTTTTCTCTGTTTTATTCACTGCTAATTCCTCAGTGCCCTAGATCAGCGTGTGCTAAATGTTGGATGCTCAATTAATATTTGTTGAATAATGAATGAATGAACTCCATATAAACTGCATATACTCAGTAAGAAATAAGCATATTTCTCCAACCTAAAGAATAAGAGGACCATTACCCACCTCTGCCTGCACATATACAGCGGTACACATAGCTACCTTGTCACTTTTCCCCCAGTTTCTTGCTCTGATATTGATTACCAATTGTCTTCCCCCACCAATCATGGCTGTTATTTGATTGCTAAATCAGTGGCTCTTAAACATGACTATGCATCAGTATCGCCTGGGGATCACTTTTAGGCTATAGTTTCCTACGCACCACCCCAGGTCTACTGAACTAGGATCTCCAGGTATAAAACATCAAATGCGTATTTTTAAAAAGTTATCCAGGCAAAACTGATACCCAACCAGGTTTGGACTCCTGGATTAAATTACCCACATCCTGATGTTAGCTACTCAACTGTGCAGGCAACACAGGGAAGACACCAAGTACAGTTCTACTCACCTTAGGCTAATGTACACAATGCTGAGGATGGTATCCGTGTCTCCAAATACTTATCCTGGAAGCATAAAATCTGATGTGCTTTTTACAATGCTTACTCCATAGTATTAATTCAATACAGTTATCTATACCTTCTTTGAAACGACATTGGATGAAGTTAAGGTTAACATGTATAATTCACACTGGACAAATGAGAATAAGACAAGAAAAAAAGAAATAGTATGATAAGAAAAAAAATAACACTGGTCTTGGCTGAGGACATATTTTTTCTATTTTATGAGTTACAAGTAGTACACTCAAAGACTAGTTTGAAAGGATAAATAATGCATTCTGTTTAGTCTGATATGTCTCCAAGAATAATAATAAAAAAAATCCTGGGGCTGGCCCCTTGGCCAAATGGTTAAGTTCGCGCACTCTGCTTGGGTGGCCCAGGGTTTCGCGGGTTGGGATCCTGGGCGCGGACATAGCACTGCTCGTCAGGCCATGCTGAGGCGGCATCCCATATAGCACAACCAGAGGGACCTACAAGTAGAACATACAACTATGTACTGAGGGGCTTTGGGGAGAAAGAAAAAAAAAATCCCTTAACAAAATTATTCTAAATTCCTCTTTCAAACTTTACCAAGTTTTCATTTACATTTTTTTCTAGTTTTATATTCCTAATATATTTTTCTGTCATTGATTTTCAAAAGTCTAAAGCAAAATTTACAGTCTCTTTCACCCAGTTAAGCCTAATCATCTCACATGCATATACAAATATAGAGGATTTCTCTTTAATTTTGATTTTTTTTCAAAAATAAGATCATCCCATATATATTCTGTACCTTGCTATTCCTGTTGTATGTAACAAACTACTCCAAATCGTAGTGGTTTAAAACAAAAACGGTCATTTAGTTTGCCAACAAATCTCACAAGTCTACAACTTAGGTGAGGTTCAGAGGCACAGTCTCTGGTCCACTCTATGTGAGATCGAGAAGCTCAACAGGGGATTGGAGGATCGATCGACTTTCAATAGCTCACTTACATGGCTGGCAAATTGGTGCTGGCTGGTGGCTGGGAACTCAACTGAAGTTGTGGCTCTCTTCAAGTGAACTCCCCAAGCAGGGCCTCTCCCCAAGCCATGTGTGCTTTTTCATAGAATAGTGGTTGAATCCCAAGAATGAACATCTCCAGAGACAGGGAATGGAAGCTGTCAGATTCTTCAAGACTGGTCAGAAAAAGTGGCACACTGCCACTTCCTCCATATTCTATTAGTCAAGTAATTACAGAGCCTAGATTTGAGGGAAGGGAACAGATCCCACTTCTTGATGGGAAGAGGGTCAAAGAATTTGGGGGCCATGTTTTAAGACTGCCACATTTGCTTTGTTACTTAAGAAAATAACATGAACATCTTTCCAAGGAGATATATATATATATATATATATATATATATATATATGTAAATCTTCACACATACAGACATGGCCTAGTGGTAGAGTATTCCATAGTATATTCCACAATTTATTCAAGTTGACTCCTGTTTTTTGATATTTGCAAACACTGATAGAGTAAACATTTTTGTGCATGTGATCTTATTTCTTATTCCACAAATGGAATAGCTGGGTCAAAACTACATATTCAAAAATTTAATATTAACAAGTTATTTTCCAAAAAAACTGTAGTTGTTTATAGTCCTAACAGCGTCGGGTTACAATCGGATAAGAAAGCAAATGCTATCTCCTTTTAATTCATATTTTCCAGAGAGTAAATGGGGCTAAACATATTTTTGGATGTTTACTGGTAATATGTCTTCCTTCTTTTATTCTTTGTGAGTCTTGCTAGAAGTTTATCAATTTTATTGCTCTTTTCATAAAACAACTTTTAGTTTCTTTGATTTTCTATATTATTTTTCTGTTTTTTTATTTGTTTGATTTCTACTCTTTATCTTTTTTCCTACTTCTGCTTGTTTTGGGCTTATTTTGCTCTTCTTATTCTCGTTTCTTAACATGGAAGCTTGAATTATTGATTTGAGACCTTACTTCTTTTCTAATGAAATCATCTAATGCTATAAGTTTCCCTCTAAACACTACTTAGCTGCATTCCAAAATTTTTCATATGTTGCATTTTCATTCCATTCAAAATATTTTTAATATGCCCTCATATTTCCTCTTCAACCCATGATTATTTGGAAGTGTGTTGCTTAATTTACAAGCATTTGGAGACTTTCCTATAATCTTTTTGTTATTGATTTCTACTTTAATTCCACTAAGGTCTCAGAACATACTTTGCGTGCTTTTTTTTAATTTGTTAAGGTTTTATGACACAGAATATGGTCTGTCTTGGTGAATGTCCCATGTGTACTGGAAAAGAATGTGTATTCTGCTGTTGTTGGATAGAATGTCCTAAAATATCAATTAGATCCAAGTGTTTGGCGTTACTGTTTAGTTCTCCATATCCTTGCTGATTTTCTATTTCCATTAATTATTGAGAGAGGAACATGGAAGTGCCCAACTCTAATTGTGGATTTGTCTATTTCTTCTTTCAGTTCTGTCCACTTTTGCTCTGTTTTTGGGTATATACACATTTAGAATCATTAAACCTTCCTGGTATACTGACCTTTTTATCATTATGTAATATATCTTTTTACCCTTGGTAGTTTTCTCTTCCCTGAAGTCTGCTTTTCTGACATTAATAAAAACTCTCCAGCTTTCTTTTACCCATATTTGCGTGGTGTGGAAGTCAGCTTCTAAAGTGGCTCCCAATGACATTGCCATGTGACATTCATGCCCCTGTATAATTCCCTCCATTTGCGTAGGTGAGACACAGCATTTGCTCCTAAAGAATAGACCATGGCAAAAGAGATGGGACGTTACTTCCCAAATTAGGTTATAAAAGACTGTGACTTTTCTGACTGTTGCCCTTTCTTCATTCCTACTCTTTCAAGTTCTGTTCTGCATCATTTTCCCTCTGTCTGAAGAATTTACTTTCACAGTTTTTTTTAAAGCAGTTCTGCTAGTCACTCTTCTCTTAGTTTTTCTTCATCTGAGTCTTTTTCTTATTGTAATTTCTGAAGGAAGTTTTTGCTGAATTTAGAATTCAGGGTTGACACATTTTCTTTTAGCACTTTTTAAGTGTTGTCTCACTTCCTTCTGGCCTTCTAGGCTTCTGATAAGAAATTCACAGATATTCTAATCATTGTTCCTCTATAGGTAATACATCATTTTTCTCTGTCTGCTTTCAATAATTTCTTTGTCTTTAGCTTTCATCAGCTTGATTATGATGTGTCTGGACATGGATTTCTTTTGGTTTATCATGCTTGAGTTTCACTGAACTTCTTGAATCTATAGGTTTATGTCATTTGCCAAACTTGAGAATTTTTCAGTCATTTTTCTTCAAACTTTCTTTCAATACTACACTCTTTCTCTCTTTGGAACTCTGATGGCATGAATGTTCAGCATTTTATCATTGTTCTACAGGTCTCTGGGCTCTTTTCATCTTTTAAAAGTCATTTTTCTCTCTGTTCTTCACAATTTCTTTTTTTTTTTTTTAAAGATTTTATTTTTTCCCCTTTTTCTCCCCAAAGCCCCCCAGTACATAGTTGTATATTCTTTGTTGTGGGTCCTTCTAGTTGTGTCATGTGGGACGCTGCCTCAGCGTGGTCTGATGAGCAGTGCCATGTCCGCGCCCAGGATTCGAACCAACGAAACACTGGGCCGCCTGCAGCGGAGCGCGCGAACTTAACCACTTGGCCACGGGGCCAGCCCCTGTTCTTCACAATTTCTATTGGTCTATCTTCAAGATCACTGACTCTTTCATCTGTCATCTCCTTTCTGCTCCTGAGCGCATTCAATGAAAGCTTTTTTTTTTTTTGGTGGTTATTCTATTTTTCAGTTCTAAGATTTCCAATTGGTTCCTCTATACATCTTTTATTTCTTAGCTGAAACTTTCCATTTTTCTTTCCATTGCAAAAGTATTTACAATTACTTGCTACAGCATTTTTATAACAAGATGTTTAAAGTCTTTGTCAGATGATTCCAACACCTGTGTCACCTTAGTTTTGACATCTGTTGATTGTCTTTTCTATGCAAATTGAAATATTCTTAGTTCTTCATAAGCCAAATAATTTTGGATTGAATCCCAGATGCTTTGGATATTATATTGTAAGACAGTAAGTCCTATCTAAATCTTATTGAGAATGTTGATATTCTTGTTTTAGCAGGCAATCCATCTGGTTAAGTTCAGGCTGTAAGTTCTAACTCACCTTCCCAGTGTCAGTTCAGTTTTCAAAGTTTTTGCAGTTCTTTTATTTTTTTATTTATTTTAAAGATTGGTCCTAAGCTAATACCTGTTGCCAATCTTTTTTTTTTTTTTCCCTCTTCTCCCCAAAGCCCTCCAGTCCATAGTTGTATGTCCTTCTAGTTCTACTATGTGGGAGGCTGCCTCAGCATGGCTTAATGAGTGGTGCTAGGTCCGTACCCAGGATCCAAACTCATGAAGCCCTGGGACACCCAAGTGGAGTGCACAAACTTCACTACTCAGCCATGGGGCTGGCCCAGCAGTTCTACTTTTATCTGTCCCACATGTGTACCAGCTAATGGTCACTCTGTGACCTAGATGTTGGTCTCATGGTTAGTTCATGTCTCAAAGTCTTTAGTATAGTAATCAGGCTTAGATCCATGTGTGGGCAGCTCCAGTGTGAGCCCAGGAGTTAATAATCAATTTATGGAATTATTTTCCAGAAGACTTCCCTCCCCATGATCCCTCCAATATTTACCAATTCTTTTGGGCTCTTTTCACATTTCTCACCAGCAAGCTTGGATGTTAGTTGTTCCACCCTGCCACATACTTCCATGATTGCATCTACATCTAGAGCTAAGTGGCAAGAGGACCGAGAGGGGGAAAAAACCATGAGGGGCAGTGCAGAGGTAGTTTATCTCACCTTCTTTGATTATAGAATCAACTCTACTACTTACTAATTGTATGACATCAGGACACATTGTCTTTAGACTTCATTTATCTTATCCATAGAAAGAGGGGTTTCACCAGATTTGGTAAGATAAGATTTATCTTGAATACTTAGTAAAAAGGCTAACCTCAGGGGCTTCATCCTAAGATTCTAATTCAGTAAGTCAGGCCTATAAAATTGCATTTAATAAATATCCAAAGTGATCTAATGTGTTTTGTCTAGCAACTAAAATTTAGAAAATACAATCAAATATTCCAATATCTTTTTGGTTTTATTTTGAGCCTTTTTTTAAATTAGAAAACAAATAAAAGCAGAGCTCAAATTAAAAACAAACATCCACAGAGCTTCTAACCATCAGTGTCTTTGGAATCTTGGTTTACAAAACTCATGAATCTCCTGAATGCAACCTTTGGAGTTGATAGAAATTGTCATATGGTTTAAAGTCTTTCTTGAAAGGCACCACTGGACATTGTGGGGATTTTTAAATACAATATGCTTGGGAACTGTGAAAAAGTATTAGGTTAAACCATAGGAAATTACTAATATTCAATCACTTTTCACCTACAAAAACAGCAATTTTCTATTCTTCAAATTAGGTCATTTTCTTTTAGTTTGTCATTTCCCATAATTTAGTAGGCATAATTTCTTTCAGTATTTCTGTCCTTTTCCCTACATTAGTGAGCAAAGCTATTTACAAGAAGGCTTGATAGATAGGAAATTTTTCTGAGGTTTTTAGGTCATTACTTTTAAGAGCTGAGAAGGGTATGTTTGTACTGGGGATAGATCAACTTTAGTTATTTTCTTTGTGAAATTATTTACTAGTTTCACCTAATCCACAGTCCCTTCTGACAGAGCAGAACAAATGGACAAAGCTGCAGGGATTAATTGGTCTCTGCCCTATCAGTCAAGTATCTTCTTAAGGGTTTGAGCTCTGAGTTATCTCACTGGTTAGCCAGAAGTTTGGTTAGCAATACACTCAAGAGAGACAGGGTGAACAGAGTTCCAGTATTTGAAAGGAGCAAGGAGATCATCCATTTTTTCATTCTATAAATATTTATGGAGGTTTTGCAAGGCACCACTAGGCACTGTGGGGATTTCAAATATAAATAAGATCCAGTCTTTGTTCTCTAGAGGCTAACAGTTTAGTGGGAAAACAGACACATGTACAAGCAATTACATTACAAGGTAGCTTGTGTGATAAGGGTTATAATTTTAGTAGCATCTCTAATGAAATAAATATGCCTACTCACTCATCTGGCGCCCAGTGGAGTAGGAGTATGTTTCTTTTCTTTTCTGTTTTTAAGAAAACTCAAAAAAGAGCTCTGATATCTTTAAAGAAGATCAAAGCAGGTTTGTCTTTCACACATATTGTAAGGTAAATATTTGCAACTTATCTCTAAAGATGATATTGCCTCAATTTGACTCATTCAGAAATTGGAGTTCATGCTTGGGAACTTACAGTAATGACAAATAAGACACAAACTCTCAATAGAACTTCTGGTTACCAGCAGGATAGTTTTGACTCAATATTCAATTTGAATAAATAATGAAAGAATATATATGAATACTCTGGTGCCTCTTATATCCTACTTTTGGGGGAGATGGGTGCATGTCGACATTATGTTGTTTTATCTCTATTATTTGGTTTATTTCTTTTTGTCTTAGCATCTGGTGTGAGAGTGGAGCCATCATTTGCAGGGAGTTATAAGAATGTCATGTTAAGATCTATTATAGTACCAGTAATGGCAAAGCCTCAAATATATGGATGTTCCTTTGACCTGGGATTTACTAGAGGATCTCAACAGGTTTTATAGGCATTAAGTAGTCAAGCCTCAAATCAGCTCGGAAACATGGATATTACTCAGGGTTGGTGTTATTCACCATAGGGGCACTAGGAGAAATATATTAAACAGAAAATCCTTGGAGAAACATCCAGCTGAGACTGAACAGCACTGCCCCTCTCTTGAGTGCAGGGCATGTGTTTGAGCAGATGTTCTCGTTGTTATGCCTAAAAACCTCTGGGGCAATTTGTTAAAAGCACAGTTATTAGACCAGTAGTTTTAAAACCTGGATTTTTTTTTTTTAAATACAGATTCTACTTCAGCAGGTCTGGGATCAGAGCATAATTTAAATACCAAAAGCCAGCACTAGCATCACCCCAAATCCATTAAGTTAGAGTGGGGCCTCCCTTGTTAAAACCCAGATTGCTGGGCTCCACCCCCAGAGAGCCTGATTCGGTAAGGATAGAGTCCCAAGAATTTACATTCTTACCAAGCTCCCAGGTGATTGCTGATGCTGCCTGTCTGAGCATCACACTTTGGTAACACGAATCTGGATGCTCTCCAGAACTACTGGAGTCTGAGCATTCTCATTTTAACATTTTGTTGTTGTTAGTACCATCAGTCGATTCCCACTCCTAGTGGCCGGAACCCTGCTCAGTGTTTTTGCAGTGTTTCGCTGCTATTCATAGGGTTTTCACTGCCAATTTTTTCATAAGTAGGTGGTCAGGTCCTTCTTCCTAGTCTGTCTTAGTCCGGAAGCTCCCCTGAAACCTGCCCACCTAGGGTGACCCTGCTGTTATTTAAAATACTGGTGGCATAGCTTTCAGCATCACAGCAACATGCAGCCACCACAGTATGACAACCCACAGTTGAGTAGTGTGGTTCCCTGACCGGGAAATGAACCCAGGCCGTGGCAGTGACAGTGCCCAATCTTAACCACCAGACCACCTAGGCTGGCTATTTTTAACATACTCCCCAAATAATTATAATGAGCATAAAAATCTGAGAACCATAAAGCCAATAGACTGACCTGGCTATAGGGACTGACCCCGAAACAGGCAGAAAATGGTACATATCCCCAAAAGCCAGTTGTTACTTTAGTCAATGCCAGAAGAAACAACACAAGAAGCGGAACAGTGAGTGGAGATAAGAGGTGGGAGTGAACCCAAAGGAGCCAGGTTGAGCTTGACTCTAGTTCCAGAGTCCTAACACTTCAAGACATGATCCGGCTCAGTAATCGCGGATAGGGCAAGCAGGCTCTGACCAAGGCCGTGGACGCTAATGTAGCCAGAGCAGTATAAATTGTGGTTAAAGAAGGGAAGCCAAAGGTCAAAGCCAGTTCTGAAGACTTGTTAGCAGAAAAATGGTCATGGAGTGACAAGCTACGAAATCAGAAACAGGTCAGAACACAAAAGCATAAAGAAGTTCAGAACAGGCTGCTCAGGACAGAGGCCCAATTTTAAGGTGTACTGGCTGGCCTGACATCTTATCTGGAAAGGCTGAGGGAAGTTTGCATGGACCTCCAAAACACCGTATCTAATTACTTAGATACTACTACCTACACACCCCTCCTTCTGCTTTCACTTGAAAATATAGTTTACCAAACACCCTTTATTCTCTATTTAATCAGTCTTCTTCACTCATCAAGCTACCTGTCATTTTCATAATTTTCATTCCTGTTTGTCCCAACTTTTTCTATGCCACTGTTTTGAGCACAATTCCTAATTATCTTTGTTAAAAAACAATTCTATCCTGGACCCTGAAGTTCCCAAACAGTTCTTAGATTTTTTTTACCTGGCTAAAATTCTATAAAGTTATTTTCCAAACTAAGGTCTGAAGACAACTTGCAGTGCCACATGCTTAAAATGCAGATTCCTGGGCTTCACGCACTATGAATCTCTGAATCTCTGGGGCTGAGCCCCTTGAACATGCATTTTTAAGGGGGTTCCCTAGAAATTTCTATGTGCACAAAAGGTTAGAACAACTGTAATTATTTCTCTTTCCACTCTTTCTTCCCTCTGGGTAGGCCTCAGCTGCTTAAACTTAGTAACTTGGATTACTCCTTCCAGGGGTGATTCAAAATAGCTTCTTGAAGACAGAAGATCTATATCATTCCTAGATATCCTAAAGCTACTCAAAAGTGGGGGGGGGGGGGGGACTTTAAAAAGCATTTAAACACAATTAACAGTTTTTTCCATGTTAAAATATACAATGTAAAGATTGTGTTAGACCAGATCCTTATAATATAAAACCAAGTAGAATTATACTTTTGGGTATATAAAGTGAAAAACTCCCTCCAATGTTAATTTGAGGTAACCCTATCAACACTCAAATCTAAGAACACAGGAAAATGAATAAAATCAGATAGAAGGCTGAGTAACATTACCCTCTACTTGATAACCCAGAACATCGTGTCCACTGATTTATTTATGTATTTTGGGCAAGGCTGGAAGGATAAGCCCATCACAGTAGCCTCTGGGCACCTTTACAGCATTTTAGAAGAGACAGTCTACAGTTTCTCTATAAATTCTGAGCAGCTTAAAGTGAATACTAGCTCTGTTATTTAAAAGGATTTCTGGTTTGTTTCAACTTGAAAGTGATTTAATAGGAGGCCCACAGAGAAAATCTGTCTCAGTAATCAAATTATAACAAGTAAGGATTAAAAGTATTAAGAAGTTTAAGCAAAGTTTTCAGCTGCCCTGTTTTTTTTCCTGGTGTGTTGTGGGGGTGGGGGCGGAGGGTCATTTGAAGTTGGCTGTGGGAATAAATACAACAAAATCATAAGAAAGAAAAACACAAAAACTGCAAAAATGTTTGGGTTCATTATGCATCTCCAGCAACACTGTTTTTCAGACACGGGTTTGGCTAAACTCTAGGAGCCTTTTTCCCAAGGACATTTTGTCCGTCTACTACTCTCTGAGTTTATAATGCCAACTGTATTTTACAGGTAAATTTAATTTACATTTTCAGATTCATTTGTGCTTAATTCATCAAAGTCTTTTGTCGTGTAAACCAGTGGGTTTTGGAGAAGTCTTGTGATCTTTTTAATAGACTTTCAGAAACCTACTTTTTTTCCTTTCTTAGAAACAGGAAGTCACTTTGCCAAAAGCAAACAAGATTAAACTCCAGAGTGTTGGATTTGGGCTTGACATTTAGAAACCACAGATCCGAATGGGTCTTGAGCTTGGCAAAACATTCCTTCTCTCCTTTATTAGGTGAGAAGAAAACATTTAGGGTAAAAGCAAAAATGATTAAAGTGGGAATGCATTGCTTTAGTCTTTTATAAGCAAAAATAAATCCACACATTCTTTTCCTAATTAAAAAAAAACACGTCTCTTTAAAAAAATTTGTACACCAAATTATTTTCTGATATGCTTTTTATTATATACACTGCATAAATATATACTACATATAGTAAATTTATGTATATATACATAAACACATACATTTATAAAGTTATAAATACCTAAAGTTATAAATATGTTTGTAATCTTCCCATTAGTTAAGAATTTACTTAGCTGCTGCCTTTCTAAAGTGACCAAATTATATTCTGTAGGATATAACAAAGGCAAAACATCTCAAAAGGGCAAATGGCTGAATTCATAGACTCCTAGCAGGTCAGTGCCCCAAATATACAAAATGATTCTTAATTAACCTACTTTTAAAATGCTTCTAGGAAAAAGGAGCTCAAATCCTCTTGCAGTCATAAAATAAGATTAAGAATAAACTGATTACTAGTTTCCAGCAAGATAGTATAGTCAACACTGGCTGAGTTTTTTAATCTTTCCAAACTTCCAATAAAAACAGAGAAGCCAGAATAACAAAACAAAATTTCATGACCAACATCTACAGCAAAATTCAATTCAAAGAAAGGGTCTTCCTGCAACCTGAAAACCTGGACCTGCCCTCAGGCCCACAGGGTATCAGCAACTGTATGGGAGAAAGTGGAGGGAAGACAAAAGCACTTCTGAGGAGTGTAAGATCCAGAAAAGAAATTCCTGACAGGTGTTTACCCCCAAAATCAGCTATCTCCACTAGTGTGAAAAGCTTAGTAAGCAATTTGAAAATAGCAGGTACTCCTAGGAGGCGACTTCAAAGACTGTAATTCACTGGCAAGTTCAAGGGCCCACAGAACAGACTGTGCAGAGTCTCAACACCAAGAACAGTCCAAATGGACCAACTGAGGGAGAAGGGCTGGGAGGAGAGGCTAAATAGAGCAGGGCATAAACACTAAGGCCAAGGGAGGAGAAGTCCTAGAATAAAAGCACAGCAGAGAAGGCCAGAGGCCTGAAGCTCGGAAAGCTCCCTGACCCCTCCTTTCTTTGAGCAGAGGGAAGCTCATCTCACTTAAAATCAGCAAGAGGAATGCACTATGGACAGATCCCCTGTAGAGTTTTGTAAGGAAAAAGAATAATGAGCAGAATAATATTCAGGTGGACAAAAGAGGCATGCCAGAAAACATCCTGCAAAATAGATAAAAATATTCCTTAATGTTTCAAGGCAAGCTAATGGAATTTAAGAAAATTATAATAACTTTGAAAGAATACCAGGAGAATTAGAAATACTCAGAAATGAGCTGATGGAGAAAAAAGGAATATTTGAAAAGAAAGAGGACAGAACTCAAGAAAGACAGAAATAAAAGTAAAAATCATTTCAGAAATGATGACTAAATTAGAAGAAACAAAGGAACAAATGGATTTGGATAGTGGGCAATGCCTTTGGATTCATGGATAATGGCTTATGAAAAATAGAACATGGGAAAGAGGAAATTAAAAGAAAATATAAACATAAAAAAAAGAAATGAAACAATTTAAAGAAAGTGATAGAGAGAGAGAAAAAAGCAAACAAAATCCACCATCTATGTGGTAGAAGTCCCCAAAGAAGACACCTAAAGTAACAGAATAGACTCAATATGACAGTATATGATTAGGGAAAACTTTTTCTGAAATAAAAACTTTAAGCCATGTACACATGGAAAGGACAAACCACACACCTAGAAAACTTTAACCAAAACAGACTACATATTATTATAGTAAAACTAACTTTTAAGAAAAAAGAAATCCCTTGAGTATCTAGACAAAAAGACAAAGTCACTTATAAGGGAAAGAAAATCTGATTGTTCTCATGCTTTTTAACAGGAATGCTCTATGACAGAAAACAATGAAATATCTTAACATATTTGAGATACTCAAGAAAAGAAAGCCTGAGCCAAGGATTTTATATGCAAAATGACTTTCAAATAAAAATGCTGAACTTTTTATGAACATACAAGGATTCAGGAAATATTGCCCCATGGAGCTCTTCTTGAGTAATATACCATAGAATAAACTTTGGACAACCAAAATAACTAGAGTCCATGGCACAAGGACTGGTGGTGAGAATTGAATATATATTTACCTGCAAGATTAAGACTAAATAATGGATACAAGGAAAACACTATAGTACATAATGGCTTTGTGCTCTGATGACATATACACAGCATGGTTCTAAGAAGGGCAAGGAGAAGGAAGAGAGGACGTAGAAAATAGAATAAATTTGCTAATTACCTTAAAGAAGTTGTTAGGTAATAAATAAAGATATCATAGAGTTAGACTGTCACTAACCCTTAATGAAATAATGCACCTAGACAATAATTATTAATGGCAGTTAACACCATGAAAAGAGAAACAAACACACAACGCGTACCTCCTGATAAAAGTACACATCACCATCTATGAAGTATTTTTGTTATCCAAAAAAAATCAAACCTGAATTTGACAGTCTCTAAATCCTACCAGTTTACAGAAAATACAGGGGAAAGAAGAACATGTTCAATAACTCCACAGGGATACATTGAGCAACCCAGACTGTGGGAAATTCTCCACGACAAATAACTCAGTCTCTTCTACAAATAAATTGCCTGGGCGTTAGGGGTGAAGTGGGCTTATAGATCAACAGAGACTTAAGATCATGTCAAACAATTGCAACGTACAAACTTTGTTTGAATCTTGATTTGCACAATCTTAAAAAATAATTATGAAGGAAACCTGAACACTTTTTGGATGTATGATGATATTAAGAAATTAATGGGGGATTTTATTTATCTTTTTATTTTATTGCAGTAACATTGGATTATAACATTATACAGCTTTCAGATATACATCGTAATGTATTTCAAACTCTGTGTAGATTACCTCACATTCACTACCCGAAAACTATAGTCCATCACCTCACATGTGAGCCTAATCAACCCTTTTGCCCTCCCCCTCCCCTTCCCCTAATATGTTGTAGTTCTGTTTCTTAGAAAAGAATAAACAACTGACTATAAAAAACTCATCTTTATCTACTATATAGTCATATTAATTAACCTACCAATATGCTAACATAAAATTATAGTATAGCACCATGGAGCCATTAACATTATATTACCTTGATCAAATAAAAATTTAGAAATCCTGCAGATAAAAATAAAGAACTGAAATGTTAGAAAGTATATCACATGAGATCTAGTCTCATATATAATTGGTTGGCTCCAAACCTGTCATTTTAAGGATGTTTAGTAATGAAACTTTGAGTTCACTAATTAGTCTATTGCATAGGCATAATTAGTCTTCTATTAAACTATTTATTTTTCTGTCTAAAATGAGCTTTGGCTTACATGTGAACCCATTTCCTTTATTTGGCCTTCTTAGAAATGGTCATCTTGAGACAGGCCCGGATTTGACCATCTTTTTGTCAGTGCCCACTGGGTGGTTTTGAGAAAGAACTTCAAGGAGTAGATGTAAAGATTAAGTGAGACAGTATTTAAAATGCTGGCATGTGAAAATCACTCACTAGTTATTATTATCACATAAAAAATTTTACTAATAGCTGTCTCATGGAGGACCCTTATTCACAGAAAAGTAATCCACTATAGCTAGTTTTAGAAGAAGGAGATTTTCGAAAAATTAAAGTTAGACAGTTTACAAAATCTCTGGAAGAATCAAAAATTGAGTTTTAACCCTACAGAGCCAGGAACAGAGCATCAAAGAAAAATGACCAAACCTCCAAGGGCTATTCTAGTGCATCCGTGACCGCTAGCCAGATATCACCTTGCTGCTTGACACTTAAGACTCCAGAGACTTGTTGCCAGAAACTCCAAAAACTTAGACTCTAGTTTGCCTTAAAAGAACCAAATGCCTCCATTATTGAGATTGCTAACAGATCTGATCTATTCAGCATAATGGCGGCTGCTCACTTCCATCTCAGCCGGGTGCATACGCTTGGTAGAACTTAGGTCACAAACAGAACCCTTGCTGCAAAGGATTATGAGAAATACAGCTTTAGCTTTCTAGACTCTATGGTACAAAAGTTATGCTAGAAGGGAGTCAAATACTAACCAGGTGAACTAAAACTGTCTTCCACTGTGTTCTAAAATACTTAAATTCAATCCATGTTTTCCTTCTTTAATACAAGCCCTGCTGACTCCTCCAACCCTCCTCAAAGGAACCATCCTTTCCAAATACCTATATATTTACTGCTCTTCTCCAATTTTTCCAAATCCTCTCTTAAAATGTTATTGTTTGTCCCTATTTTCTAATGTGTCTAATTAATGCCAAATAGAGCAGAAGGATGACTTTTAAAAAAGGCACTTATCTGCTAAAATATCCCACTATATTCCTATCTTTATGAAAATAAATTGACTCTGCAAATACATGTTTGACTTGTTTGGTATGATTCTTTTTTACTTACGTACTGATCTACAACATATTGCCTATATGTTAGCATGTATTTCTTTAATTAGATCTATAGTTTGGTTTTAGATTATTTTTTAAGGTCATTAAGAAAGGTAATTATCTCTTGAAAAGTATTTAGGTTATGTTAGATGCTACTTTTAAAAAGTGTAAAACAGCATATATATTATCAAATTATTTTATCTGGGGCCGGCCTAGTGGTATAGTGGTTAAGTTCACATGCTCTGCTTCAGCAGCCCAGTGTTCGCCGGTTTGGACCTTGGGCATGCACCTATGCACAATTCTTGAAGCCATGCTGTGGCGGCACCCCACATAGAAGAAGTAGAACAACTTACAACTAGGATATATGACTAGGTACTGGGGCTTTGGGGAGGAAAAAAAAAAAAAAGAGGAAGATTGGTAACAGATGTTAGTTCACGACCAATCTTGCTTACCAAAAAAAGCATTAAAAAATTATTTGATAAAAAATAACCTCAAAATAACACTTTTGCTATAAAACAGGGCCATCTTCCAAAATTCATGTTCTTTAAAATGGAAGGTCCACTCCTCTTCTCAGCTCAGTGTTCATTGTTTATGGCTACTTTTAGAGCTTAAGGGATTGTACAAACCATATTTATTCCCGTTCTCACCTCTGGATAGAATTCCTTTAATGAAGGCCTTTTTTCTTTTTTCTGACAACCATAGATACACATAAATCATTTAAATACAAGTAAATTCAATGAAGGGTGAAGGATTTTTGTCTTCTAGGGGAAGTGACTTAATAAATGCATTAGCTCATCTACATTTGCCTACCAGACGTGATCTGATTTAGACATTTCATAATTGCATTTGCAGTCAAAATGGGAAAGGAAACAAATGGACAACTAAAATCTGTTGAGGACCGTGAATTGAAGAACACGGACGTGTGGAAGGAAATGAAGGTAGGGGTGAAGGAATTGTTTGAAGGCAAGGATAAATGGTTTGACTATGATACAGAAGATAATGAAGAGCAAATGGTTTAATGATGCCAGAGAAAAACCATGATCTTGGTTCTGAAATGACCTAGAGTGTAAGAAGGTGGCGAGTGCTTAGAGATCCTGGTCTTCATTGGCCTAAAACAGGTATATTTCAAATTTTTTCACTTTTGATAAACTATAAGCCATTTTCAAGTGGCCAAAGTAACCAATCAATTCAGAAGAAATGTTCCTGCACAAATATTAGTGGTCAGTTGTTCAGAACAGTGGCAATTGATTTATGGACTGAAAGTATTTACCCAACATAATAAAGAAATAATAATCAACACCAAGGCGGAGAAGAAAGCTACAAGACCACAGAGTGTAGCCTTTGCACTTGAGAACTCCCAGAGCTACCCTCACAGGTGGTAACTGAGTTTGATGGGCCAGAGAAAGATTGGCAGTTTTTAGCCTTCCTTCTTGCTCCATGATTGGGCCAATATCAGAGACAATGACCAGTCTCTTTCAAGCTGGCCCAGAGGTGTCTGGCAAGCAAAGTTCAAATCTCCAGAGAATATTTCTATCCTTCAGATGAACTACAGGCCCTGCTTGTGTTTACCATATGGGTTTATTCTTCAGTCAATTAAAAGATAAGCAGCCCCAGCAAACATGTGGTACATATTCCACAATACTTTAGAGAAACTATTGTATCTCTCATAGACTCCACAGTTTGACAGAGAATAAAAACCTACATTACGGTCTCACAAAACGTACCAGTGTCAGTTTGTTCTTACGCACAAGCAGATCTAATTATTTTGCCATTCTCAACAGAAGAAAAATCGCAGGCCCTCCAGTGCAGTTGGTATTCCACAATTTTTCTCCTTTTAAGACTAACAAAAATATATTCTTTTGCTAGCCGTAATATACTAACCAATGCACACTCTTCTGTACCTATGTAGGCCCCCTTCTTCACAGCACGTAATGCAGTTTAAGCAGTTATGGTCGACTACGCCCTGAAGAAACAGGAGATAATTATTCTGTCAGTTGATGTTGATATATTCTGTTTATTAAAAGTATATCAGTATGCAAACGCCTTTAACAATATTTTCAATCTTTCTTTAAGTCCTAAGTCACTTAAGTATGTTTTAAAATCATAATCTTTTCCTCTGAATATAATAACATATTCAGTTTACAAGGTATGTCTAGTAGTATTCGGGGTATATCTATTGGAGAAGGTGTGTTTGGGCATGCAAAGAGGGTGACGAGATCCCTTTAATTCCTCAATGTAAGCAACCATGCTATTTTACAGCATGCAATTTTTCACTTTTCTCCTTGTCTTTATTTTTAGCCTCTATGATGTTTTGTTCCCAGATGTAGGAATGCAGCTGAACAGGGGCTGCTGCTAATTATTGAGCAACTATCACATGAAGTCCAGATGTTAATGTGTGATCATCTTTTCTATCAGCAAATAGATTTCTTTCTGTGTCACGTTAAGATCAGATAAGACTCTTCCTACACTTTACCTTAGTCACATGGAGCCTTTACTTTTTTTAGTTTTTAATCAGTTACATATCATCCACATACACTCTTATGTAAAGTTTATATCCAAATGAAATAACTTCATTTATGTTTTTTATTTTGTTAAGCACAATCTAATTTAGGTTGCCTTGAGAAATGAACCTCTTAAGAAAGACATGTTATTTGCAAATTGTTGAAACTAAGCACAAAGAGAATGTCCAGAGAGAAAAAAATAATAATAAAGACTACATTTCGCTAGATGTTAACATCACGTTTTCTTCCAGAGTTGTTATTAATAATAGAAGAGCAATACAAAACCCTAAGTTAATTAGTGGGATTTTGAAAGTCTCTCTGCTGGAAGAAAAAACAGTTACTCTCTCACGGTTTGCCAATGGATCAATACATGTCAAGTATTACAAAAAGCTTTTATATTTTAATTCAAAATTTATTTACTGAGTCCATACTCCAGAGCAATATAGCTGTTTAAATAGAGACAATTATGACAATGTTTTCTAAGGCTAACCTCCTGTGAACTGACTTCACGTTATTCTGAAACTTCTAGAAACATTAGCATTATAAACCTAGCACTCAACATTAGAAAATTTGCATTTCAGTCTATAACTCTCATATAGGAATACAATGACATTAGAACAAAACCAAAATTAATAACTTGACAAAAGTCAATGAGCTAAAAATTGTTATGGTAACTACCACGCAATTCTTTTTTTGCTTCTTAGAAACATTGGAAAATGCTTTATTAAAGTATGTCTCAGTTACTCAGTAAATACATAAATTTGTTTCCATTTGTAGACAAAATTGGGTGAAGAAATTCAGGTGACACTGTAATTTCAAACTGTATTTTTGCTCGAACTGAGGTTATAACATTACAAAGTCTTTCACCAACCCAGGAGCCAAAGAGGCTGCTCATTGTCTGATTTGGCTCAAGTGATGGGGGCCATTACACTGGCCTTCAGCAGAGTTGGTAGAAAACCAATTTCACCTGGGTCAGTTTCAAAATTTGAGCATGATACTGATATGACTGATCATTTTGTGTGAAAATTTACAGTATAGAAAGATTTATTCTGAGAGATATCTAAATGTAAAACTGGCTTTACATTATTTTTGAATTTTCTAACAAATTTACCTTGACTTGCCATGCTAAGCAATATCTCAAACAATATTTGTTCATGAAAGTTTACTTTAAAAAACTGAGCCATTCCGTCACTCAGAGCAAAATTTGGCATTAAAATAGAAGGTCACTATCTGAAGACTTACCTGTGGTGTGCCTAATCAATGAGAACCTTTGAATGACTCGTATACAGGTTAACTTGTAGTTTACTAATTAATAACCCAAACACTTTAGACAAAAAATTTCAATATCCATTATAGACCTTTGCTTCATGTAACATTAGAACACCAAATCTCCAACTGTAAATTATCACTTCTTACATCTTACTGAATAACAATCACATGAATTAATCCACTAATCTGGGACCAGAAAGAAAGCAGGCTGTGCCTCAAAGAAGTCAGATGATATATCTACAAGTTCTATCTCTTTTTGCCTATTAGTAAACTGATCTATTTAACAGAAATGAAACTTAATGGGAGTATCTAAGTTTTGGGGTTTTCTTTTGCATTTAGTCTAATGCCAAATGGAGAAAAGGGAAGTTATGATTAGATATTACTAAATATGAGAGGGGTTTTAAACATTTTAAAGGAAAGTGAAATTTTTATGAGGTGATAGATCTTTTAAAATATTTTTCAGAGTTGTCATCTTTGGTATTGTGCTTCACATTTCAAGAGCTTGAACCCCAACTGCATCCCAAAATCATGGAAGTATTTGAAATACTAGATTTCCTTACAATGCCAATCTATGTCTAAAATTTAGGAGCAAATAGTATATTTGGGGGATGCTAGTACATAAAGCTTGTGTTCACAGTCCTCACTAAAGATAGGCCCCTAAAAGACACTATAATATAGATTTCTTAGAAATTACATTTCAACTAACAGAATCATGATTGCTTGTTATCTCTACATAGCACTAACAATCTGGAAACAAAAACTAACTTTGGTGGATTGAAAAGCGTCTTAGTAAAATTACCGTTTCTTTGATTACTCAGTTAAAGAACCATAAACTAAAAAGTCTTTCAAAAGTGTTAGTATACGTACCTGATTCCAGGCAGGATTAAACCTAGATTATCTAGTAAATGTAGTCGATGGGGAAAAAAATACAGAAAATATGTCAAATCCATTACAATCATTTCTAGTCCCAGAAATTTCATTGTCAGGAAATACTTTGTATGTATCATTATAAACCTTCTTACCCACATTAACTCCAGAACATAAACTTTGTACAATAGGATTGGTCCTAAAATGAATCATTTCAATTGACTGTATAGTCATTTACAGGCCGAGCTTTAAATGATAGCACAATAGCACTGAAACATTATTTTTATGTCAGAAAAAAAATGTAGTATTTATTTCCCCAAAATTTCCACTCTATTTGTTAGTACATTTTTCAAGAGCAGAAAATGAAGTACTTAGAGTATAAACATTTAGCTACACAAATAAAGTGAAATATTAGCCATGTGGCCTTGAGGGAAGAGCAGTGGTCTACAGGTTTCCGGATGACTCTGACTAATAAGCCATAACACTTTAGGCAAGTGATTTGGCCTCTTGTTTACTATTTTTAAACAGTAAAATTAGAATAATAACAGTTACATGATAAAATTAATTACATAAGTAATACGGATTGCAGGTTTCATAAAAATGTCAACTCTACCTTTTGACTTAATAGCAGGAGGCAGGCCTTAAATTAACCATCTAACTTCCACAGCAGATATGGTCTACTGAGAAGTCAAGCAGGTTTACTAAAGCATTTAGAATTTCTCCCTCTAAATAGACAGTTAGAAGAGGATGAAGTCTATCTAGCAGAGCACCAAAAAAGGCAGAAAAACAAAAGATATCGCAGTCATTTGGCTCTATTAGCACAAAGAAACAAGCTTAATATGAAAATAAATACACATTTACATAAAGAAGGTAAGAAAAATAATGCACTTGTCATTTTTTACACATTCATTGAAAAGCTTTATCAAATTTTAGTTTTCTCCCTTCTTAAAGAGGTATTAAAAATAGAATTTCCAGAGGCCAACAGAAAAATATTAAAGGAAACTAAAGCAATTTTTACTCACATATTAAAGAAGTTGGGATGGTTTAAGATGAAGACGAGGAAGCTTTTCCTACTCTCTTAACCTGAAAGACCATTAGGAGGAGGATGTTAACCAATCGTTCTACACAAGGACAAGATAAACGAGTTTTCAAACATTAACAGAAATACTTGTAAAATTTAACAGGATAGGTCATAATTGAGATTATTGTACAATGTTTCATTTTGTGGATAGGCATTGAAAAGACTGTGAAGACAAGGCATGTAATCAAGATCTTTAAGAACAGAAAAGATAATTTATCTTGAATGCCTTGGCCTTACCTTAGCTAAAGCCTGGGCACTTGACCATTGACCTTTGAGATGACTTCCAGCGCTTGGATTTTATAGGTCATTCTCAGGAAAAGAAACGGACATTCTTCAATTGACTGTGGTTTACAATTTCTTATTTTATTACACTTATTGAAATTCTAATACACCAATTTTTTCCAGGTTAATAGCAAAATTTTAGAGAAAGATGAGAAGCCATATATTCAATAATGAGTTTAGTGCCAATCTAATCACTTTAACCAGGGCTGTTTTGACACACATTAGCTATAAAATGATTGAATTTCTTACTTAGTTTAATACACACAATAAATACTAGTGAGTTTTCATTTCTAAAGGTAAGCATAATTGCATATGTCTGGCCAGATGTAATTAAGTCTGAAAAGCTGAAACATTTTAGCCAGTATTTAGAAGAAGAAATGTAATAGTACATTTTCATTATTAAATATTACATGCCCTATAAAATGCCACAAAAGAGACATTTTATTTTTAAAAGATTATTGGTTATATTCAAAGTGAACTTCTGGACTGTTAGGTAGAATTTGTTTCCTTGGAGAACGGAAAGTGATACAGCCCTCATCATTTAACTGCTGATCTCTTGGTTCCACATATTCCAGAACTAGGATTTGGCCTGCTGTGCTTTGGCAAGTCTTATGTTGGTATCAAGCAAACTCCCTTCCAAAAAAGTGTTGGATAGCACTACCATAACTCTGAGTTGTACTAAAATCCAAATGTGAATTTCCTGGAACACACATGGGAACATGTAGTCAACAGATTCTGAAACTGCATACCAGCACTCTGCTTTGCCTCTACAAGTGCTTGCCTATCTTGGAAGACAATCTATTAAAATCTTTTCCAAAGAGTTCAGAGAGAAAATATTGCAACTAAAACGGCCACTTCGCTAGTCAGCTTCAAAGTTTTATATCCTGACTTCCATATAAAGCTGGGTGAATATAAAATGTTTATTATGCATATATGAGAGCATACCTCAAAACACCAAAAGATCAGAGTGACATTAACAGAATCACAATCATCTTCATCATTATCCTTTATGCAAATTCTCTTAAATTCAGCCTTTTTGCCCCCCATAATTAGGGCAAGGGTGTGTCTTAAAACTCAAATTTGCTATTTTGCACTTTTTCCCAATAAGAGGTTTTGCCAAAAGCTGTTTTACATTGCATTTTTTTAAACTACCTGACTAAAACATTGGTTTCCATATATTTAAAAAATTCTTTTTAATTATTTCCTTCCCACCACCTTCCACTCCTTATTTCTAGTTGTGGCATGTGGGACACCGCCTCAACGTGGCCTGACGAGCGGTGCCATGTCCGTGCCCAGGATCTGAATGGGCGAAACCTTGGGCCGCCAAAGCGGAGCACAAGAACTTAAACACTCGGCCATGGGGCAAGACCCCCACCCCTTATTTCTAAAGGAGTTCTCTTGTTCCTTCCTGAACATACTCTTCACTCTTCAGATTTCAGGTACCTGGAAAGAAATGACAAAGTTGAGAGGACAACTTGGCCACTTTCTGATGCATTGTACTAATAGTCTGAGAAAGTCAGGTTAACTTGAGAAATGCTTAGTCTGCTCTCCTTGGTAATCACTAGGTTTCTGATGGATGCAGAATGTTTTCCAATCTGTATCTATTCAGCCTCTCAGGTAACCCTGGGCTTTTTTAAGTATCATGACAAATAGGTTCTTGCACAGGGCCTAATATATAGTAGAAGCAGAAGAGGACAAGGAGAGTCAAATATGGAAATACCTTTTCTAGAATCTGAGGAAGTACTAAATATAGTAGAAATGATACCTCTCCTCAAAACAAGAATTATTAAAAAATAGGATCACATATTTTCCTAAACGACATTTGTCATACATAATCTAAAAAATTTAAATGAATTTTTGGAGACAACACACTGGTACATAGGATTGGCATTGATCGAGATGAGCCTCAAAGCAAAGAATCAGAACTGGTAGGCCTCTGTTGAGAAGGCTAGGCAAATTTGCATGAACCCAGGACAGTAGGCACAAACTCACTGCTTTCTCTTGCCACTCCTATCCCCAAAGGTTTTTTTTTAATGTGCTTTACTCAGAAGTCAACCATCTTATAAAATGCTTCCTTACCTGAAGTAGTAGGGCAAACTATTATTTTAGATATGAGGTTTGAACCATGTTTACAACAATGGCTATGTAATGGAGAGACTGTCAACATGTGGAAGGTCCCAGGTGGAGCCTAGGTGGTGTGCACAGCTCAGATTCAGATAGACATGCCTGGGTCTGGCAGACTTCAGGCAAGCCAGACAGATGTTTATTTGAGTGAGGGGCAAAAGAACCTCCTTGGACAGAGTCCATCCTAATGGATGAGAGAGCCAAGTTTGTAGACTTGACCCAACAAAAACAACTGAGTTGGTAAACAAGGTTGGTATTGTGTGAAAATGAGTACAACAAGGAGTCTACTAATCAGATTTGCTTTCTAACTCAATTTGATATGTGAGTTTTAGGGAGATAGAGACTGGAAATTAAAAAAGAAAACAAAGCTAAAAAGCCATTTTTCTAAATAAAAAACTTTGTAATATGTTGAGGTTCAAGCCAATCCTTGAAAATATATCCATCAGGGGAAAAAAGTACTAAGACAACAGAAAGACATACTCCTGAATGGCCTTGCAGCATCGTGGGGTACAGGATACCAGCTGTACTCCAGCCCCATGGGGAGTGAGAGGCAGTGCATAGCTAACAGTGTCTGCCGAGGCAGTATTTTCCGAGAGCATTGGTATTGGGGATGGAGGGTATAGAGATCATGGCTACCTGAGGAAGTTGAGAACTTGTTTAGAGAGCATATATATGTTACCCAGCATAATCCCCAATATAAATAAGAAATATTTTGAATAGAATCAAGTCTCAAAACAGCAGATGAAAGTGAGAGCCAACGAAATATTGCTCATTTCTAATAATCCATCTCCACACACCCTCCTCCAGGTTGTTATTGTCTGGAACAACATGGGTTGCATATTTATCATATATATCATCGAGGGCTTAGAAGTAGTTCAGATTACAAGAACTCAGGAAAAATCTGATTCTTTGGCATTTCCAAGCAGAGCAAGCAGTTTGTTAGAACCTCATAAAGATTCATTATTTGATCAACTCACTAGCTTCATTTTGAAGCAGAGGATAAATCAGAAAATCAACTAAAAATATCAAATCTCTCAGCATTAATACTATTTTCTTCTTATTCAAATTCTTTCCTTGGTTTCTCTAAACCTGATTTTTGTCCTAACTTTCTGGCCATTCCATCTCAATTTCTGCTTCTTCTGGTCACCCCTTAAGTGGCCATGTGCTCCAAAGCTCCATTTTTTGTCCTCAGATCTTTCTCTGTACATTTTCCCTAGGAGATCTCATCCAAAATAAAGTTTCTCTTAAAACTTCTGTGCTGACAGTTTTCCTGCATAGTTGACATGCTTAAGAAACAAATCATTGAAAGTTTTAAAGTCTCAGGGAAAAGGTGAGAATCGTGGATCTGGTGAGTAGACGTTAAAGTAGAGGAAAGTTCAGGTAGGAAAAAAAAGTGTGTTTCTAGCGGAGCATCTACCATATCTTTCAGACAACATCTGGGTCACTCAAAAGACACTTTACCTGAGAGCATTAACATCCTTTCTTAACCAAGGAGACGCTTTTGTAGTCTTTTTACCAATATGATCGGGCCCAGTGTGTGTCTGCAGAAACAATCCCCAAATCTCATAAATTTTGTTTAGCCAGGAAAAATCCTTGAAGGATGAAGGAATCTCAGCCATTGCTCTGTTTTATTTCACTGGTTCAATTGTACATCTTTTTAAAATGTGATCCAACATTAGCAGATTCAGAAAAAAAACACGGGGGTCAGAACACTCAGGAAGCAAAAGAGAAAGTCAGTGTTCAATATGCCAAACTCAGGCCCTAGAGGAAGGTCCTCCTTCTAATCACCCAATAGGTTAAAAGATTATGTACTGTTAAATGAGCAGGTGTTTATCTCATAAAATCCAAATATTATACTATTTAACAACCTCCTTGGCTTCCCTAAGGATACTTAGGATAAATAGGAAGAAAAACTCTCCAATCCCTGAGGCAATGATTTCAGTTGGCTGGACCTTGTCTGAAGACTTGTGTAGGATAGTGGTGTGGAAGCTAAAGTGAAAATACGGTCTTGCTTGTTTTGTAAAACATTCACTAGATGAATTGAAGACATCAACTATACAGATGTCAACATCTGGCCTCTCCCAACACCCACTGCTCTGAAGAGAGTTCAAACACTTCCCGAAGCAGTAAGCATCGCTGCCTCACCAGGAGGAAATCTTAGTCAGACCCACGTGCAAAACAACACTCTGCCTGCCCCATGTGTTCAATGTCTAGCAAAGATATGGGCAACGAACAGTGTAAATATGTAAATTACACAGACATGTGTCTTTTATATTTTATTTGAAAGGGTCATACCTAAACAGTATTATAATACTGAATTAAAGTTTAAATATATTCTAGGCAAATCATCCTTTGCTATTGTGAGCACTGGCTCATCTCACTTAAGAGGGTTATAAAATGCCAAGTTGAGTTTTACTTACATTTCCCTTCATCCGTTGTTTGTAATATAAATTTAATATGTACAGTACACCCGATATGGTCAAGACACTGTGCTAATAAATCAAGGGTGGGAGGGGGCACAGAGAGGAGTGAGATGTGGTCCCTGCTTGAAACAGCTCACAATCTATTCCAGATACAGACACAAGGTCACTAACCCTAACGTCAGGCATTCCATGATAAGTGAGATAACAGAGGCCACAGAATGCTATGGGAGAACAGATACTTGAGCTGACCTTGGAGTTTGAGGACAAGTTTTCCCCAAGTGAGGAAGGCTACCACAGGCAGAAGGACAAACATGGACAAAGGCATGGAGGCATGAAGAAAATGTATCAAAAGGAGAATACTTCTTGTTCTCCTTGGCAAGAGAGCAAAACTGTTTAGGGGATCTATAGACAGGCTTTTTCAGGATTGTTTTACATGTGCTCTGGGGAACTCTTAGACCCCCGTAAAAATCATCTGGCGCACAATAAACCTACAAAGGAAGAAATATAAATTACTAATAAATACAGTTTAAAAATTCAACCTAACTGGATAGCAAAGAAACACACATTGAAATAAGATATTTATTTTTTACTTATCAAATTAGGAAATAAAAAATAATAATACCCTGATTTTGCAAGAGTGTGCAGAAAATAGATATTTTTATATATTTCTTGGGCTATATCCTAAGAAAATAATCATTAACCTGCAAGAAGATATAATAACAAAGAGATTCATTGGGATATTATTTAGGAGAAAAAAAAACTTAGAAAAACATTAAATGTCCAACATTAAAAAACAAGTGAAATAAATGAGTGTACAAACATACATGAAATATGTAGTCATTAAAGATATTGAAGACTAGTTAATGAGAATGATGCATGTGCACCCTTTATGTTAACTGAATAAAATAATGCCTATGTATATATAAACAGTGAACTACAAGAATACATACAAAATAGTGGCATAAGTAATATCAGTGGTAGATATAATAGTGGTTTTTGTTTTCTATTTCTGCTCACCCGCATTTTCAAAAATTTCTAAAATGACTATGCAATGATTTCACATCAAGAAATACGATGTACCCAACTTTACAAAAAGCAGAGGCAAAGTTATTGGTTCCTATATTGGGCAAGAGCAAGGTGCTTTGTGGTAGTGAGGGCAATTTTTCTCTACCAGTGTGAGGAAACATTAAGAAGAGAAAGAGGCCTTAGACACTCTTTTCCCGAATAATAGTACCTTATTACAGTGTGAAGTTATTGGCCTCTCTCATTTTCCCAATTGCTCTACACAGCAAGGCCAAGTGCTCCCGTGTGATCGTGTGGCCCCACACCCCAAATTGAATAGCAACTTCCAGGGAGTTCTTTTCTCTCCAATAATGCCCTCCACTGGACCATTTTGTAAGGAATCTAAGGGAACATATTATCTCTTTGAAGTTGTGAGGGTATGTCTATAGCCATCCCATGGCATAATACAGATGTCCAACCAAATTAGAGGAAAATATTCAACATATGACATTATTTTCAAATTTATTTTTAAATATATTCAAACTGTCTGCGTTTTTCCTCAGCATGTAGAATGCCCTGTAGTTTATTGATTACAAAGGAGGTATGGTCTCTTCCAGTAGGTTTAGCATCTGATTAAGAAATAAATATGAAGACACATATGTGTCATTATGTAGGTATGTGAGAAAGTGAGTTTAACTCTGATAATGAGGGCCTTGTGGCAATAATATAGAAATAATGCCTGGTTTTATAGTTTAGGAAAACATGATTTTCCTGAAGAATCTTAGGTTGCCAAAAAGTAAGCCTTTCTCTTGAGGTGAGACGTTCATTTTGCTAGTTAGAGCATTTGGTATCTTTGTTAGGACAAAGGTGAGATAATGCCAGTATGGCTTGGTTTTAAAAGATCTATGCTCTTCCTTCCTTTAAAATTATCAGGGAATATAAATTTAAAAATATAGTTTTATTTTTGACTTTTAATAGTGAAAACAGAGATAGCTTCATGGAAAATAAGCTTGTAGATTTCAATAAAGTCTATCCATCATGTATACAGTCAGTTCTGCTATAACATATATATGTATTCTTAAAAATCCTCATCATAGAAAATTGTTCAACAAAAACAGAGGGTTTATGGGTAAAAATAGGGCCAGTGGCACGTTACTCAAAAACTTTGTTAGTTACATATTTAAAAAAGAAACACTTATATAGATCTTATGCAATCACAATCAAAATCCCAGCAAGTTTTGTGGATACCGACAAACTGATTCTAAAGTATATATGGAGAGGCAAAAGATCCAGAAGAGCCAAAACAATCTTGAAGGAGAAAAACAAAGTTGGAGGACTGATGCTACCCAACTTCAAGTCTTACTCTAAAGCTACAGTAATCAGGAGAGTGTGGTACTGGTGAAACAATAGACAAATCAATGGAACAGAATAGGGAGTCCAGAAATAGACCCACATAGATATAGTCAACTGATTTTTGAGAATGGAACAAAGACAATACAATGGAGCAAAGATAGTCTCTTCAACAAATGGTGCTTGAACAACTGGACATCCACATGCAAAAAAGATGAATACAGACACAGATTTAAGACCCTTCACAAAAATGAACTCAAAATGGATCATAGACCTAAATGTAAAATGCAAAACTATAAAATTCCTAGAAAATAACACAGGAGAAAAACAAGATGATCTTGGGCACGGCAGTGGCTTTTTAGATATGACATTTAAAGGCACAATTCATGAAAGAAATAATTGATAAACTGGACTTTGTTAAAATTAAAAACTTCTGTTCTGTGAATGACAATATTAAGAGAATGAAAAGACAAGCCACAGACTGAGAGAAAATATTTGCAAAAAACACATCTGATAAAGGACTGTTATCCAAAATAGAACTCTGAAATTTCAATAATAAGAAAACAAAAATCCCAATTGAAAAATGGACCAAAGACTTTAACAGACACTTCCCCAAAGAAGATATACAGATGACAAGTATATGAAAAGATGCTCCACATCATATGTCATCAGGGAAATGCAAATTAAAACAACAGTGAGATACCATTATAAACCTATTAGAATGGCCAAAATCAAGAACAGTGACACACCACATGTTTTCGGGGCTGTGGAGTGACAGGAACTCGCATTTGTGGCTAGTGAAAATGCAAAATGGTACAGCCACTTTGGAAGACAGTTCGGCAGTTTCTTGCAAAATTCAACAAACTCTTACCATACAACCCAGGATTCATGTTTCTTGGTATTTACCCAAAGGAGTTGCAAACTTGTGTCCACACAAAAACCTGCACAGGGGTATTTAGAAGAGCTTTATTCATAATTGCCAAAACTTGGGAGCAACCAAGATGTCTTTCAGGAGGTGAGAAGATAAATAAACTGTGGTGCATCAAGACAATGGAATATTTTATTCAGCACTGAAAAGAAATGAGCTATCGAGCCATGAAAAGACATGGTGGAAATTGAAGTGCGTATTACAAATTTAAAGAAGCCAATCCGAGAAGGCTAAATACTCTATGATTTCAACTATATGACATTCTGGAAAAGGCAAAACTATGGAAACAATAAAAAGATCAGTGTTTGAGGCAGGGGAGAGATGAACAGGCAGAGTATGGAGGACTTTTAGGGCAGTGAAAATGGTAAAATACAGTAATGATGGATTCACATCATTGTACATTTGTCCAAACCGATTGAAGGTACAATACCAAGAGTAAATCTTTAGGTAAACTATGGACTTTGGGTAATTATGATGTGTCAATGTAGGTAGGTTCATCCTTGGTAGAAAAAAAAAGTACTAATTTGATGAATGATTTTGATAATTGGGGAGGCTCTGTATGTGTGGAGGAGGAGGTGTATGGGAAATCTCTGTACTGTCTGCTCAATTTTATTGTAAATGAAATTGCCTTAAGAAGTAAAGTCCTTAAAAAAAGAAGAAACCTAATAAAAATGGTAGCATTTTTCAAATTGTTAAAAAAGATACATAGTATTACAATAAATATGGCACTTTACCTTGGAAAAAGACCTGAAGTCTTCTTGTGGAAGTGGGCATCTGAAAGGTTGAAGCTTATGAGGTATCGTGTGGTAGTAGAATGACAGTTATCTGGAATTGGACTCGAAGTTATAACCCTAGATATAGACGGATGTGGTTCATAAAACACACAGTGAAATAAGGTACGTGGAAGATATCTGAAGCGTCCACATGTATATTTTGTGTATTCCTATGTGGTTTTGTCACATGCAGTTTTCTGCATTCACATAGCATTTTTTTTGCAGGCAAGATCACGCATTACCAAATGTGAAATTTATATTTTGCTCAAATTGCATGTAAATTTTACCTCATTAAAGTTGATTTTTAAAAATATCTAACTGGCTGAACTACCTGACACTCTTGGGATTCTTTGGCTAAACATTCAAGCTCTGATCCCCATAATCTAGATGCTTATACCCTCCAGTGTTGCTAGAAAGGCAGAATTATTGATTCTGTCCATATAAAGTAATTATAGCTCACCTCATGCATTTGAGCATTTGTTCTCTAATTTTGGATGCTATTTAACTTCAGTTCAACAAGTCAAAGTACTACAAAGAAGTCATGGAATATACTCAGTTTTATTTCCAGTAGGTTTAAGCTGTCTTTCTTTGACATTCTCCCAACCAACCTCTAAATGATCTATAACCTGGAGACTTCATTTTTTGGAAGACAAAAATGCTTTAAAATTATGTTTGAAAGGAACCAGTAGATACTTTTGACCTCTTGCAAGGTCTGGTGTATGGATTCTTGATTCATGTCTCTCTGCTGAAAAAAGACACCATATTTTACCCTCTGATACCTGGAGTGCTCTCCCATTGGGAGATTTAAAAGTGAGAACTCTTAGGAATTCTCCAGAAAGAAACAATTTTTAGGAGGTGGTCGTATCTAACAAAGGTCTGGGATCTAGTGGACAACAGTAGGACAAAACAGCTTCCACCCAAGACCCACAGATTACAATTCAAGTGACCACAACCACAGATCATCACACTTTAATTTGCTTGCAACTTTTCCACTTCCATTTTCCTAGTTTGTTGTTTTTCCTTCCCTCCTTGCTAGTTTAAGTTTCTAAGCTATTAACAGAACTAACATCTAACTATGATATCTGTACTAGATTAACATGTAACTATAATACTTACAAAGTCCCTGTGTTTAATATTGATTTTTGCATCCTTAGCTACTCCTTGGTTTGATTGCATATTTTATCCAAGTTATTTGCACACTGTAGACAGGTAATGGACTAATACCAAGCAGTGACTAAGGATGGAAATTTCCTCATGTATTATAAGAAACTGGTATTAAAGGAAGCTGGGTGGCACTCCTCTAATATCAATTCCTTGTAATATGTGAGATAATTTTCTGGGTATTTGTACCAAGTGACATTTTAGAGGAAAGTTGTCACAACAGTTCAAAAAAAAATCTAAAACCCTCTTTCATGTTATAGTTTGACAGAAAGGGACTTTGTCTCCAAGAAAACTTGATTTTTTTTGAGAGTTGGATTTGGTAACCAACCCTCACAGAAATGATACTGGGGAAGAACTAAGGAAAAGATGATGCACATTTGGTGGCTGTCTCACTTTTACAGACCTTACAAATAAAGAATACTACCTAGACTCAATATCAAGCTCTTTTGCTTTACATTTGGCAATCTCTACAATAAAAAAGGGATTGTCTGGTGCAGTACCACATATTGTGTGGCAACAAAACATCACGATACTATTTGAAAACTTCACAAGGGTATTTTGGCTAAAGTGAGATCATGGTCCTTAATGACTAGTGATATAATGTCCAGCTTAAAAGCCTATTGGTAGGCCGGCCCAGTGGCTAGTGGTTAAGTTCACGCACGCAACTTCAGCGGCCCGGGTTCACTGATTTGGATCCCAGATGTGGACCTATGCACAGTTTATCAAGCCATGCTGTGGTAGGCATCCCACATATAAAGCAGAGGAAGATGGGCACGGATGTTAACTCAGGGCCAATCTTCCTCAGCAAAAAGAGGAGGATTGGCAGTGGATGTTAGATCAGGGCCAATCTTCCTCAAAACAAAGCCAAACACGACAAACAAGCAAGCAAAAAGCCTATTGGCTACTCTTAAATCAGATAGAGATTTTTTATATCAGTAAACTGATGTCTGTCTTCAGGATAAAAGTCAGTTTGGCTCTTGGCTCTTCTGAACGGGGTGGGGAGGAGGGTGGCTAGGGCGTGCAGGTAGAGGGAGAAAGAGAAGAAGGAGGAGGAGGAGGAGAGAGAAAACCTTAGATAATTTAACTATAGAAGGAAAACACTGTGCCTCACTTGGAGTCCAAAATTTTTCACCCCTAAAGAGGAATTTCAGACTACTCTCTTCTGCCCCAAGCCTCTCTTTATTATTCTCTATGGAAGACTCCAAGAGTGAGGAGGATCCTACATGCTATGAGAAAACCAGAAGTATATAATATCTATAAGCCATAAAACTCCTTGCCTAAGATGTTCATGAAATTGAACAAGAAGGGTTCAAAATACAGCCACGTTAGATATAGTACTGACCTCTCGAGGATGTACAGGTATTGTCACATCTCTACAAACCTCTCTTGGATCTCTAATATTAATAAGCAGATCCAGGAAATAAACAAAGAAAATACGAGAGTAGGTAATTTGGTCATACCACTATATCAAGTGCTACAGAGATCCTGGCTTAGAAGAGGGCTACAAACTCTGATCATGAGCCTGCTTCATATTTCCTTTTGTTGTAGAGCTCAAATGCATGAGCTTCAGAGTCATAAATGTTGTTGCACAGCCACTGTCCAGTCAAGTGATCCAACAAATGATCATCCAACAAAGGAACAGGAAAAGAACCACTTCCAAGAATTCAATACCAAAGCACAACACCTCAGACAGTGTGCAGATCTGCATCGATCACGTCTCCAGACAGCAATGGTCTAGCCTCCAGCTGAAGCTAAAGAATTTACCACAAAGTAGGGAACTGAGAATTGAGCGGACCTGCGTGGTCTTACTTCTCTTCCCCACAAGTTACTTTTTGTTCACAGATGTACATACATTCACATGTCCAAGTCAATCCTTCAAACATGTTTTGGAATTGTGGGAAAGGATTCAATTACTTGTTCTGTGAAGTTCCAAATCACTAAGCTCAAGTGGAAAAAATGAGCAGTAATTAGCATATTATACTAGATGAATAAAATGTTTTAGTGGTCTAAAACTTCATCTAGACTTTTTATAACCACACGTTCAAATATGTCATGACTGACTCAGCCTCTTGCCCTTCTAAAATGATAAACTAAATGAAACTTAGTGTATCTGTGTGAGGTCTTCAGGATAAACTTCACAAAATAAAGTATTTATTTCAAAAGGACATCAAAGTTTAGAGAATATTTCTCATAGCATTTTGGTCAAAGTTTTTGAGATTGAATAGATGTTGGTAGGTTAAGAATCTGTTCTTGGACTGGCCCCGTTGCTCAGTGGTTAAAGTTCTGCATGCTCCACTTTGCTGTCACAAGATTCATGAGTCAGGATCCCCAGCATGGAACTACTCCACTCATCAGCCATGCTGTGGAGGCATCCCACAGACAAATGGAGGAAGACTGGAACAGATGTTAGCTGAAGGCTAATCTTCCTCAAGTAAAAAAGAGGAAGACTGGCAACTGATGTCAGCTCAGGGCAAATCAAAAAAATAAATAAATAAATAAAAGAATCTGTTCTATATATTGTTCACCATGCTGTAAAAAGTAAAAGGTCATAAAGAACAAAAGATAATTTTCTTAGTATGCAATTTCCTCAAAAAGTTAAACAAAAAACTTAATGTAATTTTCTTTTATAGAATTTAAATTTATTAGTTATTTAACAACTTAAAGCACATATTTCTTCAGAGTGATAAAAAGTACACTGCCTTTTACTGATAGAAATGTTCTGTGAATGCTTACCATGTTTTCTTATTTGGAAAATGCTATATTCCCAGAAGATAATATCTCATGTTGCACACCACCACATCCACCACTCACACCATCCTCTACCATTGCAGACATTTTCTTGTTTATTTTTTATGTAAAGCAAAGACATAAAAGATGACCTTCAACAGGTTCTCTTATTGGAATTATCTAGATCATATGGATGCAGATCTTAGTTTCTTCCCTGAAAGTCATTCTATAGGATATTTATCAACAATTTTGGATCTACCTGCTCAGTTCTGCACACTCTAGAGGGATTCCATGAACTGCCATGCTGGACAGCAATATGCCACTTTTGATCAGGTGCCAAAGTTTTCTGCATCCTTTCTGCTTCTGTTTGGAATGGAATAGATGTGTGTGGGTGGGAGTCAGTTTCAAAAACAAAAGAAATTGGAAAGATAATGTCTACATTACAATGACTTATTCTCCTTTCTTATTTCCAGCTTAGAAAGATCTTTCTATACTTAAAAATGTACTTCCTTGAGATGAAAGAAATTTCTGCAACCACTAGATGTCATTGTGATGTCATTCAAATATTGATGGACAATCATATATCTGATAAAATTTTAAAGATTTTTGCCATTTTTCTGAAGGAGAAACATATGAAATGTCACCACTATTTTGAAAATAGTGACAAAACACTCCCTTCATCAGGAAAGGTTTAAGTTCCTACTCTCTGCTGAAAAATTCTACAGACCTTGAGAAAATAATTTATTGTGGTTATTTGACATCATTCTAGTCTCACCGCCTCAGAAGACACTGTTCATTCTACACAAGTGTTTCAACTCTGAAATTTTTAGCTGCTACTGCTATTGCTACCCACCTAGCTTTACATGGGAGGAAACAGTGGCTGTGAGAAAGCAGTTGAAGGTAAATCTTCAGGTGAAAAGGAAAGGGAAGAAAGATGAAGAGGTTCTTATCTTATAGTGCCTATTTTCTCTGTGAGTTAGAGTGAAGGCAGGGTATATTTTTTAGAGTGAGGGAAGAAGTGGTGTGTAGCTGATTGATGAAGAGAGGTGAGGGTTTGACATACCTTTTGTAGGTAAGGGAAGAGGGTTATGGATTGAATTGTTTACCCCTCAAAATTCATATGTTGAGGCCATAACCTTCAATGTGACAATATTTGGAGACAGGACCTTTAAAGATGCCAACAAGGATAAATGAGGTCATGAGAGTGGGGCTCTAATCCAGTAGGACTAGTGTCCTTATGAGGATTACTTGTGGACTTAACATGGAAAACTTAATTTATAATGATGCTCTGGCAGATACTGGTAGCAATCTCTCCAATATTTATTCTCCTTTTCCTTACTTGCAAAATGCAATTTTATTCAGAGCAGCAATGTGTCCAGCTTATATATTCACAGGCTCTCTTATAGCTAGAACTGGTGGCTCTAGCCAATGACAGAGAAGTCTGCTGAGACATTTCTGAAACAGTTTTGCTTTCCTAATATAGGCATTGCCACTTTTCTTCTTGTTACTTCTTTTCTTTTGACCTGCCTGTTCTTTGGATGTGAGGCTGAGGATGACAAACTGCTTTTGGCCTTGAAACAATCATGAGATGACCATGAGTATTACAGCTAAATGATAAGGATGGTGGAGCAGAAAGATAGAAAGAGCTCAGAATACTAATGACAGAGCAGAGCTATGGTACCAGCTCTGGACTGTCAACCTCTAGATTTACTGTTTAAAGCAATAAACATCTTATTTGGTTAAGTCATTGTAATTTATCTATTGCATGCATTCAAATGTAATCCTTGACTGATAGAGATGTCAACTTTGTAGACAGTTAGATTTACCCAAGACTGAAGTTTTGCCAGGTAGTTATTTCAGAAAGACTAAGGAATAAATAAGTTGAAGCAATTGACCAGAGACTGATGGAGGTCCAATCTAGATTACATAGTATAGAAAAAAATAGAAGAGAGGTGTATAAGGAAGGCACTGTTTAATTACGAAAATTAAAACGAAAAATGAGGTCTTAATAAAATTAGAGAATGGATGTGGAGAGAATGAATGAAATTACCAGAAAAATAAAAGTGGTGATCAGAGTGATAGCAGAGTTTAAGATTTCATAATGGAATAGTTCTAGGTGACAAGTTTCATGACATAACCAGAGGCAATAGTGGCTGAAGTAGAAAAAAGTAAAGATCTCTAGAGTTGAGACCAAGGATGTTGTGATCCACATAGACAGTGATGACAGGCAGGAAATATGGCAGGATATGAGTTTAAAAGGAAGACTTCAAGCTATATTCTAAGTTTTAATGACCATCTGTAAATGTAATCAATAGATGACAATGTGGAAGAGTAAAGGTATAGCTAGATCACAGGAATTTCAAGAGGATAAACTTTTATAAGATATGAGAGTATTGTCGAGGAGACAATTCCTCTACCCTCTAGGTCCTTATGGCTGGTCTAAGAATTAAGTTGACATGGGACAGAATAACTGGAGAAAATCAAATAAAGTTTTATAACGTGTATTCATGGTAGAAACCCAGGAAAACTGAGTAAATCACCAGAATGGTCAAAGCTGCCACCTTAAACACCATCTTCAGCCAAAGACAAGGGAGGATGGTGGAAGTAGTGGTTTGGGACTTCAGAGGGGAGGAAGACAATTCACATGGATATGGAAATGCAGATGTTTGTTAAACGAGTTTCTGCTAGGCCATCTATAGACAATGTGACCCAAGAGACAGAACTTTGATAAAAATAGGCTTGCTGGTGCCTTTCTATCACACCTATTTTATGTTATACTATAGCTATCTTATGGTATTAGCTCCTTCCTGGAATAGGTCTCCTAACTTAAGTTCTTTTAGGCAGTTAACGGGAAGGTCAAAATTTCTTTCAGAGTCTTTTATTCTTAAAAATAATCAAGCCAAAGAGACATATTTAGAGTGGCAAGTTCTGATCTGCCACAGCAACAAGGAGCTAAGAATACACATTTTCTTCCCAACATTTTAGTATTTGAAAGTAGCCTGCACTTATCTCCCCAATTCTCTTTTAAGCAGATAGTCCTTAATTTTTTATTAAAAGAATAAGGGATGATTACCTTCTCAATCCTAACCACATTCAGTCTCCCATACAGAGCCCTCTGAATACCAAAAAGGAGCTAATCCCAGGTTCCTAAATTCATTTCCCATTTCCCTAAGAAAGAGAGCAGGCTGCCATTTTAGAAAGGATTGAGACTTTGAAAAATAAACTGTGCTTCAGCCATGGTGATATGTCCCTATTTTAATGCAATTTTCACCTATTAAACATCTTCCCTTTTGAAGAATCCATTTGACTGGAAGTCCTTTTCTTCAGTGAAAATAACCATACTTACCAGTTAGGCCTCACAATGGAACTTTCCTTCAGAGCTGCTTCCTGATGAGGACATAGATTGCCAGGGTGTGCATCTCTAAAGTCAATCTCCTCTTTCTTAACTGACCCTCCAGTGCAGATGATTTAGTATAGATTCTACATATTCTATCACTGTAAAGAACTGGATAAATAGATCGCATCTTTGCCACAACAAATTAAATTTCCTTGTCTCAAATCTGTACCACCAATGGCCTTGATTTCCAGTTGCTATGCTGCATCAGGTTTCCTAACACATCCTTTTAAACCTGATTAATTATGTAAAGTTTACCTTTCAGTGCTTATCATTCCTCTCTTGAAATATGGTTAGGGAAGGTACCAGATGCCAAGACCCTTATCTGTTTGCTTACCCTAGTTTACTGAATCCTACATAATTTGGCTTCAGATTACCTCTCCCACATCTATTCATATCACTTTTCTAGTAGGGAACTAAGGCCCAGCACACCAGCCTTTATTTTCCTTGCACAGCCAAACTTGTTTCTAGCTCTTCATTCTATCTGAAGTGCTGACTGCCTGATCTTCTCAGGTTTGGTTCCTTTGGATCATGAGGATCTCAGCTTAAATATCCCTGTTCAGAGAGACTTTAACCACCTAAAGGAGTAAGTCAGCTGCTCTTCCCAGCACCATCAGTATGAGTTCTCTGCATCTCATTTATCACTACCTGTGGTAGGCTGAATAATAGCCCTCCAAAAGTGTCCACATCCTCATCCCCAGACATGTGAATATGTTATCTTACAAGGCAAAAGGGATTTTATGTGTGATTAAATTAAGAATCTTGAGGTGAGGAGATTAGCCTGGATTAAACAGGTGGGCCCCATAGAATCACAAGGATCCTATAAGAGAGTAGCAAGAGCATTAGTGTCAGAGAAGGAGATATGATGATGGGAGCAAAAGTTGGAGTGTTGCTGTTTGAAGATGGAGATAGGGGCCACAAGCCCAAGAATGGAGGAGGTGTCTAGAAGCTGGAAAAGGCAAGGAAATGGATTCTCCCCTAGATTTTCCAGAATCCCCAGCACAGCCCTGCTGACCACTTGATTTCAACCTAGTGAAATCTGTTTCAGACTTCTGACCTCCATAACTACAAGATAATAAATTTGTGTTGTTTTAGGTCACTAGGTTTATTGTAATTTGTTACAGTGGCAATAGAAAACGAATACCCTATTTGACATTTCTTGTTTCGTTCATTTGTTATTTGTTTATCATATGTCTCCCCTTCTATGTAAACTCTATAAGGACAAGAGCCTTGTTTTTCATATTTATGCCTATTCTTAGAGCAGTGTCTGGAATACATTAAGCACTCAAAATGGAATTGAGTGAATAGTTGCTTTTGTGGTACACAAAATTTTCATTTTGTCTACCAAAGAACTTTATTATTTCCCTGCAGTTCAAACCTTTGTGCTTTCTAACTGGACAAGGAAAAAAGAAATGTTTGACAGAGATAAAAGTACACTGGCCATTCTAATCTCAATATCAGAAGACTGTCATACTTAGTCTCCTATACTAAGAATATGTTCCTTTTCATCCTGATTCAAGTCCCTGATAAAAAAAGACGTGATCTACCTTGATATTTTCAATCTTTTGCCAAAGCACATGCTGTTGGCTTTAATTTGAGTCTTCAGGTCTCCATGTAGTCTATTAACTGAAGAGTTGTCATAATTACTTTTAGAGCTATAAATGGTGGTGTAGCTGCCATCACCTTATCTGGAGTTTATTTGGAATTAAAAATTATTTCATCACAGGTTATTTTTCTAAGGATTAGCTATATGTGAAAATGTCCTAGAAATACTGATTTTAAAATACATTTTGACATTTGTGTGTTTCAGTATATAAGTATAGGGATGATTTTGCTTCTATTTTTAGATTAATGGATTTATAGACTAACATTTTATTTATGAACTTTCATGAGATGGATTCATTAGACCATGTCAAAAACATTTCCAAGTTTCCTTAACCACTGACATAATTTCCCCTGGGCTCTTATGTATCCAAATTGGGCTGGAGGGCTACAGAGTTGAGTTGAGAAGACTGAGATGGAATGAAAGACTTGAAGTTTAAAGGTTATCTTTTGTTGACCAGGAGATTTTACCAGTTTTGTTTTCATAGATTCCTTTTGTCTCTAATCTAAATCTTCTTGTCAGCAATTAATTTCAGTCTTGTCTACATCCAATGTTTATAAACCTCCCAATCTTGATCTAGTAAGAATTTTTATTGAGAAACAAAAAACTAACTTTAATCAGATAGTCAATGAAATATTCAAAATAGAACATAAAAAAGGCTATCTGGAAACTTACCAAACTTAAAACTATTAGAAACTTTATTCTTTCTCCAAAAGCCTGAGTATAGTCAATACCTTTGGTAGACTTTGGGCTTTCTCATGAAAATCAATAACAAAGACATATTTGGGGGACAATACCATGGAATAATACATGTTATAGCTGTATTTTTTTTAAAAAAAGAGGATTGTGGAACACAAATTTCAATCAATGGACTATGAATACCAATTCTCTCAGATTTATCATCTCAGTCTATTATTTCAAATTTGGTAAACTCTTCTATAGTCAGGATCCAGTTATTTCTCCTTTCATAGTTCATCTGAATAAAAATCTTAAATAAAATACAAACAGAAGACATTTTGCACCAGATTTGCTCAAAATCTTTTCTAATTTGTGAACTCCAATATATCCCAAGATAATGCATTTAATTACTCCCCTTAAGGCTATGAAAATCCCATGAATGAACTCTCTTGATTCTTGTTGACTCAGATAACTACTTCAGACTCCACTAGCCATCCACCCTCTCCTACTCTTTTACTCTCATGATCTCTCCAACCTTCATCACTTTGACATCATACTTGGACTTTTTCCCTTTTTCTAGTCACTTCAAAATTATGATGTCTGGCTTATCTTTCCCTTTTTATCTTTCTCTCTCTCTCTCTCTTTCTTCCCTCTTATTAAAATACTAGTTACATCTCAAAAAGCTGTTACCAAAAACAAACAAACAAGAACAACAGTCCTAGTGTGCCGATGGCTGTTTTCTTCTCGCAGTTCCAAACTCAAGAAGTCAGGAGGCCTCAATAAATTTGAGAAGATTGAAATCATCTCAACCATCTTTTCCAACCACAATGCTATGAAACCAGGAAATCAACTACAAGAAAAAAACTTGGAAAGCCAGAAATATTTGGAGACTAAACAACATGCTACTGAACAACCATTGGATAAATGAAGATATCAAAGGGGAAATGAAAAAATATCTGGAGACAAACCAAAATGAAAATACAATATACCAACTCCTATGGGATGCAGCAAAAGCAGTCATAAGAGGGAAATTCTTAGCAATATAGGCCCATGTCAACAAAGAAGAAAAATCTCAAATAAGTAATGTTAAACTGCACCTAACAGAGCTAGAAAAATAAGGACAAACAAAGCTCCAAGTCAGCAGAAGGAGGGAAATAATAAAGATCAGAGCAGAAGTAAATGAAATACAGACTACAAACACAGTAGAAAGGATTAATGAAACTAAGAGCTGGTTCTTTGACAAGATAAACAAAATTGACAAACCCTTAGCCACTCACCAAGAAAAAAAGAGAGAAGCCTGAAATAAATAAAATTAGAAATGAAAGAGGAGAAATTACAACAGATACTGCAGAAATACAAAGGAATACAAGATAATACTATGAAAAACTATGTGCCCACAAATTGGATACTGTAGAAGAAATGGACAAATTCTTAGTCTCATACAACCTCCCAAAAGTGAATCAAGAAGAAATAGAGAATCTGAATAGACCAATCACATGTAAAGAGATTGAAACAGTAATAAAAACTTCCCAAAAAACAAAAGTCCAGGACCAGATGGCTTCTCTAGAGAATTATACCAAATATTCAAAGAAGATTTAATACCTATCCTTCTCAAACTATTCCAAAAAATTGAAGATGATGGAACACTTCCTAACTCATTCTATAATGCCAACATTACCCTGATACCACAACCAGACAAGGACAGCACAAAGAAGGAAGTATTGGCCAAACATAATTATAAAAATTATAGGCCAATATCGCTGATGAACATAGATGCAAAAGTCCTCAACAAAATACTGGCAAACTTAACACAGCAATGCATTAAAAGGATCATACACCATAATCAAGAGGGATTTATTCCAGGGATGCAGGGATGTTTCAACATACACAAATCAATCGATGTGTTATACCACATTAACAAAATGAGGAATAAGAAGTACATGATCATCTCAATAGATGATGAGACAGCAGTTGACAAGATCCAACATCCATTTATGATAAAAACTCTCAATAAGATGGGTATAGAAGGAAAGTACCCCCATGTAATGAAAGCAATATATGACAAACCCACAACCAACATTATACTTAGTGGTGAAAAACTGAAAGCCATCCCTCTGAGAACAGAACAAGACAAGGGTGCCCACTCTTGCCTCTCCTATTAAACAGTACTGGAGGTTTTGGCCAGAGCAATGAGTCAAGAAAAAGAAATAAAAGGAATCCAAATTGCAAAGGAAGAAGTAAAACACTCACTGTTTGCAGATAACATGATTCTAAATATAGAAAACCCTAAAGAATCCATCAGAAAACTATTAGAAATAATCAACAACTACAGTAAAGTTGCAGGGTACAAAAGTAATTTTAAAAAATCAGTTGCATTTCTATACACTAACAGTGAACTAGCAGAAGGAAAAATCAAGAACACAATCCCATTCACAATCGCAACAAAAAGAATAAAATATCTAGGAATAAACTTAACCAAAGAGGTGAAACAATTGTACACTGAAAACTATAATACATTATTGAGAGAAATTGAAGGAGACATAAAGAAATGGAAAGATATTCCACTCTCATGGGTCGGAAGAATAAACATACTTAAAATGTCCACACTACCTAAGGCAATCTAGAGATTCAATGCAATACCAATCAGAATCCCAATGATGTTTTTCACAGAAATAGAACAAAGAATCTTAAAATTTATGTAGAACAACAAAAGACCCCAAATAGCCAAAGCAATCCTGAGAAAAAAAAGATCAAAGCTGGAGGCATCACAATCCCTGACTTCAAAGTATACTACAAAGCCAAAGTAATCAAAATAGCATGGTACTGGCACACAAAAACAGACACACAGATCAGTGGAGCAGATTTGAAAGCACAGAAATAAAACCACACATCTACGGACAGCTAATCTTTGACAAAGGAGTCAAGAACATACAATGGAGAAAGGAAAGTCTCTTCAATAAATGGTATTGGGAAACTGGACAGCCACATGCAAAAGAATGAAAGTATACCATTTTCTTGCACCATACATAAAAATTAACTCAAAATGTTTTAAAGACTTTAATGTGAGACCTGAAACCATAAAACTCCTAAAAGAAAACACAGGTGGGACATTATTTGACATTGGTCTTAGCAGCATATTTTCAAAAACCATGTCTACTAGGGCAAGAGAAACAAAATAAAAACTTAACAAATGAGACTACATCAGACTAAAAAGCTTCTGCAGAGCAAAGGAAACCATGAACAAAATGAAAAGACAACCCACCAACTGGGAGAAAATATTTGAAAATCATTTATCTGATAAGGGGTTGATCTCCAAAATATATAAAGAACTCATACAACTCAACAATGAAAAGCAAAGAACCCGATAAAAAAAAAAATAGACAGAGCATATGAACAGACATTTTTCCAAAGAAGATTTACAGATGACCAACAGACACATGAAAAGATGTTCAACACCATTAATTATTAGGGAAATGCAAATTAAAACTACAGTGAGATATCACCTTACACTGGACAGAATTGTTATAATTGCCAAGACAAAAACCGAAAAATGTTGGAGAGGGTGGAGAAAAAAGGGAACTCTCACACACTGCTGGTGGGAATGCAAACTGGTGCAGCCACTTTGGAAAACAGTATGGAGATTTCTCAAAAAATTAAAAATAGAAATGCCACATGATCCACCTATCCCACTACTGGGTATTTATCCAAAGAACTTGAAATCAACGATCCAAAGAGATGTATGCACCCCTACGTTCACTGAAGCACTATTCACAATAGCCAAGATGTGGAAGCAACCCAGCTCCCCTTCTGTAGATGAATGGTTAAAGAAGATGTGGTATATATATTCCATTGTAGATGTATATATATAATGGAATACTACTCAGGCATAAAAAAGACAAATTGTCCCATTTGCAACAACTTGGATAGACCCTGAGGGTATTATGTTAAGCAAAATAAGCCAGATAGAGATAAATACTGTGTGATTTCACTCATATGTGGAATATAATAAATACATGAATAAAGTGAAGAGACTAGTGGTTACCAGAGAGGAAGGGGGTTGGGGATAGGCACAAGGGGTAAAGGGGCACATATGTACAGTGACCGACAAAATTAGACTACTGGTGGTGAGCATAATCAACTCTATTCAGAAAGTTATAAGCAATAATGTACAACCAAAATTACACAATGTTATAAACCATTATGATCCCAATAAAATTACTGGAAAAAAAGAATTCAGCAGGATAAAGCTGTAACTGATTTGTCTGGATGATTCCAAGAGATGTTCCTCTTCTAGCCTCCCAATGTATTTTCACCATGAAGTTGTCCAATTTCTTTCAACAAATGGCCAACTAATGACTTAAACTATCATATTCACTCTCTAATGGTTCAGAAACTTCCTGGAGCATCATTTGGTAATCTTTACGGGCTTTCAAGTCACCTAGAGGAATTTTTCACTGTGTAGGTAGACGTAATAAATTTGATTCGTCTAAAAAGAAAGTTAAAGGGAAAAAAGTGTGGGGCATGCACAGGCTTTGTTGGAATTTACTCTGGATTTTCACAGACAGTGGGAAGGACTAGAAGTGCCTGGCAGAAGTCTTTAGCTTTGCTATATACAATACAAACAAAAGAATTACTGCAGGCAGTTAACTGCTTAATCACTGTTACTGTTTCTTTTAATGGGTTTATTGAGATATAATTCACATACCATAAAATTCACCCATTTAAGTATATCATTCAGTGTTTTTAAGTATATGCACAGAGTTGTGCAATCATCACCATAATCAATTTTAGAACATTTCCATCACTCCCAAAAGAAATCCTTGCCTATTAGCAGTCACTATATCTTCTCAATGACTCATTCTCCTCCCAGCCTTGGCAACTACCAATCTAGTTTCTGTCCTATATTTTCCTATTCTAGGCATTTCATACAAATGAAATCCATACAATGTGGGGTGACCTTTATGACTGACTCTTTTCACTGAGAATAATGTTTTCAAGGCTTATTCATGTTATAGCATGTATCGGTACTTCATTCCTTTTCGAACAGTTAATGGATTTTATGTTTTTAGAGTAATTTCAGTTTTATAGAAACATTTAATGGAAAGTACTGAGAGTTCTCCTATACTGCCTCTCTCACTCCCCACACAATTTTCCCTATTATAAACATCTTGCAGTGTTGTGGTACAATGAATGAGCCAATAATGATACATTTTTAGTAACTAAAGTATATAATCTACATTGGGATTCAACCTTTTTGTGGTACATTCTATAGGTTTTGACAAATGTATAATGACTTTAATCCACCATTACAGTATCATATAGAATAGTTACATTGCCCTAAAAATTCCCTGTGTTACACTTGTTCATCCCTCCCTCTCTCTCCTAAGCCCCTGAAAACCACTAATCTTTTCATCGTTTCCACAGTTTTGTCTTTTCCACAAAAATATAAAAATATTTTGCTGAAAATATTCTATTGTAAGATGGATATTTTCCAATGGTATGATATACTGCATTGTATTAATCAATTTATCAGTTGATGTATGAACATTTATATTTCCACTTTTTGGCTACTATGAATAACACTGTTGTGAACAGTCATGTGCAAATATTTGTGTGAACATATGCTTTCATTTCTCTTTAGTGGAATGGCTGGTCACATGGCAACTCTATATTTAACATTTTCAGGAACTGCCAGACAATTTTTCAAAGTAAATGCACGATTTTATACTCCCACCAGCAGTGTATGAGGATCCCACTTTCTCCACATCCTTTCCAACACTTGTTATCATCGGATTTTTGTGTTTTAGCCATCTTAGTGAGTGTGAAGTGGTATCTCATTGTAGTTTTGATTTGCATTTCCATAGTGGCTAATGAAGTTGAGCATCTTTTCATGAGCTTCTAGGACATTCATATATCTTCTTTAGAAAAATGTGTATTCAGATCCTTTGACCATTTTTTTATTTGGGTTATTCATCTTTATATTATTGAGTTCTAAGAGTTCTTTATATATTCTGGAGAAAAGCCCTTATGAGATATATGATTTGCAAATATTTTTTTCCCATTCCGTGGGTTGTCATTTCAGTCTCCTGGTGGTGTTCTTTGAAGAACAAATATTTTCATTTGGATGATATCCGATTCATCTATTTTTCTTTTGTTGGTTGTGTTTTTGGTGCCATATATAAGAAACCATTGCATAACCAAAGGTCACAAAGATTTATACTAATGTTTTCTTATAAGAGTTTAGTAGTTTTAGCTTTTACATTTTGATCTTTGATCCATGTTGAGTCAATTTTTCTGTATGCCTAGAGAAAGGGGTACAACTTCATTTTTTCACATACCTTCATTATTTTTGTTCAATATTGTATTGGATATCCTAGGTCCCTTGAATTTTCATAAGAATTTTGGAATCAATCAATTTTCCAAATAAACTAGCTAGGATTTTGGTAGGGATTACATTGAATCTATAGACCAATTTTGGGAGAATTGCATTCTTAATATTCTCTTCCATTCCATGAACAAGGGATGTCTTTCCATTTATTTAAGTCTCCTTTAATTTTTTTCAACAATGCTCTATAGTTTTCAGAGTATAAATTTTACAATTCTTCTGTTAATTTGTTCCTAAGTATTTTATTCTTTCGGATGCCACTATAAATGTAATTATTTTTTCTTTCTTCACACCTTATAATTCTCCATTATGCTCCCTTTTTTGTGTCCTTTGCACACCTCATATCTCCACTCTCCCATATTTGGCAGGTCCATTATTGGCTTTGGCAGTGGGGAAGAGTACTTCCATGAATGGACGAATAATTTGTTATGTCTCTTGGTGTCTGCAATCCCAAACAATAATGCTTTCCAACAAGGAAATGTTCATGCTAATTTGCAAAAGCTTTATATTTTTTTCTTTTACAAATGCAATATCTTTTCTTTTAACTAATCACTAAACCAGCTGCCATATCCCTAATAATCGAGAGTTGGACACAGTGCTTTTGTGCAACCTCCCAAGTACTCTTTGCTTTATCCAGTACAAAATGGGAAATAAATGACTATAAATAAAAATTACAGTAAAATATCTGAGACTTATATTCGAAGCTAAGTGGAAATCAGTTGAGCATTGGCAAGCTTTCATTAAAATCTTAGCATTTACTGGGATGAAGTAATCACAGTACAATTTCCTAACCCAAACACCTTTCCACTTACTTGACATTAGCCCGATGTTGATTTAAAGAGTCACTCTGTCTTTTTTAGAAGAGAAAGAGAGGAATTAAAAAGAATCAAGTATACACCACTAGAAGGACCTGCAACTAAGATATACAACTATGTACTGGGGGGATTTGGGGAGATAAAGCAGAAAAAAAAAGAATCAAGTGTAGTATAGAAGGGAGGAGTATAAGACAAGTTAAAGAATTTAAAGTTTAGATAGTAAAATTCAGCTAAGAAATACAAAATATGAAAGACATCAGGAATTTTTAGCCTTGAAAATAAAAAAAAAAAAATCAGATGATTATATAATTGTCTTTATATATTAAACAAAGCATGATAACCTCTGTGTTTCCTTCACATTGGAAGACAAAATGTCAATAAGAAAAATATATTTCAGGGGAAAAAAGATAATTTTAGATATGAATTACACATACTGACTACAAAATGATTTGAAATTAGAAATAAACGATATAAAATTTTAATATATTTTCTAGTGAGGACTAGGATACCATAGTAAATAGGCATCAGCTGTCCTCATGGATGGCTTAGGTAGGAGTGATACGGTTCAAGCAAGATGGCTCTGGCATTTTTTTCTACTGCTAAGGCTCCCCAACTCATCTGCATCATATTCAGTGAACTCCCAAATAGGGCTATATCTTTAAACTGCAATAGTAACCCCAAATTCAGTTACCAGAGTTGGTATTACTAAGTAAAAGAGAAAGCAATCACACACACAAAAGCCTATATACATGGCATTTTATTTTCCACATTCTGTAATCCATTTACTTATAAAAACAATCTTCATTGGAAAGTAAGAATAATTTTTACATTATTTGTTAGGATTCTAAAAATATTTTTAATACAGCAATTCCTCTTGTGTCTAATGTGTTTAGTTACAGTAGTCAAGGAGAAAAACCTCAAAGAGTGTTAGATTTCACAGATTCAGCACATTTTAATTTTAAAACCAAAAGGACAGCGAAGAACCTAAATTTTAACCTTAGAATTTGAGGCTGAACATAGCTTTTGGAGTTAAACACCAGAAAAATCCCTTCTGTAGAGCATGACTTCATAGCATTACTGTGTTACTCAGAAAAAGATGGCAATCTGTGCTATCTGACACTAAGTGAATAGATGATTATGTTGGCTGCATAATTATCCAAAGTAAAAACACACAAATTTACAGCCACTGAGTCTTCATTGGGCTATGAGCAATTTTAGTGCTCACAAGATGATCGTTCTTGGGCAAAGCCATAGTCTGTCTTCATTTGCATAATGTTCAGAAGAATTCAATTAATTCGATTAAAAATTAAAATACAAAATATTTTACCTGAAACATTTAGGTAATTGATGCAAGATGATTTTTTTCTCTTTAGATGAATTATCCGAATGTTCTTATATATCTCTTCCCCATATCAACATTAATGTCATTTCTGCTTGGTTTTCATCATCCCTTAAAAAAAATGACGATACCTTTCATTTACGGTTACTTTTTTTCCCAGTAATATTGTAGCATAGTCAGGACCTAGTGGGATTTAAGTAATGGAAGCGAAAACTTGTACACAATGTCTTCTAAGAAATTTCTAATAGTCAGAGATACCCTGAAAGGTGTGTAATAAGCCCTTCACAAATTCTCCCTGCCCCTAAAACAAAATATCTCAGTCCATCATACAATAAACTTCTCCTTCCCTCTACAATTATATAATTACCTCCAATTCACCATGCTGAAGGAAGTTGCCATAAACTAACCCAAAAAGATACTATCCAGGACTTTATAGGATAAAAAAATGGGATGACAATACTTATATCTGAGGGCCGTTTATCCATTTATTATATCCTCTTCTCCTTCCATCTTATTCTATCAGTACCATCTCTACATTCTTCTGTTAGTGCCAAATGTACATCAACAAAGTATTTTCTATAAAGTAACAATAAAAAAGAAAAACGCTTCTCATTTCGGACAGCAAAAACATAAAATGTTAAGCAAAGAGACTGCCGCTTATATTGGCATTGACCATACATAATAGTGGTTAAAAGCCCAAGATTTGAAGTTAGATAAATTGGTTTCTCAATCCCAAGCACTTCACTTATGAGCTCTGTGAATTTGGGTATGTCACTTAACTTCCATAAGCCTCAATTTTCTCCTCTAAAAATGGAACTAATAATAGACCCTCCTTCAGTTAATGATATATTTAGTTTTCCATTAATTTATTCAACCAATAAGAATGCAGTCTATATCAAGCACTGTTACACTTTCAGGAAACCAAAGACAAACAAAGCAGCTAAAATCCCAGCCTTCACTAGGTTTTATTCTAGCAAGTGGACACAGGCAAGAAACAATAAACTAAAAAATATATACAAGACAAAGAAAGACCCAAGGAGATAATTATGTAAAACAATCAGCCTAGTTCCTGGAACATAATCAATACCGAACAGCGGCTGGCCGAGTGGCCGAGTGGTTGAGTCCACGTGCTCCACTTCGGTGGCCCAGGGTTTTGCCAGTTCAGATCCTGGGCATGGACCTAGCACTGCTTATCAGGCCATGCTGAGGTGGCGCCCCACATAGCACAAGTAGAAGAACCTACAGCTATATAAAACTATGTACAGGGGGCCTTTGGGGAGAAGGAAAAGAACAGATGTTAGCTCAGGGTCAATCTTAAAAAAAATACTCAACGAATATTAGCAATGTTTACCATTAGTATTTCTATCAAGAGACATCTGGGTGATACTACTTCTAGAATGGCGGTATGAAGACCTCTGCAGTCCTCTCCCCAGAGAACAACCATACTGGTGGAAATTATTTTAAAACAATCATTTAAAGTTCGTACAAATTGTCCTAAGGGCATATAGCAAATGAAGAAATACTTATTCAAGAAGATCTACTAAGTCACAGTAAGAACAATGAGAATCTGTGGTACTTGAGTCATAACTCATTCTGTTTTTCCCAAATTCCAGCTCAGTGTGAAGGAAGCTCCACTCCAGGCAAGTGCAGCCCCTCCTACTTTACATTTTCTCCTGGGGAACAGTAGGCCACTTGCATTTCTCAATCTTCCAACTCCACGTTGCAGAGGCTAAATACCAAGAAAATACAGCTAAAAGGACAAGGAATCCCTTCCTCCACCTAAAACCAGTTTATAGGGTAGAGATTCCACTCCAGCGTGGCAAGCTAATACCTGACGTTCAATAGCTTTCATCCAGATCACTCACTGGGTGGAGGTTCCATGCCAGCAGAGGCAAGGCCACTCCTACCCAGCACCCTTCTCTTAAAACTGGGGTGTTACTCTGAGGGTCTATATCCCTAGATCCAGAGCAGTGGTGCAGAAAGTTTGCCCAGAGAGAGAGGCAGTCCATAAGAACAGAGAATTCTAAAGATTTTCCCAGAAGAACTAACTTTATTTGAAATACAGTGCGAGGAAGTTCAAGTCCAGTGGCGCTCTCAAAAACAATGAAGGCTTTGGTGACAAAAAATTAAGGAGAAACTGATAACTTCATAAGAACAGCAAGCTAAACTATGGGCCAGATACTTTACTTACACTGACACATTAATCAAACTGTTGAAAGCAAAACACAAAGTTAATATCTTGAAAATGGCAAGAAAGAAGCCACTGATCACATACAAGGGATCCTCAATAAGATTATCAGCCTGTTTCTCATCAGAAGCCTTGGAGGCCAGCAGGCAACGGGTTGATAAATTCAAGTGTTGAAAGAAAAGAACTATCAACTGAGAAGTCTATATCTAGCAAAACTGTCCTTAAAAATGAGGGAGAAATTAAGATATTCTCAGATAAACAAACACAGAGGGAGTTCATTACCACTAGGCTGCAAAAATTGCTATAGATAGTACTTCTAATTGAAATGAAAGGAAAGTAGTGAATAACTTGAAGTTGCATAAAGAAATAAAGACATCTAGTAAAGGTAAATACATGGATAATTATAAAAGCTATGTATTATTGTAACTTGTTTTGTAACTCCACTTTTAATTTTCTACATGATTTAAAACATAACTCCATTAAAAAACAATTATGAATCTATGTTTTGGGGCACACAATATATAAAGATGTAATCTGTGACATCAGTAACAGAAAGGAGAAACATAGAACTGTGTAAGAACAGAGTTTTTACGTGCCATTGAAATCAAGTTGGTATAAATTCAAATTAGGTTGTTCTAACTTTAGGATAAGTATAATCCTCATGATAACCACAAATAAAATATCGGTAGAATATATGCAAAAAGAAATAAGGGAATCAAAACATTTCAGTACAAAATATCAAGTAAACAAAAAGAAGTCAGTAAGGAAGTAAAAGAGGAACAAAAAAACCAATAAGGATATAGAAAACAAACAACAAAATGGCAGAAGTAAGTCCTTTTATATTAGTAATTGCCTTAAGTGTAAACTGATTAAACAGTCAAAAGATAAAGATTGGCAGAATGGATAAAGAACATGATTTAATTATATGCTGTCTACAAGAGACTCACTTTAGATCCAAAGATACAAATAGGCTGAAAGTGAAAGCATGGAGAAGATATGCCATGCAAATAGGAACCAAAAGAGAGCTGAGGTGGCCATACTAAAACAGACTTTACATCCAAAAATGTTAAAAGAGATAAAAAAAAGAACATTATATACTAAGAAAAGTTTCAAAACAACAAGAAGATATAAAAATTGAAAACATTTACACACCTAATGACAGACTCTCAAAATATAGGAAGCAAAAATTGACAAAATTAAAGGGAGAAATAGTTCTACAGTAATAGTTGAAGTATTCAATACTCCATTTTCAATAACAGACAGATCACAAGACAGAAAATAAGTAAAGTAAAAGGCTTGAAAAACACAATAAGCCATCTAGACCAAACATACATATACAGAGCACTCTAACCAACAACCACAGAATACATATTCTTCTCAAGCGCAAATGGTACATTCTCCCAGATATATTCTATGTTAGGCCAAAAATCAAGTCTGAATAAACTTTAAAAGACAGATATTATACAAAGTATTTTCGCTGCCCACAAAAGGGTGAAGTTAGAAATCAATGATGGAAGAAAAACTGGGAAATTTACAAAAATGTGGAAATTAAACAACACACACAAACAATTGGTCAAAGGAGAAATCAAAAGAGAAATTAGAAAATACTTGAAGATGAATAAAAACAAAAATGAAACATACTAAAATTTATGGAATGTAACAAAAGCAGTACTCAGAGTAAAATTTCTGAGTGTAAATGCCTACTTTGAAAAAGAAGAAAGATCTCAAATCAACAACCTAACTTTACAACTTAAGGAACTAGAAGAGAAAGAGCAAACTGAGCCCAAAGCTAGCACAAAGAAAAAAATAAACAAAATGGAGAGTAGAAAAACAATAGAGAAAATCAATTGAAACAAAAAGTTGGTTCTTTGAAAAGATCAACAAAATTGACACACCTTTAGCTAGATGGACTAAACAAAAAGGAGATTCAAATTATTAAAATCAGAAATGAAAGTTGGGACATTGTTACTGATTGTACAGAACTAAAAAGATTATAAGAAAGTACCATGAACAATTGTATACCAAAATATCTGATAAACCAGATGAAACAGACAAATTCCTAGAAACACAAAATCTGCCAAGACTAAATCACAAAGAAATAGAAAATCTAAATGGACCTATACTAGTAAGGAGATTGAATCAGTAATCAAAAATCTCCCAACAAAGAAAAGCCCTAGACCTGGTGGCTTCACTGGTGAATTCATCAAATATTGAAAGAAGTACTAACACCAATCAGTCTCCAACTTTACCAAAATATCAAAGAGGAGAGAATACTTCCTAACTCATTCTATAAAACCAGCATTACCCCTATACGAATGCCAGATAAAGACACTGCAAGAAAAGAAAACTACAGATCAACATCCCTTATGAATGTTGATGCAAATATCCTCAACAAAATACTAGCAAACCAAATCTGGAAACATATTATAAGCATTATTCACCATGACCAAGCGGGATTACTCCTGAATGCAAGGATGATTCCACATGCGAAAATCAATCAAATGTAATAGACTACATTAACAGAACGAAGGGAAAAAAACCGCATGATCATCTTAATTGTTGCTGAAAAAGCATTTGACAAAACACAACATCTTTTCATGATAAAAACAATCAACAAACCAGGAATGGAAGAAAATTATCTCAACATAATAAAAATCGTAAATGAAGAAAAAAAAAACCCATAGTGAACATCATGTTCAGTGGTGAAAGACTGAAATCTTTTTCTTTAAGACCAGAAAAAAGAAATAATGCCTGCTTTTGCCATTTCTATTCAATATAGGACTAGAAATTCTAGCTAGAGAAGTTAGGCAAGAAAAAGAAATAAAAGGCATCTAAATTGGAAAGGAAGAACTGAAATTATATATTTTGTAGATGATATGATCTTATATGTAGAAAACCCTAAAGATTCCACCAAAAACCTGTTAGAACTAATAAGTGAATTCAGAAAAGTAGAGGATACAAAGTCAACACACAAAAATCAATTGCATTTCTATACACTAACAATGAACAGTCTGAAAAGGAAATCACAAAAAGAATTTCATGTACAATAGCATGAAAAGGAATAAAATATTTAGGAATGAACTTAAGCAAGGAGGTGAAAGACTTGTGCAATGAGAACTACAAATCATTGTTGAAAGAAATTAAAGAAAGCATAAATAAATGGAAACACACCCCATGTTCATGGATTGAAAGATTTAATATTGCTAAGATGCCAATACTACACAAAGTAATCTACAGTTTCAATGCAGTCCCTATCAAAATCCCAAAGAAGTTTTTTGCAGGAATAGAAAAACTCATCCCAAAATTCAGATGGAATTTCAAGGTGTCCCAAATAGCCAAAACAATCTTGAAAAAGAAGAACAAAACTGGAGGACTCACATTTCCTGATTTCAAAACTTAATACACAGCTACAGAAATCAAAACAGGATGGTACTGACATAAAGACTGGCATATAGACCAACAAAATAGGATAGAGATGCCACAAATAAACCCTCTCATTTATGGTCAAATGATTTTTGACAATGGTATCAAGACTATTCAATGGGGAAAGAACAGTCTTTCCAACAAACGGTGCTGAGAAAACTGGATATACACATGCAATAGAATGAAGTTGGACACTTATCTAACACCATATACAAAAATTAACTTAAAATGGATCAAAGACCTAAATGTAAGACCTAAACTATAAAACTGTCAGAAAAAATCATAGAGCAAAACTTCACAACATTAGATTTGGCACATGTTTCTTAGATATGACACCAAAGGTACAGTCAACAAGAGAAAAAATAGATGAAGCGAACTTCATGAAAATTTAAAAAATTTGTACATCAAAAGACAATATCAACAGAGTAAATGGGCAACCCATAGAAGAGAGAAAATATTTGCAAATCACACAACTGATAAGGGATTAATATCCAGAATATATTGAGAACTAAAACTCAACAACAATTCTATTAAAAAATGAGCAAAAGGCTTCAATAAATATTTCTCTAAAGATTTACAAATTGTCAATAAGCACATGAAAAGTGCTTAACATTCACTAATCATTAGGGAAATGCAAATCAAAATTACAATGAGATACCACCGTACATTCATTAGGATGGCTACTACCAAAAAATCAGAAAATAAGTATTGACAAGGATGTGGACAGGTTGAAACTCTTGTGTGCTGTTGGAGAGACTGTAAAATTGTATAGCTGCTATAGAAAAAAGTACAGCAGTTCCACTTTTGGGTATATACCCAAAAGAACAGAAATCAGGGTCTCAGAGAGATCTCTGTACAATCATGTTCATACCAGCATTAATTCAGCTAAAACGTGGAAGCACCCCAAGTGTCCCTTGAAAGACAAATAGATAAGCAAAATGTGGTACATATGTATGACGGAATATTATTCAACCCTAAAAAGGGAAATTCTGACATATGCTATGACATTAATGACACTTGAGAACATTATGCTAAGTGAAATAAGCCAGAGAAAGACAAATACTGTATGGTATTACTTATATGTGGAATTTTTTAAAAAGGCAAATACAATATAACTCCATTTATATGAGGTACTTAGAATCGTCAAACCCATGGAGACAGAAAGTAGAATGGTGGTTGCCAGGGCTGGGGGGAGGGGGAATAAAGACATTGTTTAATGGGTACAGAGTTTCAGTTTTACAAGATGAAAATAGTTATGGAGATAGATGGTGGTGATGGTTGTAAACATTATACACATATTTAACACCACTGAACTATACACTTAAAAATTAAGATGGTAAATTTTGTGTTATGTGTATTTTACCACAATAAAAAATTTGAAAAAATAAGTAATTTTAAAAATCTGGCTGCATTATGGATAACGGATTGTAAGAAGGCAAGAACAGATATGGGAAACCAGTTTTGATTTGCTAGAGCTGGGTATTATGGAACTCAAAGGCTAAGCCATGGAGATAAGCAGCATAAGTTTACATATATATACCTTCATTGCCCTGAAATGAATGTCCTGAATGAATGCAGACTAGTTTTTGCAGGGTGGAGGATGCTGAGTTTCAGAGAGGAAAAAGAAATGTACCCTCATCCCTGGGGACATAGTTGGAGGGGGCAGTGGTAGACAACAGAATCCCTAGAAACGTTTGGGGAAATCTGTGCCTGGTTTCCTAAATAAAGCCTAAGGAAGAAAATAAAGCCTCATGGCAAAGTCTCCCATTAAAAAAAGAAAAAAGAAAGTATGGCTTCAATAACATTTTAAAACTTGACCAACTCCATCTGCAAGTGTGGATGGTAATTCTCTCTCATACGTTCCCACATCATAATGTCATGCCAGCAGTAGAGATGGTTGGAAATTATCTTGTGTTGGAAGGGAGCTGGAGGCAGTCTTGGCATCCATCAGGTAGGGAGTGATAGGTAATATGTAGCAAATACACAAAAAAGTATTAGGCTACAGTTAGAAGAAACAGATCATGTGAACAAAGAGCAACACAGATGGATCTTAAAACAATAGGGCTTAGGGAAAAATTAGGAAACAGAATAAGATCTATAACCTTACCATTCATATATTACTCATCCACTCCCTCAGTAATTATCAGATCTATGGAAACTCTGAATGCTTGCTTTTCCATCTATTCATTCAAAAGATATTTAAGTATCTATTATGTACCACCCCCTGGGCTATGTGCAGGCCATTCAGTGCTGAACAAGACATATTTTATACCCTCTAGAAGCTTAAAATTTAGCAGGAGAGGCAGAAAAGTATGTAGGCAAGCACAATGCTATCGAGTAATTATTAGCATTTATTCATTCTCCTTATGACCCTTTTCATCTTCTTTCCAAGTGATATGTCAGCTTAGCAACTAATACAAAGAAAAGACACACTGGGGAAGCACCATATTAGTGCCTAAGAAGCCAAATGACTATAATGGCCTCTAAGTATGTCAACCAAGCGAGCAATGTCTTATACATTATCTCTTAGACAGCTGAAACTCATTAGTTTTCTTGGGCAGTCCTGCGAAATACGTCCTCCACCCAAACATGAACAGTAGGTCCTGACCTTAGGCAGAACAGAGACAACCAAATGTCTTGTGTGCTATTCATCTATGGTATTCACTACAGCAACAAGAACCACTTCAAAAAACAATATGTGGTATTTGATAAAATAGAAGGTGCTGGAGGGAAGAGTCCATCAGTTTAGTGAAATTAGATCCAGCTGCGAGCCACTCAGGCCAGGGCTATCTGTAAATCGCTTTTTTTCTTGCCCTGTACATTATAGCAATCTACTACAGATCACAAGAGCACAGCCAAAAGCCATATGTTTGGCATCATGTGGACAGCATCTGGTATTTTTTAAGATACAGCTAAAAATGTTGAAAACACAATAAAACAACTGTCATTCACTTAATGCTTGTGCTTATATCTTAGCTCATGGATGGTTTTATGACAAATAAACAGTTGTATGAAGTCTCGGTTTAGCCACCTTCCTTTATACATTTCTTTCTGTGGTGAATTACACTTTCTTCTCTCCTTCTGGCTTGGTCCATGTAAACTATTGTATATGTGCATATGTGCTACTGTAGATGGTGCGACATTGCTGTATGAGCAGAATGAAACTGTCTTTTATGGTGGATTCAGCCAAGTAGTCTACAAAGTCATAAATATTATTTACACTCAATTCTGTTTACTAAAAGTCAGCAGGGGTCCAGCTAATACGTTTCACAATGTCTAGAATTCAGGCTTACGTTGGAGTAGGAACGGAAAAACACACGCGTTTGGCACTTGGGAAAGTGGACTTATTTTGGGGCCAGTTGTTATGGCCAGTTTTTCTGGCCCTTCTGAATTATATATGAACTATCATTCCAGGTCAAGTCTACTTTCTGATTTGGAAGCTCATCTAGGCATTTCGACAAGTGTACCTATTACTAATTGCTAGCCCCAAAGCAGTTTATACAAACCTTGGAGAAGGTTGAAACTTGCTAGTTATTAGTTTAGGAAGACACTGAATCTCTTGCTGGAACAAATTAATGGCATTGACTAATTCACGTCTTCTTTGCATCTGTCCATACAACAGTGCTGCTAACTTTAAAATTCTAAGGTAGGAACATGTTTGCTTTCTCAATTTAGATGCTTATTCTCAAAAGGATAGGTATACTAGTTGCCTTGGAAAACACTTTATATTATTTTTTATGGTGCAAAGGTGTTATGATAGGTTTTTTAGTTTAGTTCAAAAACCAAGGTTAAAAAGAAGCAACTCTCTGCTGTAAAATCTGCATATTATTTCCAAAATCAAGGTACACTGGATATGAAACACCAAATTCATATTTCTTTGGTTCCTCCAATTATTTTTCATACTTCAGAGTTTAGTTCTTCCACTGTGATGTATTTGGGAGAGTAGTCAGGATGTGGTCTGGTCTGGGGATGCATAGATTTCATGTCCAAAAAAGACTATGGTAGATTTTATTGGGAGCTAGTACCAAAAAAAAAAAAAAAATAGGATTAGTTAAGATAGATTTTCAGTGGAAAGTAGAAAGGCTTAGAATTTATTCGTAAGAAGGAAGAACTAGAAAATCATTTTTTTAATTTAGTTATTTAATTCATAATTAAAATTAACGATTCATAGTCTGAACTTATTCTTTCGCTAGACACCAAGTTCCTTAGCTAAATTTATCTCTAAGTAAATCATTTAGTCATTTAAAAAGATGTGATTTATCTGTAGTAAATTATAAGTAATTGTTTTTAAATTTGTGATCATGTTTAATGGTATTACCACAGGGAATAAATTCCAAAAAGTCTACTTCATTCAAGTGGAGAATGTCATTTTAAATCTTGTTGCTTCCCACTTTTGTGCTCCCACACACTTTACTCACATACCAACCACAGGACTTATCAAGAAGAACTATAAGTACTATTACTAGACTATGAATTCTTCTAGTATCAATGCCATGTCTTATTCATCTTTGTGCCCCAAGCACCTACCTGGCAGAGAGGGATGAAGTGTCTACACCCACAGTAACTCCCTGGTAACTCTCAGAGCCCCTGCCACCTGTGGAGCCTGCAGAGATAGTGGCCTAAGTGGTGGCCACCAGAGCTGGACATTAGAAAACCAGCAGAAAAACTAAAGTAAGCCCTCGAAAGATTTCTGCTTAAATCACCTCAATTTCGTAATAATTTGTGAAAAATAAAATATTGGAAACATTATGAAGGCTATAATATATAATATATATAATATAATAATATAGAATATAGAATATAAATAATTTATAAAAGTTATAAATCCAGGTAGCTTTTAAATAAAATATATTCTATCTTCCTACTTTGACAGGTATAATTTCATAACAGAAACATAAAACCTATAAAGCCATGCTTTTTTATATTTGACTGAAAGTCAGTAAAATAAGAGAGAATTAAATTTAATAAGTATTATAGTTGTGTAAGTAGTCTGCAGATAGACTGAGTAAAAAAATATAGAACTATATAATTCATAAATTATTTATTTTTAAAACATCATTTTTCTTACCTTCATTTCAGCAAAGTTACAATTACATTGCTATAGTCAAGACTTTTACAGTCTGTGCTATTTTGAAAGTAAGCATTTAAGAATCATAAATAAAAGATAATCATAAATGTATACCAAATATGAACATATTTTCATAAAAATGCAAATTAGTTTCAAAAACCAAAATATAAAAATTATCTTACATGCTTATTTTTACAAACATTTTCTTCTCAAATATTCAAAATTATCTACTGGAAGCAAAGGACAAGATACAAATTATAATTCATATCAAAATTTTAAATATAAAATATTTAAATAATGCTGACTTTTTTTATTTTTTGAAAATATAATTAAATGTATTAAATATTTCAATAAAAATGAAATTATTAGCAATTCTAACATTCAGTGTCAATCTAGCTATAACTGATATCACGCTTTAGGTATAATTCATGTATACCTCATATATAGAAATTTAACTGAAATATGAATTGTTAAATCTGGCCCAGTGGTGCAGCAGTTAAGCGCACACGTTCCGCTTCTCGGCTGTCTGGGGTTCGCCGGTTCGGATCCCAGGTGCGGACATGGCACTACTTGGCAAAAAGCCATGCTGTGGTAGGCATCCCACATATAAAGTAGAGGAAGATGGGCATGGATGTTATCTCAGGGCCAGTCTTCCTCAGCAAAAAGAGGAGGATTGGCAGTAGTTAGCTCAGGGCTAATCTTCCTCAAAAAAAAAAAAAAATCTTGTACAATGTTCTTCAGCCTCCTCATGCAAATGTTGTAAGTAACATGACAATTTACGAGTACCTTCAGAATCAAATTGGAACACAAAAGCAGCCAAAAAAAACACAAATAGACATTAGGCACTGCTAGTAAATGAAACTTTGTTAATAAGAATTAATTTCATTCATGCTTGAAAATTGACCATTCTTTTTCACCATTCACCAAAATAAACTCAAAATGGATTAAAGACCTAAAGGTGGGTGAGACCTGAAACCATAAGGCTTCTGGAAGAAAACGTAGGCAGCACACTCTTTGACATCAGTATTAAAAGGATCTTTTCGGACACCATGCCTTCTCAGAGAAGGGAAACAATAGAAAGAATAAACAAATGGGACTTCATCAGGCTAAAGAGCTTCTTCAAGGCAAATGAAAACAGGATTGAAACAAAAAAACAACCCACTAACTGGGAAAAAATATTTGCAAGTCATATATCTGACAAAGGCTTAATATCCGTAATATATAAAGAACTCTTGCAACTCAACAACAAAACATCAAACAACCCAATCAAAAAATGGGCTGGAGACATGAACAGATATTTCTCCAAAGAAGATATACTGATGGCCAATAGGCACATGAAAAGATGCTCATCATCGCTGATCATCAGGGAAATGCAAATCAAAACTACACTAAGATATCACCTTACACCCGTTAGAATGACAAAAATATCTAAAACTAATAGCAACAAATGTTGGAGAGGTTGTGGAGAAAAAGGAACCCTCATACACTGCTGGTGGGAATGCAAACTGGTGCAGCCACTATGGAAAACAGTATGGAGATTCCTCAAAAAACTAAAAATAGAACTACCATACGATCCAGCCATCCCACTACTGGGTATTTATCCAAAGAGCTTGAAGTCAGCAATCGCAAAAGTCCTATGCACCCCAATGTTTATTGCAGCACTGTTTACAATAGCCAAGACGTGGAAGCAACCTAAGTGTCCAGCAACAGACGAATGGATAAAGAAGATGTGGTACATATATACAATGGAATACTACTCAGCTGCAAAACAGAACAAAATCATTCCATTTGCAATAACATGGATGGACCTTGAGAGAATTATGTTAAGTGAAATAAGCCAGCGAGAGAAAGATAATCTGTGTATGACTCCACTCATATGAGGCATTTAAAATTATGGACTAAGAACAGTTTAGTGGATACCAGGGGAAAGGTGGGGTGGGGGGTGGGCACAAAGGGTGAAGTGGTGCACCTACAACATGACTGACAAACATTCATGTACAATTGAAATTTCACAAGATTGTAACCTATCAATAACTCAATAAAAAAAAGTTTTATTAAAAAAAGAATTAATTTCATTCATGCTAAGAAAAATTTGACAAGCTAATTTAACTAATTACCTAAGTGCTTCTTCCACTCACATCCGTCATAGAGGTGTTAGCTAAGGCTACAGTGCTAATCCTAATGCAACATACATGTCTCAAATCAACACACTGTTGTACAATTTACACAGTCATATGGCAATTATATCTCACTCAATAAAGCTGGGAAAAAATCTTTCCTGTACCCTGAAGCTTTATACTTCTCAAGAAAACACTGCACAACCCACAAAGTCACCATATTCAGATATAGTTACCTTTGGTTTCAAGAACACAGGGCAAAAAAAAGTGGAAAAACATTTCCCAGGGGGCTGAAAAATGTTCATCTTGAGAGTAGATATTCAGGATGTTTAAGGTTCCCGATTTCTCTGTCAGGGCTAGACGCTGGATTGTGAGTAACAGAGGTGCCCTTATGTACTTTGATAAATTCTGTGTGTGTTTCAGGTATGTAGGCAATAACTACTTCTCTAAAGGAGTGCAAAGCCCAGGGCTGAGGTCCCTCTTGCCTACTTCTCAGGGAGGTAATAACAGCAACAGAAGTGACTCAGATGCCAGTAAAGGTCCGAAGACAACCTACTGAGTTTGACATCACTACTAACAGTGACTCTCAAAGATTCCTATGTTATTGTTATCATTGTGTCAGGACAAACTAGATAAACAAAATTAAATAAGGTGTAAGGAATTAATATATTCAACCAACCCTAGACTGCACTTCATGATGCAGGTATCATGTCTGTGAAGGCCACTTCTATATACCCTGTATACTAGGCGAACCATAGGAGCTTAATAAATGCTTATGAAATAAATTAATGAATGTAGTATTTTGTGCCTCCTATGCATTATGTGATGAGCTAGAGTTAAGATAGTGGGTGCCCCCTGCCCACGACCTTGAGGAGACACCCAAGACAAGATTCACATGCCAGAGTATAATTTGTTAACCTCTTCATCAGCCTTTCTGTGACTTCTGTGACAGCTCAACCTAAAGCAGAGAGAGTCCCTTCTGCCATGACCAGTGTCAGAGACAACAGCAGGGCCATTGCTCACCACTCAGCTCACAGCTGGTTTTCAGGATTAAACCAGTACCAGATCTGAGGTGTCATTTGTTTCAATTCAATACGCTATTTGAGATAGCCCATTTAGTCTGGGAGGACGTGTTTCAGTACTGTGACAGCCTTACTCCAGCTTCAGCTTAGACTTCGGCTCCTTCTCTGCCTCTGCTCCCAAGCTTAAATCAACTACCAGTCTCTGTTCCAAACTGGAGTTGTGTCATAAGCATGTCCCCAGACAATGAGTCACCTCACCCATGACTTTAGGGGTTGGTGGCACAACCTATAATCTCAGTTTGGAGGGCAGGTCACTTGGAACTGGTAATGAAACTAGGTTCAGTTCATTATCTGCCAAGCTTTGATTGAAATATCTCTACACATTCATCCAAACTTCAGACAATTTATAGGGACCTTATAAAAAGAAACAGAAAAATAAAAATTGTTACAATAAAATGAAACACATTTTTGGAAAATGATTACTTTTATAACTGTCAAAGATTATATACAGTTTTCATGGAATCATACAATTCTTTTGATTTTTCTTTCTCCAGAATAATCACACTTACCCAGACTTCCAGCGCAAGTAATTACATGAGTATGTCAACTCATTTAATGACAGCATGGAGTTTTTACCAGTTAGGAGTAAATAATGTATTTGTACAACTGGAATTGATTTGTAACAAATTTGACTTATCAAACAATACTGAGTTTAGCACTGATAAATATTAGTAAAATATTGGATCGAATTCAGACCACATTGGTTGGAACAAACCAGTGTAGGTTTCAGGGGAAGCAGAGCAGCACAATAAAAATCAAGAGCACTAAATCCACCAAAAAGGCCAACGTGACAGGAGTGGTGACCAGTATCCTTCCCTTATTCCCAAGCCATGTATAATGTAGGCCTCAGGCACAAGCATTAGTAAAATCTCCTCTGGTGTTCTTCCAATAAACTTACCCATTTTCCATGAAGAGACACTGTATCAAGAGAAAAAGGTAAAGTCTCCACTTCATAATTTAAGGTTTAATCTTAAAGTTTTTCAACAAAAGAATTGTTTCCTGGGATTACAGGAACCTCCACTGCAAGTTTCATGCATTTGGGTCTCCTTGGAGACAGAGTGCCTATTACCTGTATAATCAATGTTCCACACAGAGAGGACTAGGGATATGACTGCGCTTATTGAGTGGATTTATTTGTTTCTATAACTGAGTCATTTTTTAGCATTAACTTGTTTTTCAATCTCAATAAATAAGAGCTAACATAGGATTTGTAACCAGCATAAAAAGCCAGATACTTAAGTGCCAATTACTTATCTACCAAAAAAAAGGCTGAGAGACATAACAACGTAATGTAGTAATATAAAATGTTTATTTCTTCTACAGTTAATAAAGGTCAAATTCTTTAAGTTTCTATATATAATGATTTCTACTTACAAAACTAGTAGCTAACCTCTCCTGATTCTTCTTTGTTCAGACTTATTTATACACGACCTTTTTCCATAAAGAATATGAGATGGATTTCCTTTTCCTCGAAGGAGTATAGCTATGGGAATCAGGAATAATATTTTCAAATTGTCACAGAAATATGTCTGACATTCTGCATTCTATGGATCTTGTTGTGTCTGTATGCACACAGCTCTGATCCTCTTCTTCTGGACTTTAAGTTCATAACTTCAACATAAGATTAATTACTATTCCTTGTTTTATGCACCCAGTGTGCACTGGGCAATATATCACAGCAAGAATGAGTCCTGAAGCACTATGATAAAATATCTCACCATCACAGCTTCACCTTATTCAGGGATAGAGTGTTTAAGACCAGTACATTGTGTTTTGTTTTGTTTCCATCTGTAGTGGTGGAAATAAACTTAATGTTAGAAAGAAACTCGAGGGACATTTTAACTTTAACGGCCCTTGTATGTGGGGTTATAGCTAAGTGTAAAACTACTAAAATGAAGTTGGTGTACCATGGTTTTATGGCACTATAACAATTACCTGGGAATTGCATCCATGCTGGGAAACTGCACAAGTGATCCATCATCTTGTGCTCTTCAGCAGGAAAGTACTAAGTGAATATATAAACAATTCTATCTACGTATGGGGTCACTAGGAGCCAGCTGACAAATGCTTACATGGCAGGAAGTACAAAGGAATCAGAAATCACAGCACTTATCATCCATCCATGCCCTCTCCTACCTTCATTCCGGCAGGTTAACAATTAGCAGTATTTTGGTGAAAAAAGTTAAGTTTCTGTATGCTTTGAACCAAAGGATGAGATAATTTGCAGTGCTCAGCCCCTGAGGGTGCTAGGTACAGCCAAGGCTGTAGCCAATTTGGGGTTTCAAAGATGGGAGAGCATCCCCTGGTTATTTCATACCACTCCCCTCTTTGAAGGAGTTCTTAAGCAAATGTTTACCTTGTCATCATGTGTAACTTGGGCAATGTGTCCTGAGTATTATGGGGTTATGTGCTCCCCACTGTGGGTTATTCACAAAATTTCCTGAAGTTGTTGTGCAAAGAAAGTTACTGTGAAGGTTCTCCAAGGTTCTGGTTGACTTATGTTTGGAATAAGTCTTTTGTTGTTATTTGCTTTCTGACAGAGGGACTGGAAATTGTCTGGACTTTGGAACTGACTTTGTGATGTTTGGATAGTGCTTTTAAAGTGAGTGGTGTGTTAGCATGTGGTTTACTTATGCGTAACAAGTCAAAAGATGGATTTAAAGTACATTCTTAAAAGTGTGAGTGTTTTTGGAAAAGGTTCCTAGCAGTCTCAATTTTGTGGTACAACAGACCCACATTGGCTAAAAAATCTGGCAAGATACTTAACTATCACCTTCTGCAACCTGAGTTTAGCAACACTGCAGAAATTGTTACTAAGTTTATTTCTCCCTCCCTCCCCATCTCCACTGATTACAAAAGGATAGTTAAGAATCACATCTTGAAAATTAAGCAGACAGTGATACCATTTGCCTGCTACCACATTTTATCAAGGTTTAAAAATAAAGTTTTTTAATTGCAGCAACTCAAACCTAGTTTAATCCCGTAGCAACTAACTCTGGACATTTTCCTTTCTAATAGGAGGCTGGGGAGTATATAAGCTGATGAATATGTAAAGTAGTGAACAGTTAATTTGGGATGCATGTTTTCATAATAGGACACATCCTTTTCTTAAAATTGTGAGTATCTCTGTAACCGTCTATATAACTTTAGTTGAAAAACAGCAAATGTAATACTCTTTGTGAATAGAAGTCTGGGTCGAAGGTCTCTCCCACTCTCCCCAATTCATATATCCCCCTTTCTGCACATCACCAGGGAAAAGACCCTACATTTTTTTATCCCAGCTCTCTCCCAAAATTCTAGAATCTAAAAATAAAATTAAATCAAAGAATTTATTTAATCGATACATTGCTGAGTTCCTTCACCTACAAAAATAGAATATCATCCTTACCTAAAGATGTGTGCACACAGGCTGCACTGTGTACATAGGATAAATTAATCTTGTGTTGGCTTTGTCAAATGAGAACCAATGCACTAACCACAGCCCCATCTAAAACACAGAAGCACCAGGTGTTCCCAACAGCACAAAGCACCTCTGTGCTCTCCTCTCCTTTTGTCAATCAATGCCACTTTACTCACCATGCAGAGCACTTTTCTGCTGCCAATTCCCATAATTAAGGAAAAGTATTATGTGCCCTTCAGTTTGCCTTTGGGGAATATTTAAGTATTTTAATAATACAGCTGAAAATATGATTTGTATGACAGAATTAGCCACAGAAATTCTGACAGTGGACATTCCTAAGAAATGCCCAGTTCCAGGACCTCAGCTACAGTATCTACTCTGGTTCTGTCCCCCAGCCCCTGCCTTGTCAATTCTACCACTGTTCATAGGGGATCTAGCTGGCTCCTGAGTTGCTAGCTATGAACATTAACAATAGGAATGACAAGAGGGGACTACTATTATTAATGTAGCAATATATGAAACTAGAGACAGTTGGAATCCCAAGTCAGGAGTACATTGATCTTGGAAGATGCCCATTTGTCTTTTAGGAGGAAGGTGAGCCGCCTGGCACACTTGTCCACCTTGGTACCATACAATGATCTAGGACTTGAAAGCCACTAAGAAGGCATACATCTTTTCAGCTAAGTACACAGTGACAGATCGCTATCAGCTTGTGTGGATCATAAAATCCTTTCTCTTTGGAACCAAGTTTTTATTTCCATTCATTCATTCATTTATTTATTCACTCACTCATTCCCAGTGCCAAACAAGAATCTTAAGCATAGCAGATCAAAACTGGGTTAGTATCTCAGCCAGTTCCAGCTTCAGGACATGCATGCTCTGTTGATAGCTTCCTTTGATGAGACACTACAGTTTGAGACCTTTCCAGTGCCAGTCAAGGCTACAGTGAGAACTAGTCCTACAGGCCCCTGAATAGGAAAGAAAGACCAGGTCAAAATATTTAAATTTCCCAGGCTGGGTAAATTAGAAAAGACTGGCCCCTTCACATGCCTACTCAAAGGAGTAAAGGTTTAGTCTATCAGTGAAGGGAATAAGATGGCCTTTATAGCACCTGTATATAGCAAAAGTAATGAAGAGTGAGAAAAGGGAAAAATCAGCAAGGAATGGGATGAAAAAGAAAAAGCAATAAGAGAGGAAAATGGGCAAGAAACAATAGAGGAGGAAGTAGGGTAGGGGAGAAAAGAGGGCTGGCGGGCGGCAAAAGTGAGGAGCTGTAAGGCTCAATATAGCCAACTGCTGCCTTCAACCGCCGCCCTGAAGTGAAAGGAAAGGGGCAATACATGGAAAGCAAAGATGGGATGGACAGAGCAGGAAGGGGCAGAGAGCCTCCAGCTTCTCACCCACTCCACCATTTCTGCCTAATCCAAGTCACCAGCATCACCATGGACTACTGTGATAAGAGCTTCCTGACCCTTGCTCTTCTACCCAGAATCTGAAATGATCCTTATAAAAAGTAAATGATAGTTATGTCACTTCCCTACTCAGAACATTCCAACACCTTCCCTTCCTGCTCAGAATAAGTTTCAAAGTCCTTATGACGGCTTCCGAGGCCACACGTTATCTGGCCCAACTCACCGCTTCTTGAGCACGCCACAGCCGGGCTGACTTTCTGTCTGTTCCTGGAACACACTAGTCTTATCTCCTCTTCAGGGTGTTTGTGCCCACTGCTGAAACTCTCTCCCACCAGATCTTTTCAAGGCTGACTCCTTCCCATACTATAGGTCACAGTTCAAAAGTCATTTTGACTGTGTCTAACTTATAGATGGAACTCAATAAATGTATGCTGAATGAATGAATGAGGATTATGAAAGCTTCAGCATAACATTAATAACTGAAGAATCTGGGCAACAGGGAAGCCTTGGTCAGTGGGAATGCTTGTTTCTCCAGATGATTTTGGAATATCTTGTAGAAGAGATGAATTCATATTCATCTAGAGCCCAGAAAATAGCAGCAATGTATAGAAGTAACAGGAGCATAGGTTCAGCCTAATAACGAACTTTCTAAAAATTAGAACAGTTTATACATCATTGTATTTCCTCACTATTAAATTATTCATATAGCAAGTAATCAACAAAAGTGTTAAATAAATGAAAGAATGGAACTATTTTATTGTATACCTGGAGTTGATTTCATTTAAATTCCAAAGTGAGGGCAGTTGTAATGATTTGCTTTATTAAGAATTCACTAGAGAGTGAGCCCAGTGGCACAGCCACTAAGTTCACACGTTCCGCTTCGGTGGCCCAGGGTTTGCTGGTTTGGATCCCAAATGTGGACCTAGGCAGCACTTGTCAAGCCACGCTGTGGCAGGCATCCCACATGTAAAGTAGAGGAAGATGGGCATGGATGTTAGTTCAGGGCCAGTCTTCCTCAGCAAAAAGAGGAGGATTGGCAGCAGACATTAGCTCAGGACTAATCTTACTCAAAAAAAAGAATTCACTCTAGACTTTTATTTCACAGCATACATAACTATCCTAAGGTCAAGACTTATTTGTTCTCAGGATATCTGTAGTGTTTGCTCTCTGAGCTATCAGCTCTCTCCTCAAGGCTGAATATGATGAATATGATAAGTTCAGTTGCCAGGAACCTACACTCTACCAAACTTCCTGTTCCAGGAGGCAAAATTCCCAAGCCATGTCTACATGTGTCTTTTCTTACTTGTCCTGTATTCAAGTAGCATGCTGCAATTGTCTGGCATTGTCTAGCTACCTGAATCTCAAATCTGAAGGAAACCAACAGAAAATTCTTCCAAATCAAATTTCATCATCTTATTACTCGGCCCATAATGGTTCAATTTTGAAGATTTGCTGACTTTGCTGTTGTTAAAGAATATGCTCCCTATTTAGGATTGCATCAGTCTTTTAAAAATGTCTACTTCCCATGCATTTTCACCAGTCCTTTCTATATTAATTGAAATAAGTAATGCTAGCTCTGATGCCTATTACTTTGGGTCAAATTTTATATTTTTATTAGAACTCTTATTATTCTAACAACTTTGTTTTCCCACCTGTGTACTTTTGCATATGCTATTCTTCCTACAGAGGACCCCACCCACTTCCCTGCCAGCTCCTCTCTGCTCAGCCTTTTTGGCTCAGGAAAAAGCCTTAGCTAATCTTTAGAGACTTCTTTAGTCACTCAAATTCAGAGAATCCTCTATTTCTTAGAACTCCCATAGCAATTAAGGCCTAGACCACTAATCAGGCAGTGTGGTAGCTACTCTTCAAAGATGACCTCCAAAAATGCCTCTACAGCCCATCTGTTGTTCACAACAAGAGGTGGAGCTTTTTTCTCCCACCCCATCCACCAGCACAGACTGGTCTTGTGACGGCCTTGACCAATAGAATGCAGTGAAAATGGATATTCTAATACTTCTGATCCCAGGACTTAAGAGTACTAAAAATGTCTACTTCCAAACTCTTGGAGCCCTAATCCACGATGTAAGGCTACTGCACTGGAGAGAGAGACCAGATAAAGATGTTCTGGAGGATGAGACATTATGGGAAAAGAGAATCCACTTGGAGGAGACCTGCGGCCTCAGACATGTGAGTGAAGAAGTCATCTTGGACATCTCAGCCCAGATCATCTGACTGCAATGGTATGAGAGACTTCAAGCGAAACCAGCAGAAGAACTACCGAGCTGAGCCCCAGTCAATCCACAAAATCATGAAATAAAATTGATGTTGTCTTAGGCAATTAAGTTTTAGGGCAATATGTTATGCAGCAATAACCAAAATAGGCAGTCATGCTGGCAGCATAGCTTCTTATGGCTGAAATGGTTTTAAATATTAGCAAACTGTCCTGTGTCATGAGTTATTCTGTTATTTGCTCAAACTATAAATTTCTTAAGGGCAAGGAATGTGTTTTAATGGTTCTTATGTCCCTCACTCTGTAGCACAGTGCCCAATAGTACATACTGAAATAATATTTATTATCTTATCCACAGACTAAGTACTTTAGAGGCCCATCTAATTTCTTTTGGCTCTTAGATGTTTTAGAATAATGCTAATTTTGTTATAAAATCATTTCCTTACACACAAAAAAAACCCTTGGTGGACTATATTATTAACAGGATTTCAGAATCCAAAAGATGATTTTGATATCATTTATATCTTTTACCCTTATTATTTTTCATATATGAAGAAGCATTGTTACATAGTTATTCAACTAGAACAAAATAAGAAGAAAATATAATTACTGTGAGGCCTCCCTTAGAAACCAAAAAGAAAAATGACTCAGCTGCATCTAGAAATAAAGTAACATTTAAAATTCCAAATGACTAAGAGTAACATTTTATTTTATTACTCAAGGGCATAGAGTCTATATTACTGGTAATATCCCAAAGCACTTTAGAAGACTTATGTGAGTAACAATGAAATGATTGCATTTCCAGAAAGGACACTTAGCAAGTTTATTGCTGGTTCTTTCTGCACTTCTTCAGTGATTCAATCTTTTGGCTTCACGTTTTAACTTCTTCTGCAACACTGGAACCTTGTCCAAAATATATTTAAAATAACCATGTACCTTCAGAGCCTCATTCATTGAACGTACAGGAATATTTTGCCAATTCAATGATCTCATTGGCTAAATATCTTTCGCTGTACAATTCTGCACCTACAGCACATATCATTTAGGGAACAAAGTATACTAGGTATACCTGATAATCTGGTTATGTTTATTTCCTATGATAGAATTGTTATAAGTATACTGGTCATATCATTTGAAGGCTTGTCTTTATCTAGGATCACAGGTGGTATTAGAAAGCAAGAGAATAAAATAATATGCAATTTGAACAAAACGAAAAGACAACCCAGCAACTGGGAAAAATATTTGAAAATCATTTATCTGACAAAGGATTGATCTCAAAAATACATAAAAACAACTCAACAACAAAAAAACAAATAACCCGATCAAAAAACGGGCAGAGGATCTGAACAGACATTTTTCCAAAGGTAATATACAGATGGCCAACAAACATATGAAACAACACTGAACATCACTAATTATTAGGGAAATGCAAATCAAAACCAGAATGAGATCTCACCTTACATCAGTCAGAATGGCTATTATTACCAAGACAAAAAACAACAAACATTGGAGAGGATGTAGAGAAATGGGAATCCTCACACACTGCTGGTGGGAATGCAAACTCGTGCAGCCACTGTGGAAAACAGTTTGGAGATTTCTCAAAACATTAAAAATAGAAATACCATCTGATCCAGCTATCCCACTACTGGCTATTTATCCAAAGAACTTGAAATCAATGAGCCAAAGAGATTTATGTACCCCTATGTTCATTGCAGCATTATTCATAATGGCCAAGACATGGAAGCAACCCAAGTGCCCTGCTATGGATGAATGAATAAAGATGTGGTATATATAAACAACGGAATACTACTCAGCCAATAAAAAAAGACAAAATCATCCCATTTGCAATAAGATGGATGGACCTCGGGGGTATGATGCTAAGCAAAATACACCAGACAGAGAAAGACAAACACTGCATGATTTCACTCATATGCGGAAGATAACAAATACATGGTTAAAAAGAACATGAGGGGAAGGGGATTGGAGGGTGGGTGAAAGAGGTAAAGGAGTACATATTTTATGGTGATGCACAAAAATTAGACTCCTGGTGGTGAGCACGATGAAGGCTATTCAGAAATTGATAAATAATAAAGTACACACAAAATTATACGAGGTTATAAACCATCATGATCTCAATAAAATTACTAAAAAAAATAAAACTACCTAAATAAAGGTCATCATAGAAAATTTTTTAAAACCACAATTTTTAAAATATAATTTAAGATGTTAAATGTTGAAACTACAAACATGGAATACAAATTAAAATTTTAAAGACATTTGAAACCACATATGTAATATTTTTCATATTTATGAAATGTGTTCATGTTAATATATACAAAAAATATATAAATTATATATAAAAAAATACAATGAAAGCCAGACCTGATGGCCTAGTGGTTAAAGTTTGGCATGTTCCGCTTCAGCAGCCCGGCTTCTCTTCCCGGGCATGGAACCACACCACTGGTCTGTCAGTAGCCATGAGGTAGAAGCAGCTCACAGAGAAGAACTAGAGGGACTTTCAACTAGGTTCTGAGGCTTTGTGGAGGGAAAAAAACAGAGTCAGAGGATGATTGGCAACAGATGTTAGAGCAGGATGAATCTTTCCCAGCAAATATATATATATATATATAATGAAAATATACACAAAAAGTAACGTATGCATCATATATATAATGTATGAAACATGTATACATGTAAATAATGTAATATATGTAAAACAGAGTACACATATTTTCTACATGTGCTGTGTAATCTGGGTTTCCTCTGGCCACACAGTCTAAGAAAGCAATAGGACAAAAAACAGTAATGAATGTCCTGATTCAGTATTCAGAAAACTTAAAGAACTTCAGCCCATTATGTTAAGCTTTTTAACTTTAGGGTTTAATACATTCTTTGTAGAATCAGTGGGTTCTACAAAACAACTCTTCTCCCAGAGACGTCTACCTAGTATATGCATCTCCTTCCTTTAATGACAGAACTTTGATTGTGCTCGGAGAGATAGAGTGCCAAAAACAATAAGATAGTTAATAACAAATTTAACCAAGGAGGTGCAAGACCACTGAAAACTCTAAGACATTGATAAAAGAGACTGAAGAAGACACAAATAAATGGAAAGCTAACCCGTGTTCTTGAACTGTAAGAATTGATATTATCAAAATGTCAATACCACCCAAAGCAATCTACAGATTCAATGTAACCCCTATCAAAATCACAATGGCATTTTTCACAGAAACAGAATAAACTATCCTAAAACACGTATGGAACTAAAAAAGACCCCAAATAGCCAAAGCAATCTTAACAAAGAAGAAGAAAGCTAGAGGCATTAGACTTCCTGATTTCAAGCTATATTGCAAAGCTATTGTAATCAAAACTACTGGCATATACTGGCAAATACTACTGGCAAAAAAACAGGCACATAGACCAGTGAAACAGAAGACAGAGCCCAGATATAAACCCAGGCATATATGGCCAACTAATTTTTGACAGGGGCACCAAGAGCACACAATGGGGAAATTATAATAGTTTCTTCAATAAATGATTTTGGAAAAACTGGATATCCACATACAAAAGAATCAAACTAGACTCCTATCTTACACCACACACAAAAATTAACTGAAAATGGATCAAAGACTTAAATGGAAGACCTGAAACCATAAAACACCTAGAAGAAAATATAGGGAAGAAGATACTTGACGTTGGTGTTGGCAATGATTTCTTGGATAAGACACAAAAAGCACAGGCAACAAAAGCTAAAATAAACAAGTAGGACTACATCAAACTAAAGAGCTTCTGCACAGGAAAGGAAAGCATCAATAAATTGAAAAGGCAACCTACAGAATGGGAGAAAATATTTGCAAACCATATATCTGATAAGTGATTAATATTTAAAATGTATAAAGAATTCATACAACTGAATAGCAAGAAAGCAAATAACCCAATTAAAAAATGGGCAAAAGGCATGAATAGACATTTTTCCAAAGACACACAAATGGCCAATAGGTACATGAAAAGGTGCCCAACATCATTAATCATCAGGGAAATGCAAATCTAAACTACAATGAGATATCACCTTACACCTGTTAGGATGGTTATTATCAACAAGACATAACAAATGTTGACAAGGATGTGGAAAAAAGGGAACCCTTATACACTGCTGGTGGGAATGTAAGTTGGTGCAGCCATTATGGAAAATAGTATGGTGGTTCGCCCAAAAATCAAAAACTGAACTACCATATGATCCAGCAATCTCACTTCTGGGTATATATCTGAATGAAATAAGATCAGTATCTCGAAGAGATGTCTGCACACCCATGCTTATTGTAGCAATATTCAAAATAGCCAAAACATAGAATCAAGCTAAATGTCCTTCAATGAAGGAATGGATAAAGAAAATGTGATATTTATAATGGCATATTATTTAGGCATAAAAATGAATGAAATCCTGTCACTTGAGACAACATGGATGAACCTGGAGGGCATTACACTAAGTGAAATAAGCCAGACAAAGACCAATACTGTATGGTATCACTTATACGTAGAAGCTAAAAATAAAAGGTCAATTTCATAAAGGCAGAGAATAGAATGGTAGTTGCCAGGGCTGGGAGAAAGGGGAAACGGGGTGATACAGACCAAAAGGTACAAATTTTCAGCTATAAAAAGACTAAGTTCTGAGGCTTTAATGTACAGCATTGTGACTACAGTTAATAATACAGTATTGTATACTTGAAAGTTGCTAAGAGTAGAACTTAAGCATGCTCATAAAGAAAAAAGTTAACTATGTGAGATAATGGATGCAATTATCTTAATATTGTTAGTCATTCCAAAATGTATATCAAACCACCACATTGTACACTTTAAATATATACAATTATATTTGTCAATTATTCCTCAATAAAGTTAAAAAAAATCATTTTCTCCAGACTCCACTGCAACTAGTGGTAGTCATGACAAGTTCAAGTCAATAAGATGAAAAGCTTTTTCTCTCCCTGATACAAGCACCACCCTTTCCTGATTATACTTTTAGTAGGAAACACAAAGGTGATACTGGAGATACAGCAGCTATCTTAAAACTATGGGGATAGGCATGAAAATGAGGAAAGGTCTTCACCTCAAATATTGGGGAAACACAGAGAGAGCCCAGGAGCTTGCTGAAACATTTAAGCCATTGCAGTAGTTGTAAGCTGCCTACTTTTCCCCTTTTTGTCTAAGCTGCTATATTTGGGATTTCCATAAATTATACATTAACACCCCAAAAAGTCTTCTAGATCATAGTTTAAATCAAAGTTCTAATTTATCAATGTCTCCTCCTAACTAGTTAAAATTAAAAGCTGAAATGACTTGGACACTAAACAAGACTCTATATAACTTTTTTCTTTTGTGAGTGCTCCCAGATCTAGTAGCTCCTCTTTATTTCAAAACTTTTCATAGTTTTGTGTAATTACTTCATATCTGATCCACTGCAACAGCTTTCAAAGTAGTTTCACTGTCTCTATTATTTATTAACCCACTCACAGTTAGTAGAATAATCTTCAGAAAACCATTTTCTTTACTTACAAACCTACTCAAGGAACCTCACTGACTACCTCCTGTCCCCTGCCCTGACTCTAAATTCCCAGTGGTTCAAGTCTCCCACCAGCTGGAAGTCTTCAGACAATCTCTTTAATCTCAGCATACATGCCCTGCACTCTAATCTTGAGTTCATCTTACGTTTTATTCCCTCCTCTTTGTACCATTTCCTATGTGTTTTCCACCAATTTGAAACCCTCCATTATCCTTTTCCACCAAGTCTGAATTTGGTGCCAAAAAAAAAGTATATCAGGAAGCCTCTCTAATCCAAATCCTTTACATTATCTCTGTGATTACTATGACCTTGATTTCTAAAAAATTTTACTTGCAGATATTTAAACGAATTCTATGGTAAATACTTTCATATAAATATTTAGATGGTAAACTTCTTGAATGCAGGGATACTGTCTCTCTTCCACTCTACTTGAGTGATTAGCACAGAGCAAGAACTAAATAAATGAACATGCCCAACATGATTGAGTCTATGGTATATATTTACAAACTTAGAAACTATTCACAAGATGACATTTATAAAAGGTTTACTAGATCTCAAAGAGACCTATGCAGGTATAGTTCATTAATACTTAATCTACTTAAAATCTAAATTAACCAAAAATGTACATATATCACTGAAAATAAATGAGTTTATCAGAATTAAGAATGTTCTTTTCCTCTGAGCAAGCAGAGGGAAAGCCTGAACAATCCAGCTACAATGAAAATCTAAAATCTAAATAACAGTTATTTTTTCCACAGCACAGGGTGCTCTATGCACAAAATCACAGGTTAGGAGCATCTACTCAATTTACGGATCTGATTGTCTCACCAATCCACCCATCCCCCAACTGCTCTATGCCGGGATTTGTAGCTAAGTATATTTATAAGTATGGTATATTTAATCACTATATGAAAATTTTAAAAACAGAAACTTTAATGGTTTAACTCACAACTTAAAGTTCAACGTTTTCTAAAATAAATAAAAATTTCATTTGTCTCGAAAATTGCCATTATTTCATTAACCAAACTGTTTGTGCAAAGAAGCTAATGAAAGATATGTATTCTTTTTATATTATTCATTTTGTAATACAAAAAGTAAGGTAATTTTCTAAAAAATAACTATAGAGGAGAATTTTATGAAAGAAAAAATTCTTTTCAAGGCTCCTTCTAACTTGAACTTAGATACAAATAAAATGTAACTATACTATACATATATTAGATTGTATTGTTTTTCCCTGCATAGTACATATAATAAAATAGCATACTCAATCTCAACTTTATTTTCAAATTTGAATTATGTTTAGCATTTATGTTTTACAACTGCAAAGTCTTAAAATTTAATGTCAGTAGGAATCAAAATGAATGTTTTTCCTCATTTAAATCTTGGCAATCTTAACTCAAAGCTCAGAGATAAAATTTGATTTAAAAGTCCACTAAGGACAAATTGCTTAATCAGAAGTCTGGACTTCACAATTAAGGAATTTCATCACCCACAAAATATGGGGAGAAAACTCATATGCCCACAAAACATAAAAATTCTCATTTTCATTTAATGCTTTGTGGATCTGAGCTAGGGAGAACAAAAAACAGACAAGTTTTTCTTCCTTTACTAGTTATTGAAATCCCTAAACAGTAGTTTTAGAAAAGCCTCTTTTCATCATAAACACATATTTTTTTACACACAAATAACATTTTTCTTTACACTGTGATATCCTAGTTGTGGTTCAATCTTTACTCACGTACATTTCTGAAAATGTATAATTATGTCACAATTCCATTTTAATTATCTCTGACCCCCAAATTTACAACATTTAAACTATTAGGCCAGGTGATCTGAGTTCATTATAATGCTACCATCCCAATAGTCTGTGCTTCTTCCTGAAAATTAAGAAATTAAAAAATTCCAGTCATTTCACATTACTCAGATCTCAAGACTCACTAGGACTTTTTTTTCAGCCTTTTTGTCTACATGAAAATGGGCCATCGCAGTCCTTTTTTTTTTTCAGAGGGGTGAGGAAGATTGGCCCTGAGCTAACCTCTGTTGCCAATCTTCCTTTTTTTATCTCCCCAAAGCCCCAGCACATAGTTGTATACCCTAGCTGTAAGTCATTCTAGTTCTTCTATGTGGGATGCTGCCACAGCACGGCTTGATGAGCAGCATGTAGGTCTGCGCCCAGGATCTGAACAAGTAAACCCTAGACCACTAAAGTGGAGTGCACAAACTTATCCACTACCCCACGGCACTGGCCCTGTCACAGGCAATTTTGAGCATAATCATGAGCACCAAGTTACTTACTTCTCTCTGAATCTTAGCCTCCTGATTTGTGATTTAAGTAAATAATTGCAAATAATATCTATCTTACAGGCTTCCAGTAAGGACTAAATACCTCAACCACCATGCAAACGGGGTGTCTTCTGAGCTTTTACTTACTCACAATTTGCCTGGGTATTAAACTTACATTATACATCCCACACTATATCAGTATTTCTCCATCTTCATGCCTCTCAATCTATGTTGGGTGGGTGAAAAGGTTTGGAGAGGAATAAGAACCACACCAAATTTCCTCCATTCAAGTTTTGACTTGTACTAAAGTGAATAATTTTATTCACCCAGTCACTGGAGAGCTAATTCTTATAAAAGCAACCTTGATAGGAAAGTTACATTTAGAATGAATGGGGGAGGGGACAGCATCAGACATGGATTGAGGGTCATGTGTTCACAAGAATCAGGATGCCTGAAAGTTCAGTGCAGGGGAGGAAGAGGAAGAGCTATGAAACACTGAGGAACAAATGGTGGTGAAAGTACTCTGGAGACAGCAAGAGAAGCAGCAATTTTTAGCAGATTTCATAAACAGGGAAAGGGAAATCTATCTAAAAAAAAAACTTTAGAAGCTTTAGAAGCAATAGAAAACCCTATACTGTGACTTTATGAAAGCCTAGAGTTACCATTTGTATTATTCTTCAGAACTTTTGAAGACAGCTTTCTATTCCTTTGAATGTGACACAGTAAAGACTAGGCCAAAAGATGTCGTGTTTTAAATGGTTTCCATTGCTCATCCATTCAACAAACATGTTACTGAGTGCCCACTGATGCAGGCACAGTCATACATTTTGCAGGGACACCATTCAGAATTCTAGATGCCAGGTTTAGTACCTGATGCCTCTGGGAGACACCCTAGAACTAAGCCTAGAGTGCATTTTCACCATCCTGTCAAATTCTTGGAGTCAGGATGCAATGGATTTAGCGCAAGACCAATAACTAACTGCATGCTATTGTGGTTCCTGGCACAGCATCATAAAGGAAACATTATGATTATTGAGATAAGAAGTACAATGTGAGAAGGTCCATTTTGGTGCTGAATATACAGAGAAGCAAATCCTATATAGCACTATTATCTGTGTACTATATTCAAGAAGTCTAAGAAATTCCCTTGGGAATTTGCAAATTGGATGTGCATTTCAACTCAACTTGGATAGATGCAAGAAATCTCAAGAAATTTGAAGTAATTTGGGGTTGCAGTGATGAGGTTGATGGGAGACACACTTGGATGAGTTCAAACATTTTGCCCTACTCTATGGCCCGAGGCCAAATTCTCTAAGAACTTGGCTGCTGCTATTGGACTTGTAATTGAGCAAGCTTTGAAACCAATGGTAATTGCTACCAGAACCTGAGAAAGTTTTGGAAAATACCATGCTGAGAAAGAGAACATAACTGAGTCATGGCTAGGGCCACTAAAATTGGCCAGGAATGTCAAGAAAAATGTCAATTTTTAAGTTTTCCAAAGGGTTGTGTACTCAAATGCCTACAGAGGTGCAACAGTCATAAATAAGTAAAGGAAGCCTAAGTGGAGTAAACCAAAGTGAATGTCTTCATGTAAAGCGAGAAGCTACGATTTAGGGCCAACTGACTAGGGATGTATTATTGCTCTACTGTCCAATTTTTCAAAAGAAGCCAGAAATTAAATTTGTACATGGAATTTTTTAATGTAATCAACTAATTCAATTTTTTAAAAAACTATGTGGGTCAAATAAAACTTCTCTGCAGGCCAAATATAGTACCCGGGCTATAAGCTTATAGTCTCTAGTTATTCCACCCCATTACAGATGGCCAGCTGATGAAACCACTCCAATCTGAACACAGACCGCTTTCCCCAGCTGGTCTACTTGTTATGAAGTCAACATACAAATCCCAGATACTCTCCACTTGGCACTCATACACTGTCTAGGCAATGCTGCTGTTCACTAAAGAGATCTTGGTGACTGTGAATCCACAAGGAATCCTCAAGCTGAGACTTAACAGACGTAGGCCATTTTTCTTTTAAAATATATTTCTATGTTAATTAGAAATGTTTTTAAAATAAAATATAAGTATACAGGCAAAAACTGTCCCAACTTCACTAAGATATATCTTTGAAACATCTATCTTCCAGCAGTTTTCCTCTTGTTCTTATACACAGCTTTGGACAAATCAGGATGATTCTAGTGTGAAGCTTAACTCTGAAAAACTTGTTTGCAGTACAAGCAATTTCTACAGAAAATCATAGGGGAAAAATTAGAAGTAAAAAGAGAACATAGCAAAAATAACTAAATGCAACAGATTTAAGAAATGTTACCAATAAAACAGCTTCTCCCTTTTATGCTCTTATACAAACAAAATTAAAGATATGAGGGAGCTCAGAAGCATTACAATCGCGTGTGGTTCATGGACTTGACAATAAGGTTCAAGGCTCTTATATATAAACAGAACATTTGCTGTTAGCTTTCTCAGAAACTAGTGTCTTTTTATTTTTATTTTTAAAGAGTCAGAAGGGATGTTAGAAACTACTGCCTTCAAATTCTTATTTTTATAGAGGGAGAAACTGAAACTACTTTGCTTAAGTGTAGTGGCAGAATCGAGGTCATCCAGACTTCTTAAAACACGCAGCAATGTTCTTTCCTTTAGATTATTATCCTTGGAGTTCAGTAAGGTCGCGGACATACACAAAGATGCATTACTACTAGCTGTGTGTAACTGGAAGAATTGAAGCTACATCTCCATCAACCTCTGCCAGTTGAAAACCCAGTCGTTCTGGAAATTAAATAAAAATCTGCACTTGGGCTTTGAGGAATTAAAAAATTAGAAGCTCTTTCCCTAGAAGAGCTTATATTCTACTTGGCAAAATAAGAAATGAACATAAAATTTAAATTTAAAATAAGCAAAAATGTAATTTAAGACAGTACAGAGCTCTCACAAGGCAGATAATTAATTGCCCAAAGAAGGTATCACGTACCTGATACTCAATCTAGCCTTTTAAATAATTATACCCCCATTAATAAAGAAAAACATCTGCCTTTGTAGCATTGTTTAGTGGATAAACTTTAAATATCAGTAAAAGAAAGAACAAGACATAGTGTCTACAGATGAAACAAGTTACTTCTTGAGGTTACTGAGCACAACTTTTTGTCCCCAAGAACACAAAGTGTGCCTCCACCTCACTTTTCTACAGTGCACATTAGCTTTGAATCCCTTAGAGCACTGAAGTCACTGCTTTAACATACAATATACTGGCAGGTTGAATTTTCACTTGGACACATAAGTTTCTGATCAAGAGACAAACATTTTGGTGTAAAAAAATACAATAAAGGGAGAAAAGCAGGGCCAGCCCAGTGGTGTAGTGGTTAAGTTTGCATGCTTTGCTTCAGTGGCCCAGGGTTCATGGGTTTGGATCCAGGCATGCACCTACACACCACTCATCCAGCCACGCAGTGGCGGCATCCCATGTTCAAAAAATAGAGGAAGACTGGCACGGCTGGTAGCTCAGGGACAACCTTCCTCAAGCAAAAGTGGAAGATTGGCAACACACGTTAGCTCAAGGACAGTCTTCCTCACCGAAAAAAAGGGAGAAAAGAAAATTAGAGTCAGTAAAAAAACAACTCTAATTCTAGGAATAAAAAGACACTTAAAACCATTTCAAAAATAAAAGCAATGATTTTGCCAACTTTTTGCTTAGGAACAATTAACAAGATAATGATTAGCAGATCTTTTAAAATCTCTAGTAGGTATAATTCTACACAGTAATTATTTACATTTTCCTGGAAGTGTCTTATTCATGAAAATATTGGCTATAACAATTTTGAAGTAAATAATTTAACATACGTCAGCATTAAAATTAGTCCTTTTCAGACGAGTTTCATTAAAAATACCTTCCTACATAACTAGTTTCATGCTAAATTAACTGGGAATTAAGAGTTTCCTGGGATGCAGAATCTTCAGTGTTAAACCGGAACAGTAGGACAAACTGGGACAGGTGGTCACCCTAATTGGAATAAATTTATGGCCAACCAGTGTCTCCTCTGAGAACAAAACAAATTAGAAAGTCTACAGAAACCATTTATGTGAGGACAGATGTGATCTTCTAAGGCAAGAAGAAATGAAGGGACTAAGACTGCAGAGGGAAGCACTGTAAAGAGGTGAGCTAACATTTGTGGCTGATTTTACCAGGGAGGCATTTGCCAATTCTAAGCAAAGGAAGGAGGCTGAGCATCTAGGCTGCTGTAGCAGAGCTTCTGATGGAGACCTAAGACTTCCAATCACAAAGCCAGTTTTTCCTTCAAGACATTTACAGAATTCTTGTCCCTCTGTGGAAAGACTCTGAAAAGTAAAGCAGAGTTTTTGGCATTTTCATGTGTCAAAGAGTAGCATTCAGTACATGCCAGAAGAGGGGCTACAAGAAAACATATCAAGTTCCCAGTTAAAAACAGCTGGAGGGGCAAGGGCAAACAAGAGGTGAACTGAGTCTCTTCGGAACTACAACTCAGCCTTGAATCAGCATGGTCTCTGATTACACGAAGGTGATCAACCATCCTTCTATCTGCATAGAGGAGGAAAGAATGACCCCTCTTTGAAGGAGGAGAACTTTTTTTTAATGAATTATCCAGCATTTGAGCAAAATTTATTAGGCATGCCAAAAGACAGGACTACATGAACAAAAACCAAGAGAAAAAACAAGTATCAAAACAGATAATCCAAATATTGGAATTAACTGACAATTACCTTAAAATAGATAAAATTCTAAATAAAATAGATAAAATAGATAAAAATCTAAAATTTAGAACCCATTAGATGGCTTTGAGAGCAGATAAAACGGAGCACAAGACAAAACTAGTGAACTCAGAGACAAACGAACAGAAATATTCAAACTGAAGTTAAGAAAAAATTTAATGTAAAAAATAGAGGAGTGAAAGAGATACAAGAGGACTGGTCAAAAATACTTTAATAATAATATATAATTAGAATCCCAGACAAGGAGAGAGAAAATGGGGCAGAACCAATATCTGAAAAGATAATGGTCAAGAATCTTCCAAAATTGATGAAAGACACTGCTCCACAGTTTCAGAAAGTCAGGAACCTGAAGCAGAATAAAAAGGAAAACAAACAAATAAAACAAAACCTAGGGAAATTAATCATAGTAAGATTGCTGAAAACCAGAAAGGAAAATCTTTACTAACAGAAAAAAAGACATATTGCTTTAAGACTTACAAACGTCTCAAAAAATGATGGAAGCCTGAAGATATGGAATAATATTTTTAAAGTGCTGTAACAACCAACCTATAATTTTATTCCTAATGAAAATATCTTTCAAATTTAAAGTGAAATATTTTTTCAGACAAACCAAAATTGAGAAAATTTATTACCAAGAAATAGGAAAACAGAAACACTAAAGAAAGTATTAAAAGGAGTTCTTCAGATAGTTAAAAAGAAAAAAGAGTTCTTCAGATAGTTCAAAAAAAAAAAAAAGTCGCAGGGCCAGCCCTGATGGCCTAGTGGTTAAAGTTTGGCATGCTCTGCTTCAGCGGCCCAGGTTTGGTTCCTGGACTCAGAACCACATCACTCGTCTGTCAGTGGCCATGCTGTGGCAGCAGCTCACATCAAAAATAAGGGGGAAGATTGGCAACAGATGTTAGCTCAGAGCAAACCTTCCTCAGGAAAAAAAGAAAAGAAAACCCAGGGGGAAAAGTGGAATTGTAGAAAAGGTTAGCAAAGAAAAAGGTAAATATAAGGGTAAGTATAAATATTCTCTGACTATTGGCAGTACCAAGTAATATTAATAATAATTCTAGTGTCTTATGTGGTTTAACATACATAAAATTAAAATAATCAAAAGGCAGAAATAAATGCTGTTAAAGTGATCTAAGGTTCTAGAAATTGTTAAAGGTACATGTTACAATCTCTAGTAATAGACTGCATAAACGGCAGATTAACAAAGGGTTTAACAAATCAATGATGCATATTATAATCCCTAGCACTGGAAGGCCTAACTAGGGTAATAGAAGGCAAAATCAATCATAAAAGTTAATTCAAAAGAAAAAGGCACTTAAAGCAGCTGGGTCACACAGAAAATAGAAAAATGATAAATATAATCCCAAATGTAGCAATACTTACATTAAATGTAAATGGACTACAAAATTCAACTACTGACTAATATTATATTAGATAAAAGAACAAAACCCAAACATATGTTGATTACACAATTTAAAGAATATAGAATAAAAATAAAGACTATAGAATGTTTGAAAGCATGATGGAAAATATATACCACACAAATACCAATCAAAGAAAACTCTTAGTCAGACACAGGGAACTCCAAGACTCAAAAAAGGAAATTGCATATAGATTAGTCAGAGGTCACAACATCTCAAGAAAACAAAGCAAATAGTTAAGTTTTACATGTGCTAATAGTATCTCAAAACTCTATCCCTCATTGTTATCTAATCAGGATAGTATTGCACTTCAATGTAGCTGATATAAGTGAGGAAACCAACTACAGTATGTCAACGAGTTCACTGAGTTTTATTGGCAATATTTAGAAAGGTTAGTTGGATAACAAGATTTTGACTACCATGACTCAAGTGAGAAGAATGATTTAAATGATAAATTAAGGAATATTTATCCCTAGAGTAGAGAAGGGCAATTCATTTATCTACTTGATGGAAATTCTAGCGACCATTTCTTATTGTCTGTATTTTGTTTAAACACCCAGTGGCTAGAATACTGCCATGTGTTTGTTGAATGAATGAGGTGGGTAGACTCAACCCTGTATGTATTTGGGCAACCGTGGAAGTACAACTAGCAGGAAAAGCAGTCTCTGCAGTAGCAATCCCTCTTCTTTTGTCTGCCAGTTTAGCAACTCGAGTTTAAGCAATATAGCCAGATTAGGAAAAGAATTCTCTAAAGCAGGGGTCAGCAAACTTTCTGTAAACGGCCAAACAGCAAATATTTTAGGCTTGCAGAACATACAGTATTTGTTGCAACTACTTAACTCTGCCATAATTTGTAGCATGAAAGTAGTCATAGATAATAGGTACACGTGTGCCTATATTCCAATAAAGCTTTATTTATTAAAATTTTGATCTAGAGCAGTTGTTCACATGTGGCCCCTGAATGAGTTCCCAGTTCCCTGGGGACTTGTTAGAAATACAGATTCTCAGCTCTACCCCAGATCTACTGAATCAGAAACTGGAGTAGATTAGACCCAACAATCATTAAGCAATACTTTAACAAGCCCTCCAGGTGATTTTGAAGCTTAGTAAAGCTTGAAAACCACTGATCTAGGGAGTATGCCATCATGAAACTCATCTCCAGTCACCTCCTATACTGAATGTCAAATTCAAACACCAAAGAGGGAGAACTAAACACCCATCCTCAGTCCCACACCCAACTTCATGTTCAGCAATCAAGGCCTAAAAGCAGTTGAGGCATAGAGTGGGAAGAACACGTGGCCAAAAACAAGTTACCACATGTGCAGAGGAAGAAACCGAGGCTCCGATTAAACTACTTGTTCAAGGTCTCACAGGCCCTCCTCAACATCCAGAACACAATTCACCTAATCCAAAATCATCTTTTTTCCCACCTCTACTGGACCTCATATTCTAGATTCTCTTTATGTTTCTAATCCAGGTGAGGGGATGGGTGGTATATAAATACTCCAAAAGATAGCGAAGACAAGCCAATAAATTTTCCCTACTGTTCTTCTGTCTTCATTGTGTCTTGCTTCTGGTTTACCTCAATCTCTAACTCTCCACATGACAGTAAAATTTCCACCTATAACGAGAAAATCTCCCAGAAGAGATGTCAAACTTACAAAGACACCATCACCTGCCTCTGCTGACTACCTCTACCAACTCCCCTCATCAGACCCCACTCCCAAAACACACACACACATACACACACATGCGCTTTTTGGTCTTATATTTTCCTTCACATTAGCAATATCATTGTCTCCAAAGACAGGTGCAAAAAAACCCCAAGCCATTCCAAACACCCAATCAGAATCCTATTTTGCCCATCAATTGCAGAAGTTTAATTTTAGCACACTTTCTAATTTTCACAATTAGAAGTAGGGGTGAAGTAGAAAAATTGCAGTATAGAAGCCTAATATGAAGAATAAGTCCAGATTATTTGAAAGCCTTTGGGGAGGAAGTAGTGGACCCAACTGCATTATGATGATCATCTGTCACTATTCAGGAGACAGAGAAGATGGAGAAAACTTCATTTTTAAAATAAGGAAGATATTAACTCTGAATACATTAGTTCTAATAGTCCTAGAACCAAAATTCCCTAGTCCAGCTCTTATTTGAAAATGAAGTCAAATGAAAAATAAGATTTTTATTACACACATTTACAGAACACTTTCAGTATTACATATTTTTTTTTCAAATTTACATTCTCATGAGAAAACAATATTTATCTATAATTTACCTTTATATTAAACATAATGTTATATTAAAAATGTATGTTTACATTGCAAATAAGATGTTGAAATCTTGGCACATTAATGCTTTAAAATAATTATTAACTTGTTAACTTCTATTTATGTTGAACTAAGAATCCATGAGGCTTTCTGTTCAAGATCGACCACAGGCACATATTCTTTCCCTCCTTAGACTCCATTAACGTGGTAAAGTACAAAAAGGGAAAAACCAAAATTGGAGACATAAGATGTAGACATTCAAGAGAGAGTTCAAGAAACTCCTAGATGCAAAGCGTATATAACGAGTGCTGAGCAGAGCCAAAGATGCGACAGGTAATGACAGGAGAAGATGCTGCAACAGAGGCTGCTGACCTGCCCCAGGTGAACTCCCAGGTCTCTCCTGAGTCCAGATAGCCATGTACAATGGAAGATGAGAGTGAGATGGGAGTAATAACAAAATGATTAATTGAAGATCTAAATGTGGGACAATCTATTCCCAAAACGTTTATCTAAGAAAAAAAAGGTGAGGAGGGAGAAATTCTTCTCTCAAGAAATTAAATTACACGGTGAGGATTAGGCCACTACGATGGGTGTGGGTAGCACATGATAAAGTCCTCCATATTCTGATTTTTGGAGTTCCCTGGTACAATACCTGGTTCTCCACTCCTTAAGCCACTCACTTCCAAGGAAAGCTTGCCAGATAATAAGCCCTGCCCATAGACATATAACTCTGAGTAAGTCTGTACCAAACTACAAATAGTCTTATTAGGCTCCAAAGTTTCATTTTAACCTAAGATCATGATAAGCCACTGAAGGATTTTCAATAGAGGCATAACATGATTGGATTTACATTTTATAATAGAAAGACAACTCCAATCTTGTGGAGATGGAGTGGAGGCTGTATGAAGGTAAGTTAGGGAACTAGCATGAAGGACACCAGGCGGGATTCTGCAATAATTCAGGTGCCAGGTACGTATTTCTTGTATTAGATATTGAAAGGGAGGGACAGACTTAAGATTCAAAGTCAGATAGATCTTGGGGATCTATGTGATTGAATGAGGGAAGGCAGCAGATGGATTTGAAGGAGTAATTAAGGACAAATCCCAGGTTTTCAGTGTAGATAACTGCAAGAGTGGCAACGTCATGCAATGAAATGGAAAATAAAAGGATTGAGGGGAGAAGGTGAGTTCAAATTTACACACATTAATGAAATAGCTGGAGTTAAGGGTCACCTATCTCCCCTACTATATTAAGTTTCTGTAAGTCATGTACATACAGGTTTACTAGTACAAGAAAAATGATGCATGCCTTAAGATAAAGGAATGCTATAGCAATTCAACAGGTAGATGAGCAAAGGCTTACTAAAGAGACGGCAGGTTGGGTCCTAAGGAATTTAAACATGTGAAGTGGGAGGCAAAGAATTATACTTGAACCTGAAAGAGATATTCTCTTAAAAAAAAATGGATAGGAAGACAATTTCCCACTAATTTATATTGTAAAATGTGATAAGTTCAAAGAACTTAGTAAGTGTGCCCAGCTATGTGCTGGATGATAGAAGAATCAGAGAAATGATAGTCAGCTATGTATCAGACGCCACAGAAATATAGAAATGAGTAAGATAAATTCCTACTTCAAGCTATTGGTAGGTTTCTGCATCTGCCAATGCACACCAGACAGGACAACAGAGGAAAATAAGTAATGATGGGAAGGGTTCAGGCGCTCTCCAACATAAGGAATATCAACAGGAGCAGCAAAAGCTGCTTAACAGTTGGAGGACCCAACCCTCAAAAGAAAAAAGTTTCAGTTAACCTCATAGGGAAATGATTTTGTAAGTACATTTCAAGAATCTCAATCTTCTTATAACGGGATATCCTAAAACTTTCATTTTGTTTCCAAATTGTGCTAACAAGTATAACTATGTGACTCCAGAAAACAAAGAAAATTTGACTTTATTCAACATACCATTATTAAATAAATCTAAGAGCCAACTCTATGTTAGGCATTTTCAGAATACTTCAAAAACTCTAAGGAAAGCAGAAGAGAAATTACAAGTTAAGCAGGACAAAATTCTGGTGATTTACCTAGCAAGCAAAGATTTAAATACTGATATTAAGAAATATCTATTCTAATGTTAAAATTCTAGATGGGATTATATCCAAAATAAATCTAAATGGATTTGTTGTCTCAAAGCTTAATTTGAGAATTAGGATTCTCAAATCTACCAACCATGAAAGCAGTACCTTTGGGTATTTTGGCACTCATTAGGGCCAAAGGTATACTCTAAAACTATCTGACAAATTCTAAATGGCGCTGTAATTAAAGAGATCACTTTATGCGACAATTTTCAAGCAGATGAATTTTTTTCATTTCATAATATTTATTAAGAATAAAATAGTTCACTTAGCTGTTGTCAACTTCCTTGAAGTCTTTTTCTTAAATAACTATTGGGACTTCCGCTTTCAAGATGGAGTAAATGTACTTTTTCCTATTCCTCTTGGCAAGTTCATTTACATTTTATATATATAAAACACTTTATATATATATGGACTTTATATATATAAAACAAATATCAAGCAACTCAGAAAAGTCAAGAGAAGGCAGCAGACTAGCTAGGAATTTGGGATCAAAGGAAAAATACAGTGGTGAGTTCCCCGGATTTTCTTTTTTCCTCTTCTATCCCAGATTGGATATTAGAGAAGCTGGTAACTCAGAAACACCAATGAGCACAGACAGACAAGAGGGAGCAAACAGAAGAGCCCCCCAAAAAACCTCCTCTCTCTAACCAAAGGACAAGGAAAGGGGCATCCTAGCAAGACAGAAAAATTTTAGACAATAACCACTGTATTCCAGTCAAATACCACAGTCAAAAACTGCAGGCCCCACTGCCCACCCCCATCAGCAATGGTCAAGTATACAGCCTAGACTTCTACTCTGGCCAGGCTGTACTGATGCCCTCCAACTCCCCCTACCAGCGCGGTGTCAGAGAAAGCCAAGAGGAAAGCTGCAAATTTCATCCTGAGCCCAGAATTTCATCCACATCCATCAGTAACAAGGAACTCCATCCTCTCAGGAGGTATCAGAGACCTACTGGAGAAGCAGGACTTTCACCACTCAGCCATAAGAATGGCATGTCTCATAGTGTCAGCAAAGACCACATAAGTAGTCTGGTATTCCACTCTCATGTTCTGGTAACAAGGAACTCCTTCCCTTCCCCACTGGGTGGTATCAGAGACCAGCAGAATTAACATGGTCACGCTCCCACAATATCAGTGGAACACAGGTGGGTAGCAGTAACAAGGTGCCCCTCCGCCTCCCAACCAGGATGGTATCAGTAACGCCTAGGGAGGAGCCTGAACGCCCACCTTTTCCCAGCAGTAACGAGGAAAGAGACTTCCCTCTTTCCCTATCACTGATTGTCAACAGAGGTTAAGTGAAGAACCTGGACATCTACTCCAACCAGCAGTAATAAGGCAGTGCCATGTTTTACCCACCAGAATGGTGTCAGAGAAGACCTGTGATAGCTGATAGCACAAGATTTAAACAAGATTCAGTCGTGTAACATAATACAGAAAATGTCCAAGTTTCTATCAAAAGTTATTTATAATACAAAGAATCAAGAAGATCTCAAATTGAATGATAAAAAAAAAAGTCAACACCAAGATAGCACAGATATTAGAATTATCAGACAAGGATTTCAAAGCAGCTGTCAGAAAAATGCTTGAGTAATTACAAACACACTTGGAACAAAGGAAACAAATAGAAAGTCTCAGCAAAGATAAAGAAGATATAAAGAAGAAACAAGTGGAATTTTGAGAACTAAAAAGTACAGTAAGACTGAAAAAAAATACTCAGTGAGTCAACAACAGAATGAGGAAGACAGAGGAAATAATCAGTGAATTAGAAGATACAACATAGAAATTACCCAATCTCAACAGAGAAAATAGACCAAAAAAAAAAAAGAGACCTCAGGAATTTGTGGAACTATAAAAAAGATCTTACATTGTGTCATCAGAGACCCAGAAGGAGAGGAGAAAGAAGATGGGGCTTAAAAGTATTCAAAAAAGCAATGGCTGAAAACTTCCCAAATTTGGCAAAAAACATAAACACAAAGATTCAGAGTGACCTCCAAACAGGATACACCCAAAGAAATCCATCCCAAGAAACATCACGTGAAACTTTTAAAAACTAAAGATAGAAAAGAAAAAATCTTGAAAGCAGACAGAGAAACAATCCATTACCTACGTGAGAAAAAATTTTGAATTACAACAGATTTTTCATAAAAAAGTATAGAAACCAGAAGGAAGTGATATAACATTTTTCAAGTGCTAAAAGAACTGTCAACCCAGAATCTTATATCCAGCAAAAATATGCTTCAGGAATGAAGAGGAAATAAAGACATTCTCAGATGAAGGAAACTAAGAAAATCTGTCACCAGCAGACCTACCCTAAAAGAATGACAAAAGGGAGTTGTCTGAACAGAAAGGAAACGAGAAAAGTAAAAACTATGAAACGATGATGAAGAAATCAAAGATGTAAATAAATGAAGAGATACTGCATATTCACAGACTAGACTAAAGATGCCAATTCACCCCAAATTGACATACAGGTTTAATGCAACTCCTATCAAAATTCTGTCAAGATTCTTCTGTAGATAAAACAAGATTATTCTAAAATTTATAAGGAAAGGCAAAGGAACTAGAAGAACCAAAACAATTCTGAAAAAGAATCAAGTGAGAGGAATCATTCTACCTGATTTCAAGAGTGATTATATAGCCACAATAATAAAGTCTACATGTTATTGATGGAGGGACTGAAACAAATCGATGGAACAGAGGACCCAGGAAGAGCCCACACAAGTATAACCAACAAATTTGTGACCAAAGTGCCAAAGAAGAAAATCAATAGAGAAAAGACAGTCTTTCCAAAAGATGGCACTGAACAATTGGATATCCACAGACAAAAAAATGAACCTTGACCTAAACCTCATACCTTATACAAAAACTGACTCAAAATAGATCAGAGATTTAAATGTGAAACATCAACTATAAAACTTGTAAAAAATAATATAGGAGAAAAATCAGGACGTAGGGCTTGGTGAAGAGTTCTTAAACATGACACCAAGAGCATGAAAAGAAAAAAAAACAAAAACAAAAAATAAGACATTATCAAAATTAAAAACTGTTGATCTTCAAAAGACCCTGTTAAGAAAACAAAAGGCAAACTACAGAAGAAAATATTTGCAAACCACATATCTGACAAAGAACCCCTACCTAGAATAAAGAACTCTCAAAATTCAACATCAAGAAAACAAACAATCCAAATAGAAAATGACCAAAGACATGAAGAAACACTTTACCAAAGAGGAAAAGTGGATGACAAACATGAAAATAGTGCAAAATCATTAGCCATTAAGGAAAGGCAAATTAAAAACCTTCATGAGACACACTCCTGTCAGAATAGCTAAAATTTTTTTTAAAAACACCAAATGTTCATGAGAATGTGAAGAAAGCAGACCTGGAGAGACTACTGATGGGAATATAAAATAGTACAACCACTCTGGAAAACAGTTTGGCCGTTTGGCTGTTCTTTTTTACAAACTAAACATATACTTACTACTCGACCCAGAAATGACACTCCTGGGCATTTATCCCAGAGAAATGAAAACTTTCATCTGTATAAAAACTGGTACACGATTGTTGGTAGCAGCTGTTGTAATAGCCAAACAGTGGAAATAATCTAAATGCTCCTCAGTGGGTGATAGCTGTACAAAGTGTGCTACACAAATACCGTGGACTACGACTCAGTAATAAAGAGGAACAAACTGTTACACGCAACAACTTGGATGGATCTCAAGGAAGTTATCCTGAGTGAAAAAAACAAATCTCCCAAAGTCATAACCTGTATGATTCCATGAAAATGACAAAATTATAGAGATGGAGAACAGATTCGTGGTTGCCAGGGCTTAAGGATGAAGTGGAGGGAGGTTGTAGGGAGCCAGATGTAATTTATAAAAGGACAGCATGACAGAACTTTGTGGTAATGAAATAGTTCTATATCTTGATTGTAGTGGTAGTTACACAAATCTACACACGTGACAAAGTGGGACAGAATCACACACTGTACCAATGTCAAATTTCTGGTTTTGACATTGCACTATAATTATTTAAGATGTAACCAATGGGGAAAACTAGATGTAGAGTGCATTGAGGACCTCTCTATACTATCTTTGCAAATTTATGTTGCAATCTATAATTTTTTCAAAATGAAAAGTTAAAAATAACTAGTAGATGATATATAATAAACTTATAAAGGATTCTGTGGGGTGGGGAACACTCATCTATTAAATCCATGTGACAAAGAAAATAAGTCAATTTGCTCTGTAATTTTTTTGGTTCGGGAGGGAGACAGGTTTTGAAAACACCTTGCTGAAGTTTACAATTGAGAAATGATATCGTTATACTATTGGAATAATACAATAGTAGACTGCATTGCCTATGAGACAGCATTAAAGAGTTAAAATTAATATCTAAAATATACCTAGATTTGACTGTACATTGTCTTTCTTCAGACTAAATTGATTCCATAGTTAATTGTGTCTAAATCTAAATACCTATAAACTGAATTCTGAGAAATACATTTCTTCAAGCTACTTCGTATAGTAAGATTTCATTTTTGATATGTAAAACATCTACAATACCAACAAAATAGAAGTAAAATGAACTGAGGCCATTTAAAATGAACAAAACATAATTCCTCAAAAAAAAACAACAGGCTGTGTAGTCCTATGTGTTCACCTGAGATATTTCAATATCAATAAAAAATATACAAATACACACATCCCTCAATTAGCCAATACTTTAATAATATACAATATTAACTGATATGTAAAAATCACAATCTGTTACCACTTAAAATAATACATTGTATAATTTTCAAAAATGTGGTCTTTGACTTCTAACCTCTGCTCTTCTTTAGAATTACCTGTGGGGGTGAAAAATGAAGATTAATATTATACCTATGGCAAATATAACATAATTCCTCAACAAAAAGTTAAACAGTCATATATGTATAATATGCAAGCCTGAATTTATAAAACTGCATTTGGACAGCAATTTGGACTGTGGCTGATGGTCTAGCAGTTTGGTCTGGGAAATGGATCATAGAAAGCTTGATTGAAATTTCACCTTTTGTAGGATAGAACACGATACTCAAATTTCCTGGGGAATCTTTTGCCTTGTAAGTGATCTTAGACTTCTTTAAATAATCTACTTCTCTCAGAGAACGTGAAACATCCCTAGATTCTCAAAATTTGGTTTTGTAAGTCACTTCTAGACGTTAATTTCAATTGTAAGCCAAAAGCATCCATATTAATGGTTCTAAACTTGAGGTTTGCAGATAGTTTAGAAATCCAGGGAGCTAAAACCTGTTCCAAAACTCAAAAATCCTATTATAAATCAGGCATTTAACAACTATAAAGCAATACAAAGCCACTGCAACATCACATATCTTATATTTGGGCTGGAATTATACCAATTTAGAGATCAACACTAGTCAGTCATCTTATACTGAAATGCTTGTTAGACAGACAATTTTCAAAACATACACCCCATGAGAGAAATAAAACAAAATGAGACCTTTAGTTGTAGAAGACATGAAGCATTAGACCAGAATAGATCCAAAATTTTTTTTAAAACTTATGGTAAGTACACCTTTAATATTTTAATAAAAACAAACAAACGCTAAATTTAAAATACACACATTCACTCTTCAAGCTCTTAAGTTTTGCTTTATTGTTAGTGGCGTGGAGTTGATTCTGACTCCTAGGAGCATGTGTGCAGTAGAGCAAACTCCACACAGTCCTATTTTATTTTTGGAGGAAGATTAGCCCTGACCTAACATCTGCTGCCAATCCTCCTCTTTTTGCTGAGGAAGACTGGCCCCTGAGCTAACATCCGTGCCCATCTTCCTCTACTTTATATGTGGGACGCCTGGCACAGCATGGCTTGACAAATAGTGCATAGGTCCACAGCCAGGATCCGAACCAGTGACCCCAGGCCACCGAGGCAGAACATGCGAACTTAACCGCTGCACCACCAGGCCGGCCCCTCTGCACAGTCCTTTTTGTGCCATCCTCTCACTTTCCGGGGCTATATCAGACAGTGCTCCATTGCTGTTCATAGGGTTTTCATGGCCAACTTTTATTTTCTGAAACTGGGTGGCCAGGTCCTTCTTCCCAGTCTGTCTTAGTCTGGAAGTTCCACTGAAACCTGTCCACCATGGGTGACCTTGCTGGTTATTTGAAATACCAGTGGCATATCTTTCAGCATCACAGCACCAAGCAGCCACCACAGTATGACAACCGAAAAGATGGGTAGTATGGTTCCCTCACTGGGAGAGTGCCAAAATCTTAACCATTAGACTACCAGGGCTGGCTAAGCTTTGATTTACCATAGAAAAATACTTATATTGACTTTAATAGTCTAGAAACTTGTTGGAATGTTTACAATTCTAAGAGAATTTAAAGCCCCTAAAAAAATGCTAGGGCATGCACATTTCTAGGCTTCCACAGAGGCCACCAAATAGGTCTATGCCCTAGGCCAGTACTCCCCTATTCTACAAGATGTTAGTATAGGTACTACAAAACAAAGTACTATGTACTCAAATGAACTTATAAAATGCTGACTATATACTCTAATTTACAAAATGATAAGCGAAACAATTCAACAAATTTCTTTACTGCTATATTTTTCATAACCTTTCATAACTTTATATAACTATAGTTATATAAAGATGTTAGCATTGTAGGAAGCTGGATAAAAGGTACATGGGAACTCTTTACACTATTTTGCACCTCTGTGAGTCCACGATTATTTCCAAATAAAAAAAACATTAAACAAAAAAGTCTCTAAAGAGGTAGACTGTCAAAAATAAGTCTCTCTCCCACATCATCCTCTAGTCAACCATGGTTGCCAGTTTCTTGTACATTCTTATAGAAACAAGCTCTATATATACAATAACATTGTGACTATTGAAGGAGGTTTTTTATGTTAGGTTATATAAACTTATCCGAACCGAGAAGCTTTTCATGGTGGGATATCTGTTAACATCAAGCAGAAATAATGATCCCAAGAACATATTTGGGAAAAACTTTGCCCTAACATCATATTCTTACATTATATAGAAATACCAGTAAAAAGCAATCTCTGCTTCTGTAAGACATTTGATGCATAAGTTACTCAAAACCAAATTAGAAAAACAAATAATTAGGTAATCAGGAAAACTTCAATCAATCAATTTTAAACTTGATTTTGATAAATTCCAAGGTCACAAACCTTCTCAACTATATATAGCCTAGTACAAATTGTACAGATCAGCAGCCAAACATTCATTTTCCCCTAAATAGTGATAAAGGAGTGGCCATGAATTCTTCCATAAGAAATCCTTAATATACACATAGAGAAAGAAAATCTAACTCCATAATTAAAATCCATTAACATGGAAAACCAAGCATCAACTCATTCAATAAAGCTGAATAAGGAATCTATATCAGGCAGATGATGAACCAGGTGATATTTTTTTAAGCTAATCTTTGCTCAAGAAAAGAAATTCAGATTTTACCTTTGCTGCAGCCAGTACATGCTCCTTTTTAATGATTCCACATTTATTCTCACAAGCATTTGTCCTGGACTCTTCTGCTAATCGATGAACAAAGAGTAAACAGTTCAGATGCATCTTTAAGAGAAAATTTGAAAGGATTTTTAAACTCAAAACACTAAAGCTTTGAAATAACGACTTTTAAAAAAAGATCCCAAAATTTAATGTTGTACTATTTACTATTGTGAACAAGTCAATTAACTTTTATTTAAAGTAACACAGAATTCAGTTTAATATAGGTCCATCTTAGATTCTACACAAAAGAGACTTCATTATTACAATCCATGAAACAAGGCTATGTAATAAGGCTGACCAAAGGCCACAGACAGTAACATTACTGTAAAGCATCATTATATCAAAACTTATGTAGGACTCTGTTAAGTAACAAATATTTCTGCTTCCGATTCCAAATAAGTTAAATTTATAACATAATTTAAAATTTCCCAGAATTCTCTAATAGGGAATTCTCTATTTTTGCCACTTCTTATGATTCTACAATTATTTCAAAGTAAAAATGTAAAGCAAAAAAGTCTACAAAAGGGCAGACTTTCATGAATAAGTCTCTCTTCCACATCATCCCCCAGTCAACCACAGTTGCCAGTTTCTTGCATATTCTTAAAGAAACAAACTCTATATCCAAGCAAAACGTATATTCATCATTTAACCTCACTATGTAAGTGTGTACAATAACATTTTGCTAAATATTTTACTCAAAATTCACTATCCAACCAAAAAGTACAACTCAAATCTACGTGCACATACCTTGAAAACAGTTAAACTAGAGCACAAAAATCCAAGAAAGAAAGAACGCAAAGTAGGCTGCAGTCTTATCTCAATTCACCCTCTAGGATCACTTCTAGTGATCTTTTACTCAAATTATTGATACCATTTTCCCATCCTTTGCTTCTGCCAGGTGCCTGTGGGCACTACCAAGTTAGGTCCAATCAGATAGTATCTTCGACATATAATTTCTTTGGTTATTTACATAACAGTACACACTCTTTGCAGTTAGCAGAACAATTAATACACAATACTTAATATTCACTATCTTGTGTACTGCACACAACTACTCCCCCACAGTTTGCTAAATGCTAAATAACTAGATAATATAAGTTTTAAATTATTTAGATTATGCAGAAATCTTCAGCAGATTGTTATAGATTTTTAAGAATGCTTTAGTGATATTTGAGGGAAAATAAGAGTTTGGGAATTTAAATTTCATAAGATAAAGAAACTAAGGGAGGAAATATTCTTTTGTACTTTTTTTTTTTAAGAATGTCATAGTTACTTGAAGATTTTATTTTTTTCCTTTTTCTTCCCAAAGCCCCCCGCTACATAGTTGTATATTCTTCGTTGTGGTTCCTTCTAGTTGTGGCATGTGGGACGCTGCCTCAGCGTGGTTTGATGAGCAGTGCCATGTCCGCGCACAGGATTCGAACCAATGGCCGCCTGCAGCGGAGCGCACAAACTTGACCACTCGGCCAAGGGCCCAGCCCCTCTTTTGTACTTTTTTGATGCACTGTCTTTAATTCTCCCAAGAACTCTGAAGTAAAGCACCACTTCTGATTCTTTACGTTATAGCATGTCATTCCACTTTTTTTTAAACTGCCAGTGATATCCCATTTCCTTTTGCAGCAAAAACGTTCCATAACATGGCACGATTTCCTCTGCTAATCTGTATTTTCTACTTTTAAAGGCAAATAGCTTCCACATGCCCTCAAGATAAATTCCAAATTCCTTAATACTAAACCCTACTTGTGTAGGCTTTTCCAGTTTCATCCCTCACGTTTCTGAGCTTCCAGTAGTATACTAGATCTGTTGAACTTCTTTCAGTATTTAAATACAACCTCGCCTACAGGCATCCTACTGGTTTGTAGACTTCTCCAAAAAGCCCAACGCCCCCCAGGATGTAAGGTTATGTAGATCCATGTCACCTTGAACTTCCTATCACTGCACACACTACATACATTATGCAACAATTTCTCACCTGTGTTCCTCAATGTACCATAAGGACAAGAACTATGTCTGTCTTCCCCAAAATTGCACCCCTAGTAACCTTAGCCATGGCCCAATATGTAATAATAAGCCATTCCATCAAGAATTTACTTTGGGGAAAAAAAATGAGCTTGCTTGAAGGGTAAATCAAAGGATAATTTTAAAAGAAATACATTTCTTGACAGTCTCAGTTAACCAAAAGACTGGGCCAGCCTGACTTCCTCCTTCCTTCATCACAGCACTTTTGAGTTTTACATAAATCATAAGAACCCAGATATTTGCACAGCACTCCTCAGTGACAAATCTAAAAACTAGCAGAGCCACGAGAAAGCTGAAGAATTTATTCAGATTAACAGATGTACTCACCAGGACTGCCTTTTATAAGGCATAAAATAAAGGAACAACAAAAAGCCCGTGCAGAAGAACTAACTAGAAATAACACAAGGAACTTATGAGTAAAATGTTAGATAAAACAATCAATCCACATAGACAGTACTTACCATGAATTCTCAACATTAATTGTTCATTCAGAATGTTCAAGGTAGTATGCTAAACTCTAGGAATATAAAAAGCCCCCAATTCAAAGTTCCCGGTCCAGTGAGAGAACCAAACCCATCAAGAAATTAAAGACAAATGTGTGACAATGGATGACAGAAGAAGATAAGATTGATCCTTTCTAAGAAGATTAAGGAAGGCTTCACCAAGGAGGTGCATTTGAACTGGATTTTGAAAGAACTGGAGTTTGCCAAGTGGGGGTAGAGTGAGGACATCTTCAGGCAGAAGAAATAGCATATACAAAAGACAACATAAAAGTAGATTAGTTTTGTGATGAAGATAATGGAAGATGCAAAAGGAGAGATGTATGGTTCCTTCCCTTCAAAAACCCGCATAGCATCCTGGGAGACAACACTGACAAAGGAAACTCTTAGAGAACAGTGTCAGAGTCCCAGTAGCTAAATTGTATGATGTACACTCTTACTGCTATCAAAATTCAGAAAAGAGAGATTAGAACAGACTGATCTTCCACCTTAACTGTAAAAAAGTTTATGAATGATGTGGGACACCTGCTGGGTAAGATTATGAAATGTCAATGGCAAGCAGAAAATCATAAACAAAGAAACCAGGGTGATGGATGGCCTACACAAGACAGTGAAGGAAAACTAATGGGAGCCAACGATAAGCATAAGACCCAGGAATAGATGGTGGCTAAAAGAACTTTCTTTCCCCTACCACTGCAACTTCTTGGAATTTCACCTGCCCTTTTTTCCCAAACCGCCTGGATCCCACTCCACAAGAGAACCCACTTGTCCATGGGTCACTTTGGAGTAGGCAAGTGTGGATGTGGGAGGAATGTGACTACTTGACAAATTTCTGCCAAACAATCTGCACCAGCTGGTAGTCTCCCACATATTCTTGAACAGGTACATTTCCTCCCCCTCCATTCAGAACCCCAGCACCAGTGAAAACTCCAGAATAAATTACCTAAAAATGTTTTGCAATCAATTTCACTTTAACCCAGCTCACCTGTACCACCTTTATCATCACCTGGGGGTGGGCAGGTGGCATACAAAAGAGTATATATTAGTATATATCGTCTTTTCTTACAGCCTCTAAGAAAGGAACAGAAAAAGGAGGGCAGGAGGGCTACTTTTCCAGGGGGAAAAAAAGTTGTTTTGGCTTCAGAAACCAAAGGAAGGAAAAGAGAAGACAATTTCATGGCAGCCTAGAAAAAGAGAAATCCTGCCAAGTTGGCAACAGATAGGGAGACAATAGAGAACTTGGGGAGGCTGTAGAGAAAAAGAGGTGGAAAAAAACCAAAGTAGCTTAAGAACAGATGGAATGATGCATTCTGAAGACATTCTCCATGTCACGTGCTCTTGTTATCCACAATTCTTTACCTCGATCTCCTGGAAATTAGGTGCCCACTTATAACAGCTACTTTACTCAAAGAGCTCTTGTGACAAACCACAGGAGTTCCCTCCTATGGTTTAAACCTAGGGAAACAGAGTGCATTCTGCTAGAGGGATATATGTTCCAGGCATTCAACACAAAAACTCTGAATTTATTTCAAGACAACTATTACAGAGTGGTTTGGTTGTGACTATTTATTAGGTGAGCATTATGCTGCAGGCATGAAGAGTCAGATAAACAAGTTTTAGTGGTTTGACTTGAAAACTGATTATGTGTTCTATTTGTCTAGGAAAACGAATTCACAGACAAGAGCATAGTACTTACATATAAGCTTTTGGATGAGGGTTCTTTAGTAAATTAGCTAAAATAGAGGAAATAGGGCAATACGTTTGGTTAACAATGTAAAAAGAGGGGGAAGGGAGCAAGGCAAGGAGGGAGGCACTTAAAAGGCGCTTCAGTAATGCCTTTTACAATAGTTAAAAACGACCCAGCCTGAATTGCAAAATCTATTTTTAAAAGACTAGCTCTCATACCTTTCGTAAGTACACTACGCCAATACCAGACTGTGCTCGTGAACAGCGATATTTAAAAGCTATAAGCAGGAAATGAATGTTAGTTTTCTCCTTAAGTTGATATGGCTAATAGCCTCCCGTAAAAAGGTCCGGATATCTACATCCCAGAGGGCCCCAGCACGACAAAGCGTCAGGAATACGAAGTGACGTGCCAGGCTGGGTCAAACGCCTTAAACGGAGGCCTGAAAGAGCTAGATTGGCTGGAGCGGCGAAATCAAGCTGAGGTTTACTTCCGCTACCTCCCCCTGCCCCTCTCCCAACCCAAGAAGGGACAGAATCTCACCAGTAAGTCGCCACTTGTCTCTAGACGAAGGTGAGGCTTCTGTCGCTTGAAGACGCGCTTTAGAAAGCCGCGGGGGGCCTTCCGCTTTATGTGCTTCCTCTGGGAAACTGTGGTCGAGAGCACCATCTTCTCCTCAGGCACCAGCCGCCCCAGCTTCCGAGGTCCTCCCAGCACCTCCCAGAAGCTCACACCTGCGGTGACAGCGAGAACCACCGGACCGCGTCGACGCTTCTACAGTCTCACAACTCCGGCGCGGACTTTTGAATCCGCCGCCAATGGTGCGCTCCAGGCGCTCGGTAGTGACGTCAGCCGGCGCAGGCCCCGCCCCCGGAGGCGCCCGGCTGTTTGTGGAAAATACTCTCGGCGGGCGTCCCGTAACGTCAATTAAAGGGCCAGGCTTTCTTTAATCGTCTTTTATGCCCACTCTATGGAGCTGTTTCACCTATGTTTCGTAGAGATGTTGGGACATTGTGAGAAATGTTGGGAAATTGTAGAAAATGTTCGTACACGTACTCTCCAAGATGTCACTCTATACTAAGCCTAATACCAACGGACTAAAAAGTAGATGAATACAAAGAAGTTTGTGATGTTTTATCAAGATTCCTGAAGAACCAGTGCCTTCCTAGCAAGGCATGATTTTCTGACATTAACAGCCAACACTTTACACTTTTATGTAATTTCATTTGATCTTACCTGAGGTCTTTTCATGTTTCTAGCTTTTCTTTACAAATGCTGCTCCCTTTAATCTTAAGGCCCCTTCACTTAACCTTGCAATAACTTCACGTGTAGTTTAAATGCTATCTTATTGAAACCTTTGCTACTTCTTCAAGCAATTAACTTTTCTATCTTCTATGCTACTTTCCACGTTGTACTTAAACTCCATCCTGCGTCGGACGAAGCACCACCCCCTAGGTTTCCAGATTCAGTCTGGATGAGACTTGAGAATTTGCGTTTCTGTCAAGTATTCAAGCCATGTTGGCACTTCTAGTCTGAGGACTACTGTGAGATCACTGTAGTTTTCATTGTAATTACCTCTAATACTATCCCTGTAGTAATTATCGTGATTTCAATATCCACACAGATGAACCTTCCACTATCTGGCCTCCTATTTCCAAGACCTCATCTCTGCCAATGATCTCATCTTTCCCCTATGAGCCACTCAGCCCTGTGGCCAAACACTAGGCCTTGTCATTACCAAATACGATACCCTTCCCTATTCTCAATTCAATTGTCTCACTCTTCAACCTCATCTCTGATCTTTTGAACTCACTCCCCTCAGTATCCCAACTCCAGCAATACTTTAGATGCAAGTGGGATCACTGTCCTCCCTGTTCTGTCCCTACCATGCCCCCAACCCTACACTAGTCTTTATCTGCCCTCCTGCAGTCCATTGTGCATCATTATAATATTCCCTTGTATTTCTCCTCAGTTCTCCAGCCATGTCTTTTCCCCTCATACTCACCTGACAAAACCCCAACCTTGCTTAAGTTAAAATCTCCATCCTTTCTATGCTGGCATCTGTGCATTGATATTGGCTTAAGAAAAACATACCAACAGGTCTGTGTCTGGTCTCAATTTAAATTCATGACCATTCAAGTAGGATGTAAGCACTACCTGCAGTCTTGCTATTTCCTAAATCCTCTCATTCACCCTCTTCCTCAAACCTTCCTATACTCCCTACCCGATCCTTACCCTCAGTTGATGACGTTGCTTCACTAACAAAATAGAGGCACCTCGTAGAAACTTTCCAAATGCACCCACAACCACATCTACCCACCAGTCTCCCCCTGCTCCCGTGGATGAACCTCTCTCTAAAACAACCACTCCATTCAACCACTCCATTTATGCCCTGGGTCCCAGTCCCCTCCCTTTCTTAAGGATATTCTCTTGCAATTCTCTCCTCTTCTGCTTCATAAGTTTTCCTTCTTTGCTGAATTTTTTTCATCTGCATATACACATGCTGTAATATTTCCAGCCTTTTAAAAACCCTTTCTTGATCCTATGTTCAGCTATTGTACTTTCACAGAAAAACTAGAAAGGAATGGCTACATTTGTCTCCAGTTCCTTTCCTCTCATTCTCCCTTGAAGCCACTGCAATCAGACTTTTGTACCTATTTCTCCACCAAAATTGTTTTGGTCAACGTGATCAATAACATAACACTTTTAAATCCAATGGTCAATTCTCAGGCTTCAGTTTATTTCACTAACCAGGAATATCTGTTGGGTATTATGATTCTTTCTCCCAAGAAATATTTTCTTTTAATTGGGTGCTATTCTCTTTTTGTTTTCAGTCTTCTTTTCTGGTTCCTCCTTGTATCCTTTATCTCTAAATCCTGGAATACCTCGGGACTCAGTCCTCAGATTTCTTCTCTTCTCTATCTATACTCTCTTCCTATTTGGTCTCTTCCAGTATTATGACTCTAAATACCAAATTTACAGCTTATTCTCTTCCCTAATCAAACATGTATATCCAATTCTCCACTGGACTGGAATTTTAAAAGTCATCTTAAATTTGACACATCCAAAATTAGCTCTTGACACACCCTATACCCCAAACCTGTTCCTCCTACCATCTTCCCTATCATAGCTGATGGCACTTCCATCTTTCCAATTACTCAAGTGAAAATCTTGGCATCAGCCGTAGCTCCTCTCTTTCTCTCACCCAGCGTTCAATCTTTCAGCAAATTCTGCCAGCTCTACTTGCAGTACCAGATCACTTTTAGCCAAGCCACCATCATCTCTCACTTGGATTATTGCAACACCAACACTTCAGGTCTCTGCTCAGACAAGTATCAGAGAAACTCCACACATGTATACACGTATACACCTAGAAACACACATTTATGTGCACACAAACATACACAGATCCAGTCATGCACAGAAGCTGACATATCTTCCAGTTCTGTGTTCAGTAACATTATGTTGGTAGCTAGAAACTGGTCATGGTAGAAGTATTTATACCATGGGAGTTGGCAAATGCTACAAATCAGGTGTTTTTGGTTTTTTTCTAGAAAGCAAGCTGTTAAACATTTACCGACATAACACTGCACATATCCCTACTCACCCGAACATCTTAATCCTTTCTGTGGTTTATTTTTCTCTATAGCACTTTTCACTATCTAATATTTGCTTCTTCATAGAGAAAAATGTTATTGTAGCTTTATTTATAATAGAAATAATTAGAGACAACATTCATTAAGAGGGGAATGAAAATACATATTGTCATTATTTATTAGTTTCCTATTGTTACCGCAACAAATTACCACAAACTTAATGACTTAAAACAAATTTATCATCCTACGGTTCTGAAGGTCAGAAGTCCTAAAGTTAATGTGTCAGCAGTGCTGCCTTCCTTCTGGAAGTCCGAGGGAAGAATTTGTTTCCTTACCTCTCCCAGCTTATAGAGGCCACTTCCTTCTTTGGCTCAGTGCCCCTTCCTCCATCTTCAAAGTGCATCCATCTACCTTCTGTTTGGATCAGCACATCTCCTTTTTCTGACCCTTGTTATTACACTGGACCTCCCCAGATAATCCAGGATAATCTTCCCATCTCAAGATCCTTAATTTAATCACATCTGCAAAGTCACTTTTGCCATATAAGGCAGCATTTTCCAATTCTGAAGATTAAGACATAAACATCTTTGGGGGGCTATTCTACTGCCTACTGCAGGCTCTCTTCCTGGACTTGATTCTAGAGTATAGCTGTTCAATAAAGCTTTCTTCAGTGATGGATATGTTCTATATCTGCTCTGTCCCATACAGTAGCAACACGTGGCTGTAGAGCATTTGAAATATAGCTAGTGTGACTAACAATATTAATTTTATTTAAGTGTAATTAATTTACATTTACATTTAATAGGCACATGTCACTAGTGGCTACCATATCAGACAGTGTAGTTATAGCAAACTAAAAGATAATTCTAACAAATAATTCTCTACACTGGTTTTGGAGGTAGATGAAAGCCAGGAATCAGAATTCAAAGGGCTTTCAATTTATCTGCATTTTCATACTTTTTACAATGAGAATTTTATCTTTGTTTTCAAATTTTTTACGTATTTAAAAGAAAATTTAAGTAGAGTATGAGGGTAATAATTTTATTTATCCCTGTAATGAAGCATATCCCTACACATTGTCTTATTTGATCTTAATGAAACTGTGATAGTGTAGGGCTGGTATGGATATTAGGTCCATGTAACACCAAGTGGGAGAAAAATACCTGTATATCAAGTTAGATATAATATGATCCTAAGAATATTGAAAAATATGTATGTACCTTCACACACACACACAACACTGGGAAGAAATATACCAAAATATGAACATAGTTTTTAGATAATGGGAATGTGGATGATTTTGTTTATTATTTTAAATGTCCAATTTTCTATAATAAACATACTTAAAAAAGAAATGGTGAGATATTTCATATTTTAGCTAATTGATGTTGCATATAGTTTAAAATGTTTACTGAATAAATTTCATTAAAATATTTCTTTAAGAAAATTATTTACATTTGAAAAACAAAAAATTAATTGACAGTACTTTCTGATGTTTGACATAATCTTGGAAAATAATTTGATTTTGTTTTTCATAAATGGTACTAATGCACACATATGGAATATGTTACTAGGTAATGTATTCCCATGAATTAACATTTTTGGATCATTTTAACTGAAACGAATGGTTTAGAAGATTGTTTTTGACTTGTGCTTTTGTGCTCATTAGCAAAACATTACAAAAAGTGTTAATAGTAATTAACACTGTTTTGGTAGAATCTTATAGTTGCCAAAAGTTTTTGACACATTGTTTTGTTAGATCCTTGAAAAACTTATGTTGATTATAATAATGATTAAAATAAAAATTTTAATCTGCCAGATGCAGTACAGTTGCCAAAAATTTTTGTAACTTTAAAATACCTCTGTCATGGCTTCATTCATCATTTGCGAGATACAGAATTTCACAAAATTTTGGAACCTTCACTATTTCAGTTTTTCATCAGTGCAATGGTTTGTAAGACAGATTATTCCAGAAGCTTTGGAAAATTTCACCTTACTTGTGTGGTCTCTTAATTAATATTCATATTTCAAATGTTTAGCTCAGCTAAGTGCATCTCCTCTTATCCTTTTCCCTTCACTGATTATCCTATTTTTCAGATTGACTATGGAGTGGTTTCAGAGACACAAATCTATTTTCCAATGTTGATGAAAGATATTGGCTTTGAAACAAATCCTTGTTATGAATGCCAGAAACCTTAGACTTTCTGATGTGTTTTCCATGATCAAAAGATGGCCTTGAACTAGGACATTGCAATCCAAAAGAAATGGACATTGGTAGGAAACGTGAAGTGGAAATAAAAATCATAACTCAGAGTAAAAGCTACATTGCTAACAATAATTTTTCTGTAGCATTTTATTATCAGTTTGTACACTACGTAGAACAGTTGCTGCCAGAACACTATTTGGAACAGAATAGGGTAAAAAGAACAGAAATACTGCAATTTTAACATTTTACTCAGCTGGTAATGGGCCCACATCAAATCATCAGGATTTTTTTTTTTAATTTAGTGACTCCAAGAACTTTTCAAAATGGAACTGCTTTCCATGGATAAATTGTTAAGAATTCTGTAAGAAAAATGAACGATATCAAGTGGCTAATTATCAAGAAAAGAAGAATACACTAACCATTTCTTGCCAGGTAAAACTTTTTCTCTTCTATCCCTAAAACAGCCGGAATATTTTTCTGGAAAAAAAAAAAGAATTTTTAAGCAAATGGGGAAAATTACAACATAATTTATTGTTTAGTAACTTTTATTAGAAAGCAAGAGGGGAGGGAGGGCTAAGATATAGTAAAGGAAATAATACACCTTCGTTTTCCCTCTGCAGGCTTCCCAGTCCGGATCAGGCACAAGGACTGGCAGAGAGAAGCTTTAAGTTGGGTAAGAGTTTAAGGTCTTATTATTTCTCTGGATTGAATTGCAATGATGGGATAATTATGAGACTAGACTAGACTTTCATCATTAAAACAGAGGGGCCTTTAGTTTATTACCTAAGAGAGATGGTAATTTCCATCTAAGAGAGAAAAAGAACAGTTTTGGAGGGAGAGTGGATGAAAGAATAAAATTAGTTTCCGCTTACACTTCTTCAAGTCTGACTTCTTCAATAAACCCAAGCCATTACAAAAAATATGATAAAAATAACTCTATACTTTGAGAGTGTTTACCATGGGCCAGGAACTACTTTAAACACCAAACACATGTGAGCCCATATAATCTTCTCTAGAACTTTACAAAGAAGGAAAGAGAGACCCAGCGGTAACTTTCTAAAATGTACACATTTGGTATATGGTGGAGATGAGATTTATCACAGGAAAAAGCTGGGAACAACATAAAGTGTCCAGTTAAATAAATATAGTCTCTCCATGGAGTGCCATGCATTCACTTAACCACCAAGTAGAAATATGTAAAAATATAGCTTAATATGATAAATGAATACAATCGAGGTATTCTATTATTGGTAGTTTTATTTATATGTCTTTTGTTAAAAATAAAGCTTACCAAAAAGTGGCTAGAAGAAAAAAATTACAAAATGTGAATGAAAAGGTGTTAATTTTGTGGGTGATTTTTTCTCTGTAATTTCCTATTTATTTAATGTGGTAACATTACTTCTTTATTGGAAAAATTAATTTATAATAAAATGGGAAGAGGAATCCACTTTTGAAATTTATCAAATCTACCTAAGTGACTTATATTTTAAAAATTGAGTTAAACGAGGTTTGTAGTATCATGAAACTAGCAAGGACAATAACAAAATTATCTTACTCATTATTGAAAACTATTTTTTTTTTAACATGGGCACATCCTTAAACTTGATCTTCTGTGAGAACATGTGTGTTCCAGCAAGAAAGAAGGAGGAAGTGGAAGTGAAGCTTTCTTTAAGGTCAGTATTTGCAAGTCCCACATACCACACCATTTCTGTTCCTTTGGACCTAACGTTGATACATGACCACAAGAAGATGTAAATTGTGGTAGAAAATGCTATTAGTATTTGGACTATCATATGCCGAGCTGAAAATCAAAGAATGTGTAATAACTGGCAGCCTCTGACACAAGAGGTTTTACTGGAAGTCAGTATGAGTAGAAATTAAAATGGGTTTTGACGTCAAATTGGAATCTGGGTACAAGTCCATCACTTATTAGCTTTGAGACCTTGGGCAAGTGGTTTAATCTCTCTAAACATGAATTATATGATCTGAAAAGGGGGAAATACCTAATACTGTCACTATAGTGCACATTCCCCATATTTTGGCTGCCTTCCTATTTTGGCAGGAAATAATTATTGCGTGAGTCTTGTAAAGCTGTCATCACACTACATGACACACAATTTTCTGTTTATATCAAGTGCTCCTATTATGATTTGTTAGTATGTTCCCTGAGATATTTTTCCAACCAAAAATTAATTAATCTTTAAATTCTATGATTAGTTCAAATATCATAATCATACACCAAAAAAATAAAGATGTTTTAAAAGAAAAAAACTTGCATTTCACTGCACAGCAAAAGATAAAAACAGTGTCCTTGCAATATCCTCCAATCCAAGCTGCTATTCTCTCCACCTCTCTACCTCTGTACATAAATATATAATGTAAAACTAGAGAACATGTGGAAAAACTAACCAGCAGCAGAAGCACAAGACGAGTAGCAGACACCTGAAGCAGATCCTCAAGAACATCAAATAAACAAATGATTGACTATGGAATAAAAATAAATATGCTTAAACCTTTTAAAAAATGGAAAGTAACGTCATTACAAAAAAAAATGAAGCCAGACATATTTTTCAAAAATAGAGTGAAATGTCATTAAATTTTAAATGAGTATTATTTGAAATTAAATAATTAATTAAGACATTAGAAAATGCAGAATAGAAAAGTAGTGGTTTGTAAACTGAGAAAATTATGAAGTGATGCAAAAGATGAAAGAGACTTTTTAAAATATGGAAGAGAAAAAAAAATAGGAGTCCCAGGAAGAGAGAATAGACAAAATGGGAGAGAAGAAATATTCAAAAGACAATGGCTGGAATGTTCTAGAACTAGATTTTCACTTTCAAGAAACATAATGCATCTCAGGCAGGATAAATGAAACAAAATCCACACCTAGAAACATGTTAGAAAAATTGCCTAATACCGTTGACAAAAGAAAGGTAGTAAGAACATCTAGAGATTAAACACAGCCTATAAAGGAAGAAAAAATAAGTTAACATAATTTTCTATAGTAACAATAGAAGCCAAAGGATAGTGGAAGATAAACTTCTGACTACTGAAAGCTACTAACACTCAACATAGAATTTTATAACTAAATTATCATTCAGAAATGCGAGCAATATAAAAGACATTTTTTGACAAAGAAAAAATGGTCAATTACTATCAATACACTTCACAGAAAGAAGGTCTAAAGGGTGTCCTTCAGGAAGAAAGAAATTAAAACCAGAAAGAAGAAATCAAATGTAAACAGTTCTTCACAAGTGGGTAAATCTAGACAAACATTGATTCTGTAAAGTAATCATATTCAATTTGGGAGAATTTGGTAGAAGTTAAATCTTGGACAAGAATGACATGAGATATAGGCGAAAGAATAATCAGAATGAAATACTCTGATGTTCTTCTGTTTGAGATACGGAAAGTAGAAATATTGGATAACTTTATATTTTATTAATTATTAAATATTATTACCTTATCAATATTATGTTACATAATTACAATATATTTAGTTACTATATTATAATTAATATATTAAAATATTAAAGGAATTTTTTAGAAAGAAGAATAGAAGATATAACTTCCACAAAAAAAGTCAAAAGAAAACAGAATTAGCCAAAGTCAGAACATACAAACAGCAGCATTATATCTGCAAGTATTGAGATACTAGAGCAAAAATTTGAAGACAAATTGAAATGTCAGTATTCTTAAAATGATTAAATATATAAAGCTAAAGAAAGAATTATTGAACTGGAAAATAGATTTAAGACGATTACATAGAATGAGAACAGAAATATAAAATTACGGAAATTATTAAGGAGAAATGAAGAGATGTTGAGGAAGAGTAAGAATGTCCAACACGAATTAAAGATGAGTTCCAGATTAAGAGAAGAGAGAGAATAAGGGAGAGGCAATACTTTTAAATGGCTTAGAATTTTCCAGAGTTGACAGAGGATACAAAATCTCAGATTCTAAAGTACAAGCAGGAGAAAGGAAATTAATATGCAACAAATGCACCACAGGAAAATTGCAGAAAACCTAAGAAATAGAGGAGATCTTAAGACCAGCAAGATAAAAGGAAAAGTTCCTCAAATTTGTTTTAAGAAGACTATAATTTTGACATAAAAACTAGATACAGCTAATAAAAGAAAAAATATAGGAAGATCTTACTTATGAACTAGACAGGAAATTTTAAGTAAAAATCCTAGCCCAAAAGAAATCAGCAATATATTAATACATTTAACCCAGGAATATAAAGATTGTTGACTTCGGAACAGCTACAAATATAAATTCACCACAATAACACATTAAAGGAGAAAAACAAACCATATAAACATTTCAATAGAAGTCAAACAATTTTGATAAAATTCCTCAGGCATTCATAATTTAATAAAACTACTAGCAAACTAAGAATGGAAGAAAACTTCCCTCCCTGATGGTTTCCTATCAAAACTCACTGCAGATATCAAACTCAATTTTGAAACATCATCAGCAAGCCCTTGTATTCAGAAACTGTTGGGAATATAGACAATCACTGCTTCTAGTCAACATCCCAGTGGAACACCTTTCCAGTGAAATAAGGCAAAAGAGAGTCACAAAGGGTAGGGAATAGAAGCAAGAAAAATTTGGAGATGAAGAAAGAAAGCTGTCACTATTTGTATAAAGTATTATTGTGAGAATCTGCAGATAAATAATTTCAGTGAGTAAAAGAGCTTAGCAAATTTTAGAGGACCTCAGTATATAAAATCCATATGGGTCAATATACTTTAGGAACAAACAGGAAAAGTGTACTTTAAAAAAGGGGCATCATCTACAATAGTAACAAAACCCATAAATATCCTGAGAATAAAGTGAATAAATGAGATATAACAACTTTTGTGGAAAATATAGTAAACATTATTCAAAGGCGTATAAAAGTTTTAAATGAATATAACACTATAACATGTTTATGAAGAGCAATCTTAAATAATATACATGTGACAATTTCCCCAAAAATTAATCCATAAAATCCATGCAACTTCAATCCACAGGATTTTTGTGGGACCTGACAAGCAGATCCAAAAATGTATATGGAAAAGTAAGTTGCCAAGAATAGGAAGTGGAATAGAAAATAAATATATGAAAATATGCTTTAAATTATGGGAATATAAATTTAACTAACAAATGAGATAAAATTTCAGAATCATCAGGGCTGGCATGGTGGTGCAGTGGTTAAGTTCGGAAGTTCCGCTTTGGCAGCCCGGGGTTCACCGGTTTGGATCCCAGGTGCGGACCTACACACCACTTGTCAAGCCATGCTGTGGCAGGTGTCCCACATATAAAGTAGGGAAGGATGGGCACAGATGTTAGCTCAGGGCCAGTCTTCCTCAGCAGAAAGACGACAATTGGCAGCAGATGTTAGCTCAGGGCTAATCTTCCTCAAAAAGAAAAAGAATTTCAGAATCATCAAATTGGCATAAACTATTAGGTCAGATAATATCAAATTTTTGTGATATGTGAGGAAAGGCAAATCATTTATACATTTATACATTATACATTGTAAAAAAGCAAAACAAGATTCATATACTCTGCTAAACAGAAATTATTTGGAGTTTCTGTTCTTGACAAATTTTCACATACATGCGCAAAGAAACATGTACAAGGATGGTCGTTGAGCACTCTTGGCAACAACAAAACTTTGGAAAAATACAACTACCTCCCAATAACTGGGTTACTCATGCAATAGAATAATGCTATATAGCTGTTAAAATGATTGAAATAAATCTACATGTATTAATATGTATAAATCTCAAAAACATGATATTGGATAAAATGGAAGCTGCAGAAACTTGCATGTACTATAATAACACTGATGTAAAAATGTTCAAATGTAAAACAGCAGTGTAGTTTTACATATACAATAAGCTTATATAGCTCACTGGATTGATGCCAACTTCAGGTAGCGGTTGCCTCTGGAAATGGAGGAAAGGAGAAGTGATGGGGCTTTAGCTGTTCCTGTTCCTTAAAACCGACAAACAAGATACTCACCAAGACTGAAACACACATAACGAAATATGAAGAGTTATTTTATCTCAGTGGTAAGGACATATTTTTGTATGTTTAAATGTTTCATAGTTAAATTTTTGAAAATATTCATGCATGTGCATAAAACTGTATGTACATAGATTTTTATTGCATCATTGATCACAATTGCAAAATAATTAGAATCAATCTGAATATCCATAAATTGGGAAGTGAATTAGTAAATTATATTACATCATACCCAGGAATGCTATTAGGGAGTAGTGTAAGCCTATATGAACGTATGTTGGATTGATCACATTGATGGTACCAATTCTTTATTCCTCCCATCAAAGGCAGGGCTTTCTGCCCCACTCTTTGACTCTGGGCCCTTTGACTACATGACTGGCGTTGGCCAATGGAAAATTGTCAAACGTGACACAACCAGAGGCAAGAAAAGTTCTTGTACTCAGGGATTTTCTCTCTCTCCCTTACCATCATCATGAGAACATGCCTGAGCTAGCTTGCTGAGAGAATGTGAGAAACACCTGGAGGAGAGCTGTGTTGTCATATGCTGACCCTCCTACACCAACCAGCCCCCTCAGAGCCTCCAGCTGACCGGAGAGGGATGCTGAGAGTCCCACTGAGATAGATCAGTGTGAGACAGGAACCATTCTAATAAGACAAGGCCATCTGCAAGGCCCCAAGCCTAACAAGACAAGGCCTAACAAGATTGGCCCTAACCAGTCAGCAGGCTAGGAGAATCAGATAGAGGCCACCAAGATCCACATCCTACAGCCTCGGGACTTTCCTGGGCTATGCCCTAGCACCCAGAAGTCCACTGAAGGTGACCCTAGCCCCGTTAGCATAGTAAAAGTCACACCCAAGGTTGGAGAGCTAGCATGCTAATAATACATGTGTCACATGAGATGGCATATTGAACAACAGTGCAGGCACGAGGAAAGCCCCACCTCTACATGCCATGAGAAGGCCCTCCTCCCTAGCCTTTGCCTAATCAAAGCCCCACAGTCCTGCTCCCTAAGGAGCCAGTCACCTGCCCCTTTCTTTTCTGCACCAGCTCCCTTGAGCATGTCCTGTGCACAAGCTAATAAACTTTTACTTTTCTACTCCCGTTTGTTGTCTCTCTTGATTTCTATCCTGGGGGACAACAGGAACCCAATCAGGTACAGGTACTATCTAGAAATTTACATTTGCTAAGAATTTAGAGTTAGAAAACCTCAGCTTATATCAGAAAAAAAATTTCTGTAAGGACCACTTGCTTCCAGAATATAACATTTTAACCAACAGTTAAAGAGTGTTATTAACAGGGTTTTAAAATGTCTGACAGCAGTTTCTTGACATTAAAAATGTAAGTAAATTTTACATTTGTAGAATCATAAAATTGGAAGAATCCACAAGAGATTGCTTGGTTCTGACATCTGGTAAATAAGTTAAAATGTTAAATCAGCATTCATTTTAGGATATAAGTTAATATATGCACCTCTATTTATCTCTGCTCTCTATTTTGTTAAAATACTACGCTGTCCAGAGTAGAGTCATGATTTGTCTGCCAAACTTGCAAAGCAGGTACCTTCTTAGCAAACAAATAGCAGACATGTTTTTCTGTTTAGGTAAATCTTAATTATCACAGCTGCCTTGGTAATTCAGTTATTCGGCAAAGACGTTGTAAACTACTTGAAAAGAAACCATCTGGTTTGCAGTTGTAAAATTGAAACCAATTAAAACATTTAAATAACGTTTTGTTTCTCATTTTAATCTGTAAAAATATATTTTGCAAGTTCTAATTAGTGGTTAATTTTTCTCTGTTGCTTTTATAATATGAATCTGACTCAAATAATTTCTAAGTTCAACAAAGCTGTTCCTATAATTGATATTACATCGGGACACTAGACAAATTAAATGATAAAGAATATAAAATATACATACATAGACACAAATAGTGTAGTACACAGAACTTCTCTCATTCAAACCTGATAAAATAAGACGAAATGTCTAGCACTTCACAAGATTGATTGGTTAGGTATAGCCTAAGAACCCGAAAATTCAGTTGAGGGACTATATCTGCTTTAAAAAAAGAGAAGGAAAGGAAAAATAACAGAATCCAAAAGTTGTAATCAGAAATACACTGCCCCCCCACCCCCCCCCCCCCCCCCCCCCCCCCCCCACCCGCCACCACTCTCCCTTTAAAAGGTATTCAGTGATAGGAGCTCTTCACTCTGATCCTGGAATAAAGCACAGGTAACACCACGACTGTTGTCATTTTTAGATACTGGAAAGCATTATGATCACTCTGAGTTTCAAAGCCTGGGTTTGGTGCTTAGAATGTCCAGTCTCAGGTAACAGTCAAAGTATCCAACTTCATTCAGAATTAGAGCTCCCCCCAAGCCCCCAGCTGGAGTTTGTGGGCCTGTTGTAAGAAGTCTGTGAAGAGGTGAGGGGGCTCATTTTGTGTCTTGTTCTCTGTTCCTCTCCCCCTTAGGCCTTCACTCCTACATCTCCATCTGCTAACTACGGTTTTTGAATCTTCCCTCCAGAGACGATGTGAGAGGATAGACAAGGGATGAGCTGGGGGCAGGAAAATTCTTGCTTGACTGCCCTTGTCTTAAGCCGCTTTCTCTTTCTCAAGGGCTGGTAGATGTTTAAAGTTCACACTTTCCCTTCTGGGCAACTCTCCTACTTGTTTGGAATAACCTACCCTGCCCTCCTCCCATTCGAGGTGGTCTTGGATCTACAGTTCCCTTGACTAGGGTGAATGCACTTCATTTCAGTGGTTGCTTGCTTCTCCACCATAATGACCCTGGTGACGCACCTCTAATTTCCCTTTTTGAGGCTTCTTCGCCCTCTTGTGGACCTGCTTATACAGTATCTAGGAAAGCATCTGCTCCAACTCTGTCTCTCAAGTGCATACAAGGTGCAGGCAACACTTAGGCATCCCTGACCACACACGTCTGGTACAGCAAGACAATCCCAACGGAGGAGCTTCGTTCCATTCCCAAAGCAGCTAGCCACTCCCTTGCCCTCTGTTTTTCTGTGACTCCCTAACAGCAGGAGCACAGTTCAGCCTCTCTTAGTAATCCTGTTAGAAATCCTCTCTCTTGACTTGAGATGAAGAGGGAATCATAACTTTGTTCAAAACATCCTCTTCACTAATCTCCCCTCCTTCTCTGCTTTCTTTACTAATTATATTCCCAACAACAAAGAGTTTTCAGTCAAGAAGCCCATTCATAGACATTTCCTTTGAAAATTTTCATCTTAGTCTGGCATTTCACTTTAGAATTTCATAACCCATTACATTCTAATATTTCAATTAAATTTTTCCTTTAACATCTGACCTCAATAGTTTTTTTAAACATATAGTAATCCCTAGCCAGAGCAATGTTTAAATAATGTACAGACAAAATATTTCCACCTTTAAATTAAGAGTACGATTACAAATATTTAACATCTGATATAAATCATCTTTTTGTTCTATGATCTCTATAATGTTACAGAATGAGACACAAAACATTATTAAAATAAAAATGATTGCTTTCTCTTTGTAGTGGCTGTTGCCCTTGTTGGCCTGGCATCCCTGTCACCTTCCTCTGAAAAACAGTCCCATATCTTGAACAAAGGGGTCAGCGTGTGACCCAGGCTGGATCACTAATAATCTGCTTTAGTTGCGGCCACAGGGATTGGTCCGGGGATGGGTATATGCATCCCAGTGAGCCAGTCAGAGTTCTTCCCCAGAATTTTTCTGATAGAGATGATAAGAATCTCTTTCCTCCCTGATCGTGAAGCTCAAAGTCGGAGACCCCAGAACTTCCAGCAGCCATGTTCCTAACACCCATAAAGAAGCACAGATTAGAGACAGACAGTTTCTGACATCCCTAAGGCTATTCCAGCTCCTATCTTCCTTTATATGGTCCATCCCATCATCTTTCCTATAAATCTCCTTTTTCATTTAAGCTGGTTTGAAAGCTGTTTCTATCACTTTCAATCAAACATGACAGGCTCTTGATTATTCATTTCTCAAGGTGTATACAGTATCTGGGATCTTAAAATGTTTTAAACCCAAATAAACAGAATTAGGCTCAATTTTAAGGGCAACTATAATACATTAATACTAGAAGTAGCTGCCATCATTCTAAAGGCATGGACGAAGAATAAAAGAAGATATTCCACTATTTAACATTCAAGGGAATGAATTGTCTGTAACAATAGAAAACAATAAGCATATCTTTTTGATTTCATGGTTTTGTGACACCTAAGTGACTCATGCTCTTGTTTCCTTTAGGTCCTTTGGGAAAATAAAGGTCAATGTAGCAAGTTCAAATAGACTAATTAGTGGTTAATGAGAGCTTTGCTTTCAATTACCAAATGTACATAATAGGAAAATAAAAATGTGAATTTCTCTTCTCAAGAAAAACAGAACATAATAGGACATATAGAGTATTAATTGCCTAAATCCAAATGCTTAAAAATAAATATATTGGCTTTCACCTGTTTATTAGTCTCTTCATTCCAAAAAAGATTTAAAGTAGCAAGAGAGTACTTAGATTCCAAACTTCCAACAACTCCAATACCCCGTTCAAAGATCTCCAAAATACTTAAGACATATTGGGTTCATGGACTCATCTTGTGAATAGTTTGTCCACTATTATTTGCTTCTGGCCTCAGATAGTTTTCATAGATAGCATAAAGGTGAAATCCATTTAATTCCCTCACAATTTAGAAACATTTATCACATAAGCAATATAGTTTCATATTTCAATGGCAAGCTGAACTGAATTATATTCCTCATTTGTTATTAACTGCATTTTAGATTATGATCCTAGAAACAGGTTCATGTAGCATGAAGAAAGAATAGAATAGAACAAGTAACTTATCTGTATATCTAGGGTTTCAAAATAAACTACCTTTTAACCACTTTTAATTATTTCATGTATTCACTGACCCATCACCCATTAATGGGGCTTTTTTATTTAATCAGTGTACAATAAGATGAATATATTTTCCATGTCTTACAGGAGTCTTATGATCACATAGGGGAGATGACCAAGCAAACTCAGGACATACATTAAAATGTGAACATGGCTCTAGTGGAAGTGTGTGTGTGTGTGTGTGTATAAAATGGATTACAGAAGGAGGAAGACCTAAATTTACCTGGGTTGAAATGGGATTAGGAAGTTGAAGAAAGCTTCACAGAAGAGGTAACATTTGATTTGAAAACTGAATTCAATTTTCAGTTCAGGCATGAAAAGTTTATAGTGGTGCAGAAGGGGATTTGGTGACCATCCTACTTTATACATGTCTATATACCTATAATTACATAGTTAGCAGAACGTAGTTGCTGGATTCAGGTTGGAGGGGGATAGTTCAACGTAATCAGTATTAAATACAGGCTGCGTGGAAAGTGGTTGCCAGCTGACCACTTGATGTCTACCAGGACTTCATAAAACACGTGGGGATTCTTAATGAGGACCTCATATTTCTGAATACACTGCTTAATTTTAAAAACTGTATTTTACGCTAACTTTAAATGGGTATTCTCAAAGTGCGAATTTTTCCAAATATACCGCTAAAATGAAAAAGTATTCTTTATTAGACATTCATTTTAAAGCAGTTTATTTTTAAAAAGAAGACAATAGTTTGCCAGGATCTTATCATTATAGGTTTTGCTGTTAAACGGAAAAAGGCCATAAATCAAATAATTTATCTTTTTAATTTATATTTTCTCTTTGTAAAGTAGAACATTCAGAACAGAAGAAACTTTGAACTGTACTGTCAGACAAACATGTATCTATCACCTTTCATAGTTCCTCATAATCCTTTTAACTATCCCAGACAATTGTCAAAGCTATTTATATTTAAACAGGGTTTTGCTTCCTCCTAGCTTGAGTTCTCCATCTATCTGATACTAAAGTGAGATGGTGAATTTTCACATCAAAATCCTTTCCAGGGCAACCACTTGTTATTGTGATCAATCACGACTTTATGATATCACTGTAAGAAATGAAAAAAAATGGGGCCAGCCTGGTGGCACAGCCGTCAAGTTCGCACGTTCCACTTCAGCAGCCTGGGGTTTGCCGGTTCGGATCCTGGGTGCGGACATGGCACCGCTTGGCAAGCCATGCTGTTGCGGGTGCCCATATATAAAGTAGATGAAGATGGGCACAGATGTTAGCCCAGGGCCAGTCTTCCTCAGCAAAAAGAGGAGGACTGGCCGCAAATATTAGCTCAGGGCTAATCTTCCTCAAAAAAATAAATAAAATTTAAAATTTTCAGCAAAAAAGAACATTTGTACAAATTATTCAAATAGTTATAAAAATTATTCTCACAGCAATAGAAAATAATACCTAACATAGCTCCTTTATTATAGTCCTCAGTTTCTACCTTCATAGAAGTATAAAGCATCCTCTTTTTAAAAAATTAGGACCACCACTTTTTTAAAGCCCGTATTCTTACATGTATGCAAATATAGACAACTTGTATGAAAATCACCAGGTAATGTCCCTATTTGATCAGATTAAATACTAAAGTTTTGGAGAGACAGCAAGAGGCCAGAAAGGAGGTGAGTTGGTCACATCTTCCAGGGCCTTGAACCACATTTTTAGTATCTAAAACAAAGACAACCATATTACCCATTGCTGCAGGACTTTGGTACAAATGCACTTTATGCGCAAGGGTCATATATTTGTATTTTTCTCTACTGTGATGGATTAAAGTTGAATCCCGTAGCACTATAATATTTGTATTTACAAATAGGAACCATATTTATTCTGAATGCATTTCGAAGTGTACAAGTCACAACTTCATCGCTTGTTTTATGAGTCCATTTGGCTTGGCACAGAAAAAAAAATCAAGTCTGTAGATTGCAGGGCCTGGTCTTTATTTATGCAGAAACTGCTTATTTATTAACATCGAGCATGTCCCATTTGGTCTCAAAGAGATGTATAGTTACATGGAAACAGAACAGCTTTCAGTAGATGATTGCACAAGTACAGATGCTTTTTTCCGACACCGTCACAGCTGAGGAGGTCCCACCAAATGAAAAACAATTCTGATGAAGTGAGAAGCAGAAAAGCGGTACCATGCAAACATTGTTACATAATAAAATGCAAGCCAGCACAGGTTTTTTTTTAAAACTCTCTTTATTAAATTTATGTGAATCAAGAGGAAAGGGTGAAAAGTATATTTACTGATGATAAAAATTATTCTCTGGATATTTGCAGTCATGTCATTTAAAATGTATTCTTTACAAGTTTCTAGTTTTCCCCATTTCCTTCTAGTTCTCTGGCATCTACTCCAAAGTTAAACTTTTTAGATCTAATAAAAAAATAGAATTTGCAGGTGGCACGTTCCTGAACAGACAGTCTAATATCAAGTGATGTTACAAAACACGTAAATGAAAATTAGTAGGCTCTCCTCACTAATCCTAGTCTTAAAATATTTCCAGATGATTCATCTTAACCCATTTCAACAGCTGTGTTAGTGTATGTGTTTATCCTGCCCCACTTGGAACCATGCCAGCTGGGTAACACATGAAGTCATAGGGTGTGTTATGATGCGAGCCCTGAAAGATTTCCAGCCTGAGTTATATTCACAGAATCATCCTACAGGGAGCCTATCGCACCCCAATGGATTCTTAAAGTACATGCAGATGTGTTTTTCTGAATATACAGGGCTAGAAGTATGGCTTATCCTTCTGGAATGTGCTAATATAGAGACAGATACAAATATTAGAATGAGTGATTGTAAAACATACATAAATGGATTGAGCACATTCATTTCTTGTTACCAAAAGTGTAATTTTTCTTCATTACCTTGTAGATGTGCATGTATGTATATGTGTTTCTGCATATGTGTACATGTATATATATGCACATATATATGTATGCATACATAAAGTTTTGCCATCTATTCAATTGTTTTAGTTAAAGTAATTATATCTAAGTATATATCCTCATATTCAATTGGTGCATCTATACTGGAATGGAAAATAATTTTTGTTCTTTTCATTTTCACTATCCTTCATTAAGCATTTATTATTTTCCAAGAGACTATGTTAAATGTTTAACATATATTATCTCATTCAATCCTTACAATGACCTTATAAAGTCTTCTTATATATTCTTCGGTCTGTTTCACCAATGAAGAAATTATGCCTCTGAGAAATTGGGGCTTATGTGGGATGACCAATTAGTTAATAAATGGGGACGCTAAAATTCAAATTCAGGCTCTTGATCCAAAGCCATTGCTCTTAGCCAGTATTTCTTTCAAGTCAGCTAACCAGTAAACTAACTCAATATATTAGCACAAAAGGGATATAAAAGTGATTAAAATTAAGTGTATTTCGTTAAGGATAATAAAACATGTTCATCTTAACTAAAACCACTAGGAGGGAACTTATTCCTTTCCTCCAGCTCTAAATATCCTCCTGCTCTCTAACACCAACCTCCAAAAATAATTGAGAGGAATATAAATCTATCATAAGTTCTGAGATATTTTGATGCTTTACATTTTTATAGCATTTTTTAAAATACTGTTCATTATTTAAATTTCTACGGCATTATCATTTTTCCAAGTTAAAGTCACCCAAAAATATTTTGCATACTGTTCCTTCAAGAGACTGCATCACACATTTAATTTCTGTACAGTGAGTTCTATTTTTCTGGCATACATTTCCCTTTCTGCCTCTTGTACTCTCTTCAGAGGTGCTTCCAAAGATAAAGAAGATAGCAATGGAATGAAAGGGGCCTGTTATAAACTTCAGAGAAAGCAGGATAATATATCATCAAACTTCGTTATTTTGGTGGGATTCACCGGTCACATGAAGTGTTATTTCCAGCACAGCCATTTCTAGTTCTCTTCTAGAGGAAGCACAAAGAAGATGAAGCTAGCATTTATTTTAAAATAACAAGTAAATCCAGAGTCATCCCTGCACATTGCAAGTAATATTTGAGCCCCAATCTACTGGAGTTGTGAAAGTTCCCATCATTCCTTTTTATTAGACAACAAAAGTAGGTATGGTCTCCAGTGGGGTACATAAAACAGTTCAATAAAACATGCTTTGATGCTACAGCCAATGAGATTGTTTTTGACAGAAGTAAGATAGAATCAACTCCTTTTTCAAAATGTGGGAAATTAATTACATGGTATTGAACTTGTCTTTTTCCTCCTTTCTCTATTCCAAGTGAAACTATATAAGCCTTTCCTCAAGGACAGAGAAAAATAGTGCAAAGAAATAGTACGGTGCAAAGAGAAAAACAAGGCATCCAGGCATACTGAATGTTATAGTAGATATTTTCCAGCCTAAGCACTGGAGAAGAGTAAAAATATTTTTTGTTGTAATTTTGCACATATGTTTTCTATAGTAATCTCGGACCAATAGTAGCTTTAGTCACAAACATACAATTGAACGTGAGTGATGTTGAACTCTAAGCAACAGCAGATCAAGGGATTAAGAATTCTCCACAGTCACTATAAATCCTGATAAAATAATGTAATCATTCTGACATTGTCTAGCCTGAGATACTTTGTTCAAACTAAAAGAGAAAGAGCACATGACTTGGAGCCAGGACAACAGATGAAGAATTGGGTCTAGACAAGAGTAAGACAGAGCGCTCCCATAACACATTTGAACAAGAGTTTCATCATTCCCTGGTAATGTGAGACTAAAAGTTAATACAAATTTGTACTGTCTAAATTATAAATGCATGTAGCCATTGAACTAGGCTATCCCTGGTAATGTGAGACTAAAAGTTAATACAAATTTGTACTGTCTAAATTATAAATGCATGTAGCCATTGAACTAGGCTACTAATGATAGAAATTAACATATGTACATAGTTATCCATTGCAACACTCCTGTAACAATAAAAGATTGGAAGCAACTAAAATTTCTATCAAGGGGCACTAGTTTTCTAAATGATGGTATATCCATGCAATAGAATGCTATGTAGCTGTAAGAAATAATAAGGAATCTCTCTATGCACTGTCTTAGTCAGCTTGGGCTGCTATAATAAAATGCTGTAGACTGGGTAGATTAAACAATACACATTAATTTCTCACAGTTCTGAAGGCTCAGAAGTCCAAGATCAAGGTACGCGTAGATTCAGTTCTTGCTAAGGGACCCCTTCCTGGCTTGCATTTAGCTACCTTCTTGCTGTATCCTCACGTGGGTGGAAGCAGAGAGAGACAAAGAGCTCTAGTCTCTTCTTATTCTTTTAAGGACACTATCTCGTTACGGCAGCTCCACCCTCATGACGTCGTCTAAATCTAATTGCCCCCCAAAAGCCCCAACTACAAATATCATCACACTGAGGGTTAAGGCTTCAACTCAAATGAACTTGGAGGGGACTCAACAGTCAGTCCACTGCAGCACTGATATGGAAAGCTTTCCAAGATCTATTAAGGGAAAAAAAAGCAATGTATGGAACCATTTTTTAGAGTTTTACGTGTTTAAAAGCTGGAGCAAAATTAGAATATATATTGATATTTTCCTGGTACTTTCATTTTAGAAATTCAGAAAGCTTGTACTGGAAACTAGTAAAAGTTTATCTGTGGAGAAAAATTGGGGACTGGGAAGAGGAAGAACAGGAATGCTTAGTACTTTTTAATATCTTAACAATATGAACACATTGCGTAAATGCCCTAACTAAAAATAAAAGGCAAAACTAATATTGAAATTGGGCATTGTCTATAAGTTGCAGTTGAATTTTTGACAAAATTCAGCACCCATTAATGATAAAACTCTCAACAAACTAGAAATAAAAAGAAAATTCTTTCACCAGATGAAGAGCATCTAAAGAAACCCTTATAGCTAATATTTACCCAATACTTAATGGTGAAAAATGAAATGCTTTTCCCCCAAGAGCAGGAACAAACCAAGGATGTCCACTCTCGCTCTTTCTGTTAAACGCTGTACTGAAAGTCCTAGTCAGGGAAATAAGGCAAGAAAAAGAAATAAAAGGCATACAGATATAAAAGAGAGAGGTCAAACTGTCTTTATTCACATGTGAAATAACTGAGCACATAGGAATTTATGATGAATCAACAAAGGAAACTATGAGACTAATAGTGAATTTAGTAAGGCTGCAGGATACAAGTCATATGAAAAATATGAGAAAACACAAACTCAATCATACGTGTATATGATATTAAAAATAATTGGAAATCCAAAATTATAAAATACCACTTACAATAGTAGCATAACCCATAAAATACCAAGGGATAAGGTTAGCAAAATATATAAAAAAAGACATACTTGAAAATTGCCAAGCATTGCTGAGAGGAATTAAAGTGTGAAATAAATGGATTGATGTACCAGACTTACTGATAAGACTCATTATTATTAAGTTGTCAGTTCTGCCCAAATTGGCCTACTGATTCAGTAATCTCAACCAAATACCAGCAAACTGTTTATAAAAATCAACAACCTGATTTTAAAATTATCATGAAAATAGAAAGGAACTAGTATAGCTAAACTATTGAAAAAGATGAACAAAGTTAGAAGATTATACTACCTGATTTCTATATTTACTATAAAGCTCAATAATACAGACAGTGTGGTATTAATGTAAGATTAGACATTTAGATCAATGAAACAGAATAAGGAATCTAGAAACAAACCCACATACATATGGTCAATTGATTTTTTACAAAGATTTACAAAGGCAATTGAATCCAGAAAGGATAATATTTTCTATAAACAGTACTGGAACAACGGAATATTGAAAAAAGAGAGAGAGTTTTGACCCTTACTTCATGCCATATGCAAAATTAACTTGCAATGCATCATAGGCCTAAGATAAGAGCTAAAACTATATACCTTCTAGTGGAAAACAGGAGAAAATCTGCTATATTGGGATACACTAATAATTTCTAAACCTGAAAATTTAGGGGAATTAATGCTCATGAGCCATCCTGACCAATGGGTGTGAAAGCCAATGAACAAATGTAGTCAGTTGCAAATGCATCATGTAAGCTCCTGTAGAGATGGCCAAACTGATAATACACCCTGCGTTGGCTTCTCCTCCCTCCTATTTTACTCCTCTCGTCCCTCACTCCTTCCCTGGGACCGTTTCACAATAAGCTACCTTCATGACAGCTTTGATTTCAGGCTCTGCTTTCAAGGGAATGCAGGCTAGGACATGGCAGGAAGGCAACTAATAATAAATAATAATATCTAAGAAGTATTATAAGCTTACTATGTTTTCGACACTACTTTAAGATATCTTGTTTAAATCTAACTACTCCGTTTTATATATAAGGAAATAGAGGCAGAAAAAAGGTAAATGGTGGGTAGCAGACTGGTCAACAATGACAAATGCTATTTAAAAATCATGAAATTCAATATATTTTACAAGTAGGCTATTATTGACGAACTTTATGCCAGCAGCTTCAGTGGAGTAATGGGAATAGAATCTAGATTTGAAGACACTGTTTTTAAACCTTAACTGAAAGTCAGTCCCCAGTTGTGCAGAAATACGAACGTCATAACACTTGCATAACACATAACATAATAGTAAAAAACACTGTGTTGGACAATCTTAACAAAGTCCTCATATCTGCTCAGATTCTCCAAACTTCTCCAAATCTCTTCCACACAGTGAATTTGACTTTGAGAACTTGAGGATACGCAGTAAAGGAAATTTTTTCTGAGACTTTCAAATATATAGGTACTGTAGTAAATATAGGAAAACAATGATGAAAGTCTTGTAAGAGCAAAAGCAGGACTGAAGACAATAGAAGTAAGAAGAAACTCAAAAATATTCAAGATCACCTCTTATGACCTTTACCCATTTGTCATGATACAACTTTTGTATCCCAGAGTGGTATCACCAAAATAAGATATTTCACATTTCGGTTTTCTTTGTGGCAATGCTGGATTGTGTACTGTTGTTTCTCTACAATTGCTGAAAAAAAAACAAACATAAGAAAAGTATGGACATGAAGTCCAACAGGACTATTGATTTGAGAAAATCAAAAAAAATCTATTTAACGTTTGTCATTTTTTGCTATTCCCAGGCCATATTTTTGGTCATAAGTAAACTTCAAGATTTCAAATTTTTGGTAAATGAACGTATGTCATGTTTATAATGAACTTGCAAAGTCATGATTATTAATCATCTTGTTCTGCTATGTAATTAATTATGGTTTTGAGCTACACAGTTCAAAATGCAACAAGTTCTAAACACCTAGCCTCAAATCCTGGCCCCTTGTTTTGACTCTAAACAATGCACAGTTCAGATTTGAAAGTTAGCCAGTATGTTCAAATATAAATTCCGATAAATAAGACAGCAGTTGATATTATTAGTAGACTCGTGGCAATTGGTGTCTATCCACCATCTCTGTTGGCAAATCATTCTGGCCAATATTCTCATCATGATAACTAATGCTGTCATTTATCAGGTATTCATCACATTAAAATGAAACTAAACTTGAAAAAATTGAATGCGAAAGTTCGTAAGATGTCTATACACTTTAGAAATAAGAAGATGCTTGGCAGGAATGAATATGTGCTGGCAACACATCTCCTCTCATATTTCAAGGACAAAATTGAAACCATATTCCCATGGGGTGCAAACATTGATTGCTGTGTATTCTTATAAACAGAGAACCACAAACAGTGCTGCAGCATTCTCTTGATCCTCCTTTTCTTTCATGTGAAGTCCAAAAATGTATCAAAGGAGGCTTCTGAATTCAATTCAGAAAATAGACAGGGATTCAGATGTCAAGAACAGCGGCCCAGCATACTCCAGGTAAGAGTAAAAACAAACAAAACCACAGTTGTGTTCACGTTGAAAGATTTAAAGCTATTATTCATTAATGGATATAAAATCAGTGAACACAAATCATAGATTTTCTCCAAGTTTAATCCAAATTGTGAGTTTTGTCCTTTCATTTCTCTTCCTCCCTCCACTAATGGTCAGACCTGGTCATTCAGTCCCATGCAGCCAAAGTACTTCTTAATCCCTCTCTACTCAATTCCCATCAGAAGCTTTATCATCACTCACAAGATGCTGCATTGTTTGGCCCCTACCATCCTTTGAAGCCTCATCTTTCATCACCCTCCCTTCTTTCTCTAATAAGCCCCAGCCACATGGAATTTCTTTTAGTTCATCAAACGCTCCTTGGGTTTTTCCTCCTAGGACATTAGCACATGTTACTCCCTCTGCCTGAAAAACCAATTCCCATCAGAGTTCACCTGAGCTAACTTGTATGCATTCTTCAGATTTCAACTGTTGCCACTTACTACAGGAAGATGCCCCGCCCCTCAACAAGATTGTCTCAAGAGTCCTGTCATGTTCTCTCATCACATCCTTTCCTTCTTCACAGTACTTGTGATTAGACCCAAATCATTAATTTTGAAATGATTTATTTAATGATTGAGTGTAGGTTTCTTAAAGGCTGGTATCTTTTCTATCTTGTTGGTCATTGGGTCCTAAGTACCAGAATTAGTGCTCTATACTCTTAACTACATGAATAATTATTTAGGAGGGAAGGAAGGTAGGAAGAGAAGGAGGGAGAGAGGAATAAAGAAGGGAGGAGAAAGGAAGCCAGAAAGGGGAAAGGGAGAAGAAAGAAATGGAAGGAGGGGAATAAAGAGGGACGGAGGAAGGGGAGGAAGAAGGAAATGGAGGAAAGACCGAGTGTCTATTAGCCAAGTTCTATTGTATAGAACCAGAGGACAATTATCAAATGTTATGTATAAGGATACAACGGCCAGGTGGAGAAAGGAAGTTTAAAATTCATCTTAAGCAAGTGTCAAGAGTCTAGGGGAAAAATTCAGAGAAGTTGAGCTCAAACAGCAGCATGTGGGAGCATATGGTGTGATGGTTAACTGTGTATGTCAACTTGACTGGCCACAGGTGCCCAGATTAAACATCATTTCTGGGTGTGTCTTTGAGGGTGTTCTAGGGGGAGATCAGCATTTGAATCAGTAGACTCCGTAAAGTAGATGGCCCTCCCCACTGGATTGGATGGGTGGGCATCATCCAATCCTTTGAGGGCCTGACTAGAACAAAAAGAGGAGGAAGGAGGAATTCACCCTTTGTTTGCTTCCTGCCTGCCTGCTAGAATTTGGACATCTCATCTCACCTTCTCCAGCCCTTGGACTGGGATTTCAATCACTTGCTCCCCTCATTCTCAGGCCTTTGCGCTCAGACTGAATTACACCACTGCCTTTCCTGGGTCTTCAGTTTGCAGACCACAGATTGTGGGACTTCTCAGGCTCCATAATCACGTGAGCCAATTCCATAAAGTAAGTAAGGGAGTAGGTAAATAAATGAATAAATACATACACACACACACACACACACACATACCCCACTGGTTCTGTTTCTCTGGAGAACCCTGACCAACACGTATAGGTAGAATCAGAGATGAGGAGAAAGCAAGGAAGGGCCAGTGCCTTCAAAGAAACTTTTACACGCCATCTCAGATTTTCTTTGCATGATAAGCCAAGTCCATTAAGGGACCAGGGTAAAGTAACGTTAGGCCATTTGTTTCCTCCTGAATTTTGATTCTGGCCAAACTCAACAATTTGGTCAACATATATTTCTGCCTGATTGTTTGTCAAATATTAGACATATGAAGTTTAACTTCTAGTGAAGAAAACAAGTGTTTTTTTAAGTTCTTTTTTTTCTTCTTTTTTTGACGAGGAAGATTGGCCCTCCATGAACATCTGTTGCCAATCTGCCAATCTTCCTCTTTTTTTCTCTCTCCAAAGCCTCAGTACGTAGTTGTATATCCTAGTTGTGAACCATTCTAGTTCTTCTATGTGGGATGCTGCCACAGCACGGCTTGATGAGCTGTGTGTAGGTCTGTGTCCAGAATCCAAACCAGTGAACCCTGGGCTGCTGAAGCAGAGCAAGCAAACTTAACCACTTGACCATGGGGCCAGCCCCCAGAAAACAAGTTTTTAAGTTAAATCCTATAGACCCAGCAGTATCTTCAAAGAGGTTTTATTCCTTCTATTAAATAGATGTTGTACAAATAATATTTGTGCTTGATTTTTGTGAAAAGTGAATTTTATTGAAATTTAATATTATTTCAGGTTACTTTTATAGAATTAAAAAATATATTCAACATATATCTACCACTGTCTTAAAACCAGTTCATCTTTTTAAAAAACTGTGCTGGGGGCAGCCCCGTGGTGCAGTGGTTAAGTTCATGTGCTCCACTTCAATGGCCCAGGGTCCATAGTTTCAGATCCCACATGTGGACCTAGCACCACTCATCAAGCCATGCTGAGAGGACATCCCACATACAATAGAGGAAGATTGGCACAGATGTTAGCTCAGCAACAATCTTCCTCTGTAAAAAGAAGAAGATTGGCAACAGATGTTAGCTCAGGGCCAATCTTCTTCACAAAAACAAAACTGTTTCCTAATCACGCAGTAAGACTTGGAAGATTCAGATAGGAAGTTTGAAGAGCAAAAATGAATATTTTGACTAACTAGAAGTTAGTCACTGATAATACTAAAGAGTTTGGTGAGAAAGTGCACAATCTTAGACCCCAAGCCAGGTTACAAAAACAAACAAAAAGCCTTCTTAAAGCTTTGTGCTTTCCTAAATTTGTCTATTCTGGTTGCCAGAGAATTGTCTGTCTTAAATCAGACAGTGTCTACACAACCTCTGTGATATAATAAAACCTACACATGTTCTGAAGGCACAACTTTATGAAAACAAAGAAGGATTCTTGAGAATGACTACAGTCTGTCATCTTTTGGTCTCCAAAGATGGCTGCCGTCAATTCTTTCCCTTCTGGTTTGTGCATGCCACTCAGCTATAGAGAGGTGGAGCTAATATTTCCCCTTCCTTTGAATCTGAGCAGGTCACGTACTGCTCTCACCAACAGAATGGAGTGGAAGTGATATTCTGGGACTCCTGAGCTGAGGCTTTAAGAAGACCGGCGGCTTCTGCTTCCTTCCTCTTGGAGTGCTTTCTTGTGAGACACTCCCCCATGGACCCAACCAATATGCTATGAGAAGCCAAAGACAGAAAGAAAAGCCATATTGATAAGGGAGCCACTCAGGTTGACAGTCCCAGCTGAGTCTCCAATCAACAGTCAATCTCCACAGCCAGCCATGTGAATGAGCATCTTGTATGTTCTCACTCAATTGAACTCCAAGATAACTGCAGCATCAGGAGCCGTCACAGAGAACCCAAGAACAGCCCAGATGAGCGCAATCAACCCAGAGAATGATGAAAGATAATACAATGGTTGTTATTTCAAGCAACTAAGTTTTGGGATCATCGGTTCTGGGTAGTAAATAACCAAAAGCACACAACCATGAAATTTTTTTTTTTTTTTTGAGGAAGATTAACCCTGAGCTAACTACTGCCAGTCCTCCTCTTTTTGCTGAGGAAGCCTGGCCCTGAGCTAACATCGTGCCCATCTTCCTCTACTTTATACGTGGGACTCCTACCACAGCATGGTGTGCCAAGCAACGCCATGTCCACACCCGGGATCCGAACCGGCAAACCCTAGGCCGCCGAGAAGCAGAACGTGCGAACTTAACCGCTGCGCCACCGGGCCGGCCCCATGAAATTTCTTTTACTCTACATTTAACCATCACAGAAATATATGCTGCATGCTTTGACTATTGTATAGAGAAGTTCTGATTAGCATTTACAGTTCTTCTTATTAATTCATAAATATCTTTAAATTCTTTACAGGTAAAGATTATGCTTGGGTTTATTCTGGATTTTACCTCACATATTGTTCAAGTTCTGTATTTCCTTTTCTACATCGTCCATGCTTTATTCATACTAAAATGTCTATGTTGGGATCTTTTAATTATCTTATTTTACTATTTATAGGTTGCTTTTAATGTTTTCACAAGCAAATCTCAAAATTCGCCTAAGTTCCAAGTTTTTTTCAAGGTAATGCAAAAAACATAATGATTTCCTTTAATACATTTTTCAAATTGATGTCTTCTGTGGAATCATTCTATTAAACATGCTGTACTCAGTAGAGAACAAACACTAAGCAGCTACATTCTTTCTTAAAACTTCCTGTTACACTCACTTTGACAAAGAATTCTTTCCCTGCCCTTGAGTGAAATCTTGGGGGAAATCTCATAACTTTAATAATCTCTCATAAGTAATTAATGAATAGTCTCCTTTTCAAAGTATTATAAAGTCTAGTCCAGTGTGATATTAGATCTCCAATCCAGCTTGAACTTTCTTCCTTCCTGTAGCTTGGGACTGCATTGGGCTTAGGAGACTAATAGAGGCGAGGAGAAAAGGGAGTGGGGTGCAGGGTGACAGTTTTGTCACAACATCTTGGCTTCATCTCCCACCCTACTTGCTTGGCTGGTGCATTTGAAGTCTGATTGGTGTCTGCTGGGTGCAAAGGTTCATGTCCTTCCACTCAGGAGAGACAACTGTGGGTTCCTCCATGATCTACCTGCTGGGGAACACTGACTGCAGTTCCCTTGATAAAAAAGATGTCTCCTCTGGCTACCATTATTCATTTCTCCCTCAGCTCTTGGTTTACAGCAATCCATTCTTCTCTCAGGGTCACTTGTCCCCTCCAAGCAGCCCCTGTAGGGTTCAATCCCTTTTAGGACAGCCCCAGGCCAGCTCTATTTTGTGGGATCCACATTGGTTCTTGGAAATGTCCAATTCCCTCCCCCCCCCAATTATAAATGCACCTCACTCTCAATATCTCTTTGCTCTGCTGCCAGGCTGCTTGATCCAGCCCTTAGGTTTGCCAAGCAGGAATCAGATATTAGTCTTTATGCCCTTCCAGTCATCTAATGGGGATGTATCAAGCTCTCAAATGATTTTCTTTAAGCCTTCCCTTGGTTGGCTTGAATTGAGGAGAGTGTTCCTTATCATTCCTCCCCCATAGTAGGATAGAAGGAACACATAGTACACCACTAATGCTCTTTCAAGAAAACATTCAGGAATTTCAGGAATTCAGGAAATTCAGGCCCTTCTCTAACATATGAGGGACCTGCTCAAGAGTACAAATGGAGGCCCACCTAACACACATATAAGTATTTAGAAGTTCAAATTGAACAGTTATTAAACAGTTAAATAAAATATGTTTTATCCTCCACCCTTGACAAATATACCTTTCTAGAAACAAAATTGAAAAATATGTGTATATCTCTGGTTTCCATATGAACTAAAATCAATAAAGACAATGAAATTTAATATTTTGGGGTATTTCTGAGCATGCTGCTTGCCAAACTAACAATGTCTGGGTAAGTAATGAAATAAAGACAAATTATGTTTATGTATTTACCCACAAAATTTGTCTTGCCTTCAATTTAACAAAATCACTAATGATGTTGTTAGAATCAATAATTTCACATAATTAAGTTCTATTGACAGTAATGCAAAATTAAACAACCTCTCTCAAGCCAACGCAGTTCTTGAGTAGTATTTTATAAATTGCAATTTGTAGAAACTTTTTCCTTCTGTGAGAATAGCAATAAAATCAATAAAATTGTTTAAGAGATTTGAAGATTTGGAAATGAACCATAAATCTTACATATCTTGTTCAAACATTAAGATGAGATCACAGAAATATTTGCTATCACAGAAAAGTTACAAAATATTTTAATTTCATCAAATAAATTACTACTGCTTCACTAATATTCACCCATCTCTTAAAACAATGTTCGGATCCATAGAATAATGTAACCTCAATATCATCCTTCATTCATGTTATGTCTATAATTATATACAAATTTAAGAATAATATAAATTGTTTAATATCGCTGTTTGTATGTTACTAAATGATCTTCAGCCACCATGTGCAACAGTTGCAAGTAACCACACAAGTTTGTGGTTACTTCTAAAACCATAAAACAGAATATGAAGAAAAGGGGGAAATGGACCCTTGAGTATTACTAAGATATCATACTTCATTATGTAAGAATCTATTGCATTGGGGCTAAGAGGCAGGATTTGATAAGCTAATTAATTTTTCTTTTCTCTTACCCTTAAGCACTTTTGCTGCTCAAATCCCTCTTCTTCAAAACTGTGTCCACCATCAATACTGGCAGTTGTATAACCCACAAATTTTCAAGGTATTCAGAAGAGTTGCCTTTGGTTTAAAAAGGTAAGAGATATGGAGAAGCATGTCCCTGGAGGATGAACGGTTTTAATCCTGAGGTGGGTGGTTAAGATTATGGGACTTGGCTGTGCTAGCACTGAATTCTGGAGCTCAAGTAACAAAAATGCCATTTGTTTCTTTTTAAAATTATATTTATTTGTTAATTCCCTTTAAATGAAAATAAACGTATTACATGATAGAGTAAATAACATTTTTAATGAAAGGTAACTATATTTTCTCCTAAACAAAACAAGTTATTGAGAAAAATGAAGTTGTTTTATAGTTTTGCAAATCTCATTTAGATCTGACAATGAAAGACAGCTAGATCATCATATTTGCTTCTGTATTCCATCTGTTTCCATATGTTGTTTGTGAAGTACATAAAGAAAATCCAGCCACACACATATATGTAATGAGAAAAGGAAGGAGTATTTTAATAATCTTTTTAGATAATTCTGGAAATGCTTCGATAGTACACCAAAACTCAACAAGTGTTAGTTAGTTTCTTAAAGGTTAGATGCAATGTTCAATAAACTTTTCATACTGTGTGACGTTAAATTCATTGGTCCCTCTTATGCTTTAAGTGAATCATTTATTCATGTGCCATTTTGTAACATCCTTACTGATTATTTAGAGACTCTCAGTTCACTGAGTTGTGCAGATCTTCTAAATGTTGATACGTTTCATTAGGTAACATTTAAAAATCATATTTATTCTAAAAAATCATTTGGTTTATTTTGATAAAATATCTACCAAGCACCCAAGTCTAAATAATCATAATTTTGTCTGTCAGTTCTTATTTCAAGCAAAAATGGTGTTCCATGAAAAAAGTGGCCAGTTCAGCTTACAACTGAAACAATAGCATGAGTGCCATTCTTCTTCACAGACACCATTCTTCAGTTTGCATTAGAAGTGCTTTATGCATACTTCCCATATTACCACACAGAATATTAAAAAGACCTGACCTCCCAAGGGTTAAGATTTTTTTCAAAAAATTCTCACTGCTTTATCAGAGACATTCTTAAATAAAACTAGCTCCTTTTTTCTGCCAGTGTGTAGTGGTGAAGAAATTGATGGCTGCTGACGTGGTTTGGGGCCGTGACTTTGATTTGTGGGAACAGTTTTACTCACGAATTGCTTTTGCACCATCAGAACAGATTTCAACACAGTTGTTTCAGAAGAAACCAAACTATTTAAAAGAAGATATTCAACTCTTTGACTATTTCAGCACCATTTGTATTTGTTGCTAAGCATTCACAGAAAAGATCTTTGCTCACTGGTTTGTGCCGTTACTTGACTGCTGATACTGGAATATAAGCAAAATGGCAAGCCCAGCCATATCTGTAGGTATTTCCATTTTTAAGGAAAAAGTACAATTCTACAGAGAAGATACTGACTTGATCTTCATGCTTGCAGCTAAATTTTTCATTTGGTGAATTACTCTAGCATTGGAAGGTGGCAGTGCCATGATTTCTTTTACCGATTTTTTCATCCGACAGGCATTTGGCAATGTTAACTGTACAGGGCACACAATGTGTGCTTCTCCAGACAATGCAATGTGATAACTTACCCTGCAAGAGGATTCTGTAATAACTTTTTAGTTTCTAGTTTGAAAAACTGTAACAAACAAATTTCATCTTTTAAAGAGTTCGTTATGTCTACATTTAAAAATTAAATTACTTTTTCCAAAAACCACTGCATGATTAATCTCAAAATGTCATTGTAATACAACTGGCATCATAACACTATTCAAAATTTTCTATTAAAAAAGACACGCTAAAGTAGATTATTAACATTTATAAAGTTTAAAAAAGAACAGTTTTCATTATATTTGTGTTTTTTATTTACAGTTTCACACTTTTGTTTTTACTAGATTCCTCCCCTCCATGAATCACTCAATGATATTTCATTTCTTCTTTTTCTCGGTATCTTCAGACATAGATAAAGCAGCTGTGAGTTGACAAGGCAAGCCTTCTAATCTCCCTTTTAAAAGCCCAGGTTCATCTTTCTGAGGCAGTCACTCCACGATGGTGCAAATGGGAAGCTGGAGTCTTGACACCACACATGGTGCTGTGGCCACAGGTCACCAGAAGAAAGGGCCTTATTTGTTCTAAGTAATTTATTCTTGTTCCTTGGGCATGTTGAACATGCTGAAGTGTGGAGCTCAGGGAAAGGACCCATCTTATCTGGGTCTAGATGTTACTTGAGGACATCCCTGGAAAGCCAGCAGAGATGGTCTAAAACTTCTTATATAACCCTTCAGACAACTTGCCCAGCCAATAATGCCCTGAGAGCTGATGCTGAACTAGGGGTTCATTATCATATAGACTGAAATCAAATGCATTTTTTTCTGAAGAAAATCAATCTAAAATCTCCCAAATATACAGAGTTCTTATGTTCTTGTTATGCAATCAAGTTTTCAAGATGCCTATTAAAAACCAATTCATTTTATTAAAAAAGCAAAGGAAAATGAAAAACAAAAACTCTTAAAATTCCAGGATGGGAATGCCTTAATTATGAACTGAACATTTTTCCATTATAATAAGTTTCTAATCTGCACCGGCATCTCGTTTGTATTTTACAATAACGTCTGTGCTCTTGAGACTAAAGGAGGTTCAGTCTAGGCCTCGCACAGCTTTTAGGTCAATGCCAAAGCAGGAGGTATTGGGATGAGCCATTCAACTCCCAAGTACAAAGATCCCTGGCCTCTGCAACCCCAATAAACCCTCTTCTGCATCATTTCAACCACCCACAGCCATAGCCACTCCCTGGACCTTGTCACCACTCAGAACTGCTTGATCCCTTAATTTTAAACTTGCATGTATGTCTTTATTTTGTCCAGATTTTAACTAGTGAGTGTGAGATCTATGTCTCTCCTGCTTATCATTGTATCTTATACAAAAGTCATCTTTCTGAGCCTTATTTCCTGATATTATAGTCTATATTTATTTGTTTATTGTCTCTCTTTACCCTTAAGTTAGAATATCTACCTGAATTTTTTGTTCACTGCTATGTCCTCAGCATCTAGAACAATACCCAATTCATGGTATGTGCTGAGTAAATATTAGTTGAATGAGTAAATAATTGAGTGCCAGTGTCAGTACAGCACCTTGAACATAACCTGTGGTTAATAAATATGTATTGCATAAATGAATAATGAATAATATAGCTAATACTTACAGACTTTTTAATCTGTGCTGGGCACATTCTAATTGCTTGTAAATAGATCAATCTCATTTTATTTTCAAAATTGCCTGCAAAGTATATGGTTTTATTATTGCCATTTTACAGATGAACAAATTTAATTATGCAAATATAGAAACAAACCAAAATAAACTTACATACTGTGTAACTTCAAATAATACACAAAAAAGTTTTGAAAGGAGTCTTGAAGATTCCCACAACTTCCCAGAATGTGGCACTGGGCTGTGCCTACTGAGGAAAGTGGGACGGGGTAACTTGCAAATTAATTCTTCCCCCAGGAAAACTTTCTCTAGCTCCATATTTTTTTTAAAAAAATAACCTATTTTAATGTATCCAAGTTTTGTTTTGGAAGCAATTAGTCAAGCATACCTTCCTCTAATCCCTTGCCTTTCCCCAAAGCAAAAGTGCACTTAAGGCTTCAGACCACCAGAACAACGTCAACCAGTGAAACCTCTGAGTAGTGAACATTTCTAAGATGACTAGGCCCCACCTACTTAGTTGTCTAGAGATTACATTTAACACTTTCCTTTTTAACCGTCTCATAATTATTGAGAACAGAATCTTTGCCATCTACTGCAGTGTAGTTTTGATCCATATAGAGGATTTTATCTAGGACTTTCGATTTGGTGTTTTGGTTGGGGATAATTTATGTTAAGGATAAAAGTGATGAAGAGTTCTTTTTGGTTTTGTCTTCTCTCCCATTGAAAAAGTAATCACTGTCATCCAATAGCTTAGAGGGTCGTTAGGCTTACCACTGAATTAAACTTTATGGTCTGTGAATTTTAATTATGTGAGTTTTTCAATTGCTCCTATAATGAACTAAGTTGTCAAAAAGAAACTGAATCATGGAGAAAGGAATTGATGTCAAAGATCTAGTAAAAAAATAAAACAAAGTAAAACATGCTGTGGCTGGAGTGATTAGGACTTGAGCTGCAGACAGCACAGAAGTGACAGTGTGTTTTGAAATTTTTTATAGTTTAACTTACAACAGTCATATAGACTTTTGTTCGTAAAGGAAGAAATTCAGGGAGAATATAATGCCACTGTAGGGTGTAGTCAACTCTTATCTATCAGGGACCACCCATCAACATGGAAAGAAATCAGTCAGAAGCCATACAAAAGTCAAAAGCAAAAGTAACTTAGGCATTTTGGAGATAAAATACACAGACGCACAAACACATTATTTACTTTTTAACTTCATAGTAAACATAAAGCTCTATTCAACAATCATTAAAATATATGCCTTAATCCCGTGTTATTGATTGGTAGGGAGACAAGGACAAATTTAAAGAGTTCTGTTGCCTTACTTGACAAAGGCTCTTGCCGCCATGCTCTGGGATTCACCCTACCATCTATTATCCTCTTCTCCTGTTTTACTGTTTGTTAGCTGATTCATCAGTTGATAGGTGTCTCCATAGTTACTGGCTTCTTCCCTCCCAATTGCAAAAAACCCCACAACAGAACCTTCCGTTGCTTGTATGGCTCCTACTATTTCACACTCTAGTGCTTTTGTTTCCCTTTCATCAAGTTCCTTGAAAATAAAACTAACCCTCCAAACACTGTAATCCACCTTCTGTCCCTACAAATTCATCTCAACTGCTCTCAAAATGCCACAAATGACTTCTGGCTGCAAATTCAAAGAAGAGTTTCTAGTTCCTATCTATTTTGATTTCTTTTGCAACGTTTGCCATCATCTCCTACTCACTCCCAAGCTTTCCAATACACTGGTTTTCCAGTCACAGTTCTATCCACTTCTCCTCCATCTCTTTCATTGAATTCCCTTCCTCCACTATACATTGAAACAGTATGCAGTCAAGGATTCCATCCTTTGCCCTTCGAACCCTCTCTGATTCCCAAATCTTTACACTTCAGGCTGCAGAAATCTGTATCCACAGCCCAAAGAACATGACCCATTTTGATTTTCCATAGATTCTCAAACTTAGCATGTGTCAAATGGAACTTATCAAACTCCTCCACAGGTCTCTCCTCCTCTTAAATTTCTATCTAGGTGAATGATGCTGCAATCCACTCAGGTACCAGAGTCAGAAGCCTAGAGGGAGACTGCTCCCTTGTTGTCTTTCACCCTCAGACCAGTTCACTGTGCCTTCCTTTTTTCTATATCTCACAAATACCCCTCAATATATTCCCTCTTCTCAATACCCACTATCTTAGTTTTGACTTTTATAACTTTTTATAACTTTATAACTTTTATAACTTCCCCTCTGGATTATATTAGTAGACTGTATGTATCTCTTCCTGTCATCAGCTTAATATTTCTCCTATCTATCATCTGCTTCCAAATTGCTATTTCTCACAAAGAATACCTAAGCATTTATTCCCCCATTTGAAATCCTACGACAGCCAAATCTCTTTCCTATAACATCCAAAGATTTTACCAGAGGCTTGTAGGCCAAGGTAAGGCAAATAGATTGCATTTTAAATGCAATGATATTCACTGAAAAGTTTTATTCAGGTGTGTGTAAAAATCTGACTGACACTTTGACAACATCATTCTAGCTGTAGGCAGTGGATTGTAAGGTAAAAAGTTGGAAGTAGGGGCATCATTGAAGCAGGCTAGCAGTCCAGGTAATGGTGGTGTGCAACTGTGTATGAACTGTAGAGACAGGGAGGTAAACAAATCCAAGGAATTCTATGGAGATAGAGGCAAAGGGTCTTGCTCTTGGGTTTGATGTGCAGAGTAAGGAAATGAGAATACTCAAGGAGAAATGGCTTCAAGTTTTATCCTTAAGCAAGTGGTCAGATAATCAAATGCTGGTTACTCAATTTGAGAAAAAGACTATGATAGGAAGTTTTGGCGGATAAGGGTGTTGGGACTGGGGAGAATCAGGTAATCTGTTTTAGACATGTTAAAACTTGAAATTCCAATTAGACATTGCTTTGAACTGAACAATACCTACCCCCCTGAAATTCATATGTTGAAGTCCTAACCCTGAATGTGACTACTTTGGAGATAGAGCCTTTAAGGAGATGATTAAGGTTAAATGAGGTCATACAGGTGCCGATTCAATAGAACTGATGTCCTTATAAAAGAGGAAGAGACACTAGAGATATCTATCTCTCTTTCCCTCTCTATCATCTTCTCCCGCCCTCTCTTCCCTCCCCACTCTCCATCCCTCCACCAAGAGCGACCACAGCAAGGAAGTGGCCATCAGCAAGCCAGCATGAGAGTTCTCACCAGAAACTGAACCCTGCCAGACCTTGATCTTGGGACTTTCCAGCTTCTAGAAGTGCGAGAAAATTAATTTCTGTGGTTTAAGCCACCTAGTCTATAGTATTTTGTTATAGCAGCCTGAGCTGACTAATTGAGACATCTTGGTAGGATAATAGTTTGATATATTACCTAATGTTTACTTTTCTCCTCTCCCTCATCCCTATTCATACAACCATGCTATTTTGTACTCAAATGAGTTAAGGTAAGGATCTGACTGTAAAATCCAGAGGAAAGAGGAAGACTTCTTGGCTTTAGATCCCTTTAGAACATAGAGAGGATTCCTAGCATGGATCAAATGTTTGGGAGAGACGTAATTAGGCAGATCGGGCCTATGCTCCACCACGCTCTCACTCACCCTCACCATCCCATTCCCTTTCCCAGTAGCCAGAAAAGAAGAGATGCCCTGACATAAAAAGGAACTAAGAGATGGAAGTGATAAGAGTAGAGAGGTTGGTGGTATGGGTCAAAAGGACTGGACCTAAATGGGCCATATGGACAAGAGTGGGACTAGCTCAGCAAAGGGCCACAGTGAGGAGCATTGCTCGAGGACCTGGGAACCATGTGGAAGTCATCATCTGATGAGTGCCCTGGCCTACTTTTATGCAATCACTGTCCATCCCTCGTGCCCAGAGGTTATACAAGCTGTTATTTTCATCAATGTCTAATAAAGGCATCTCTTCAATAGCCTCTGGCACTTCTCCCAGCCACTGCTCAGCAGGAGTGACACCTGTTGGTACTTCAGATTTTACTTGACCCTTCTCTGACTTACCCCATATGGACAAACAGACAAATCATTTTGCCATATCCCAGTGGCTCACAATACTTAAGAAAGCCCTAGATACTTAGTGGGGAGTTGGTGGTCTGGAAGGGAAGACTTCCCACACCTGTAGTGAGTGGAGTGGAATGCAAAATGAGGCCACCTCATGATGCTTCTAAACTGAGACAGTGATGAAATATATTCAAGTAGGTAGTTAGATATGAATCTGAAGCTCAAGGGAGTCATAACACAAAAAAAATATATAAAGTCATGGAAATGGATGAGATCACAAAATGAGATAGTTCAGCCAAAAAGGGGAGAGCCAAGTCCTGAAAGATAACAATTATTAGAGAGATCATCAAAGAAGAATGAAAGGAGGAGAGGCCAGTGTGGTAGGAAAATAACCAGGAGAACAGATACAGAAGCCAAGGCCAAAGAGGGCTCCGAGAAGAACTTAGATGTTGTGTTGTATGTTGCTGAGAGGTCTAATAAGATGAGGACAGAAAAAGAGTTTATTGGCTTCAGTGACATAAAGATGAGCATCAGTAGGGAATGAAGCCAGATTGGAGGAATTGAAAAGTGAAGGAGAGGTGAGGAGGTGAAGGCAGAGTATGTAGACAATTTTTTCAATAAATTTGGATATGATATGGAATATATGCCTATATTCAAGAACAGGGATATGATATGGAGAAATGGGCTAGTAGTTAGAGTGCTTAAAGGACAGGTTTCCTTTCGTTTCTCCTCCTCCTCCACCTCCTCCTCCTTTCTTTGGTTTTTTAACATGGGAGATATTGGAAGATGTCTAAGCTGGTGGGAATGTTCCAGCAGAGAGGGAGAGATTAATTAAGTAGAAGAGAGAAGCATTAGTAGAAGTACTGACCTTTGATTGAAGGACACTTCCTCCAAGATAACAGGAAGGAGGGAGCCAAAGATAGCACAGATGCAGGTAGCCCATAAGTTTCGGGATGGGAAGATGAGGGAGTTATTATAGGATCTTCTATTTTTTAAAAAAATGAGGTAAGATTATCAAGTGAGAGCGTGCATTTAAAAGATGAGAGAAGAGGGAGTTCATAGAAAAACCTTGGGGGATAGGTCAATTAGAAAGAGACGTTAGAGTCTTTCAAATTTCGCAAGATACAGAGTGGACTTCAGCACTGAGTTCCTGTGGAGATGGGAAGCACAACCATACACGTGGAATGATCAAACCCTGGGAGAAGAAATGTCATCAGGGCAGAGAATGCTGAACAAGCATGAGGCCCAGGAAGAGCAGAGAGCCCTGAAGACGAATGCCTTCTTCAGCTTGGCCAGAGGTAATGTAACATTGAGAAAACAATCTTGTGATGGTTGATGGCTACGTGATCTATTTCAGCATGCTAGGATTTCAGAGCTAAGGGGCATTTTACAACCACCAAAAAAAGCTCCTTGCTGTAACACACAAGTGAAAATACACTGAGCACAGGGTTTTAATTACAGGGGGTCATAACTTAGTTCGTCTGACTGCAGGCAAACGTAGCTTCTGGGAGCGCTGTAGGAAACTGGCCACTGGAGGTGGGGCACAGGAGAGAGAAGTGTCTACATGATAAATCCAGTTCACTTCAGTAGATATTTATCAAGTACCTACTGTGTTCCAGGCACTGTATTCAGTTGTAAAACTTCCAAGTATACAGCTATGTCAAGACAGCCTGCTCCACTTAATTAGGGGTACTACGTCGTGTTTATTGTGGGCACCTCTGTGTGTATAATAACTTGTATTTACTTATATTCTACATCGACATTTCACAGAAAATGTACCTTAGGCTACTACAGTCCCATGAGATATTAATAAATGTTCTGGGGAGACAAGAGTTTCCAAGCACAAACAAGTTTTGGAAGCATTAGGTTAAAAAAGGTCAAATGGATTTCTTTGTGGCAGATCTTCTAGAAGACTCTAAAGGACTACTAATATGTGTTAAGGCTTTCTAAGAAAGGGAGAGTAAAATAATAATTCAGCATTGCCAACTTATCTGATTTGAACTCTTTTCATGAAACAACTTTCAACATCTGAGAGGATTAGTGTTTCTTTGCTGGAGAAATTCTGAATTGTATAATATTGTATGTTTTATATTAAATATGTACAGTGTATAGTATATATGTATATTCATATGTGTTATCTTCTTTTCCTATTCCCAACCCCAACTTTGAACAAATTGTGGAGATATTTTACCATCAGTTCATTTTAAAAAGATAAGTGTTTTCATCGTAATTAAATTTAGGTATTCTACTCAGCAGCAAATAGTTATCATTATAATGATACATATTCTTAAGAGGTTCATAAAAAGGACATGGAATAAGAAAGAAAACATAAAATATTTATCTCAAACTAGAACACCAAGTAAATCTTCTTGGAGTCCCAGGAGAGATACATTTCAAAGTATCAATTAATCCAAGTATTTCACAATACAAAAGAATATTAAGATTATTGCAAAGTCCTTGGCACTTATTGAAATGATGCTTAACGTCTTCCCCAGAGACCTCTATCCAAAAGTGTCATAGCATTCTACAAATATTTCTTAAGTCAGTTTTACAAATAATTTTCAAAATTCATAATTTGGCCAATGCAATTGGCCCTCCCCACATTTATTAATTTTAAGTGTTTATACCTTCTATATATTCCCACGTTTCACGTGTTACATCAGCCATCTTCATCTGTAGAACCAGCCGAAATGACTGAAGCCCCAGTATGGCAATTACACAGTTAATGTAAATGCATGGATTGTCAAACCAAATGATTGAGGAATATATGTTACATTTCCTGACGGAGTTCTCCTCAGGGATTACATTTATGATATCTTTTCATTTTGGCATGATTGGCATGGACTTAACGGCAGTTTATAATGGAAGTAATTCAGAGTCAAAGAGGGAGTCAGTGTGGTCCTGAAGAGTATAAAAATAATGATCCTCTGAGGACTCCCATAGCAGGCCATTTAAACAAAACTGAGGAAGGGAATAAAAGAGATTATATACCATACATTTTACACACATTAAGTTGTAAAGAATCATCATTAGTGTTTAAATACCTTTAATGGTTCCCCATCATCTGCAGGAGCAAGTCCAGACTTTCTGATCTGGCAAACAAAACCTTTCACCATGTATTTTTTCATCATCTCTCCCCTCCATACTATCCCTCTCCTCATTTCCCTTCCTTGGGTCATAATAACTTCTCATTGCTCCTGAAAAGCACTCATTGTTTTCCATAGTTTGCACACTCTTCCTTTTGTCTGGGATTCTGTTCCTTCTCCCCACCATTGAAGATTCAGGGATCTCCCCCATCCTGTGAAGATTTCCCTGACTCTCCAAGGCAGGTTCTCTCTTTCTTATTTATTCACTCACAACACTTTGAACATGTCTCATCTGTAGAACAATTTTTTCTTCTACTAGGCTGAATTCCTTGGAAACAGAGAAGAATGACTTACTCACCTTTGTACGTCTACCACGTAGCTCAGTGCCTGCCCACAGAGGAAGTTTGACAAATTTTTCATAAGCAAATATTGAATAAATGTTTAAACGAACAACTTGAACTAAAGAATAGTCCTGACACTTTTTATTGCTTTAACTATCACTAATGGGTAAATTGAGATATAGAAAGATATTCATTACCTGGGATCTCATCATCACTATCAATACAATTTCGTCAGGAGTATAAATATTTTCCTTTCCCTGTTTAAACTTTATCTAAAATTATATTTTATCAAAATACGTAGAGATGAAGGTCAACCAATTTTAGCTTTAAAATCTCTACACTGTGTTAACAATATGAAAATGTTCCCAAATTCTCCATTAGTCCTCTGTAACACAAAGAATACATAAATTTATATTTACAGACTGTCTTAATCATCTTTAGCAGCAGTAACAAATATTCCATAGAATGAGTATCTTATAAACAACAAAAATCGATTTCTCACCATTCTAGAAGGTAGAAATCCAAGATCAGGTTGCTAGCATGGTTGGATTCTGGTGAGAGCCCTTTTCTGTGTTGCAGACTGCCAACTTCTCCTTGTGTTTTCATATAGCAGAAAGAAGGTGCTCTGTCTCTCCAGCCTCTTCTTATAAGGGCACTAATACCACCCATGGGCTCCATTCTTATGGCCTAATTACCTCCCGAAGACCCCACCTCCAAATACCATCACCTTGGGGATTAGATTTCAACATATGCATTTGGAAGGGATGCAAACTTTCAGTTCATAAAAGAGACCATTTTCATTGATTTTGTTTAAATGATTCTTAACAGTGGCAATGGGTAGGGAAAGTCTTGCTCATCAGAATGTTCCCACAAGAAAGAAATGTAAAGCCTAGAAATGCCTAGACAAATTACCTTCAGAGCTTAATGTAAGTTTCCCTAATTCTAACTCTAAAATGTTCTGATTCTTCTCTTGGAGCTTCAAAAGCCATCATATTAACTCTCCTGATTTCCCTAAAAGGTCACAAGGCATTTTATTTTCCCAAACATGAGGGTATAATGGGATGGTCACCAAGGACTCAGTCTTACCCTACTAGTTACATGAAGGTTACAGGGTAATCCCACTAGTTTCAGTTCTGAAAAGCATAAATGTCTTCAAACATTTGTCTAGAATATGTGTTGAACATTTGTTCTGGTAATGGCCTAATTTGAGAATTTCATATTTAATTTAGAGTAATAAGTGGAGACAATGCAGTGGAGCAGTTAAGGTTGTTGGCTATGGGGTCAATATGTAAAGTCAATAGTCTTAGCTGTGACATACTCACATTGTAAATGAACCTCAAGCTCTGTGATCACTTCTACTGTGAGCCTGATACATGAATATGTGAGTGAATATATAAGAAGCATAGAACTAATGACCACAGAGGTGATGATGATGTTGAAAACAACGAAGATTATGACAGTCCTCTGCACAGAGACATAAAATTCTGTCACTAAAGTTCATACGCAGTGCTTTCTCCGTGGTAGATACTTAATAAATTGTTGCTTTGTTTGGACTTTCCTAGGCTCATATTTAAATTAGGAAAAAAATACAAACCTTTGTGGAACTTCCTGGAAAACATTTTATTGTATGGACTTTGAGGGACAAAATAAACTTTCCTATTTGATTTCAAACCCCAAAGGTCAATAATAGTTCTGGACATATAATAGATGCTCAAGAACTAAAGTTTATCAAATGTCAAATGTCAAGTAGTAAACACATGCCCAAATATTTTGTCTAGTTAGAGCTAGAGGGTGTAGGACATCTCGTCTTACATTTCCTTATACATTAGTGTTTTAGATTTGTGGAATTAATATTTTTTGGTTTTCACAATTTGGCAGCAACTATGAAAACACCTGGCCTAGGGTAATTTGATTTTGGCTGAGGCACAAATTACAACTGAATATACCATGGGGTTGGTTCACTAGATGGAGACTCCCATTATTCTCTCATTTTGACTATAAACAGTGAAACTTCTAAAAATCATGAAATTTATTTCTTGAGAAAATATCCTTGAGTCATAGTTGTCATGATGGATGTGAAGTCATGTCTAAGGGTGGTATTGAGTAAAGCAGGTGGATGTGAGAAAACATGTCCCAGTCAGACAGGGGTCTGGATATGCCAGTGAGTTTTCTTCTTCCCACACCTATGTTTCACTAAATTCTTTTTTGCTACAGTATATTATTAGTGATTAGGATGAAATATAAGTTTCAGATAAATTATAGGGGCAAATAGCAAATTTGCTGATGGCTCTATGGTGTGAATGATTCTACCATATTTTCTATTAGAAATAAAAAAGAGTATCTTGTGAAATTATTTCAATAGGTGCTTTAGCCTGTGGAAAACTATGAGTGAAAAAAATAGTAAATATTGTAAAGATGTTAAAGTGTGAGTACGTACCCAGAAAATGTGTGGCTCTCAACGTAAATTTTAAGGGGGGAAGAGTCACAAGCCGGTAGAAACACTTCTCTAAAGCTCCAGCTGGCATATTACTAGTTCAGGGACAGGAATAATTTTTATCACACAGTGAGATTATTTTTTTTAATTTGAAGAACCATATAACTTTATATAAGGTAAAGGAAACTGGAAAGGCAGCATCTTTGGACCATAACCTCGTATATATGTTATCCTCACAAACTAACGGAACACATAAAGAAGGTTAAAATAACGATCAGTCTCAAATGAAACTGGTTGGAAGAAACTGCCTTGGTGAGAATACTCGAGAGAAAAAGAACACAACTTTTTCAGTGGTGAGAGCCAGATGGACATTGGCTTTAGAGCAGTGCACTTGGCAGGGTAATTAAGCCAGGCCTATTCACCATTCTGTAAAATGCAGGGCACCAAGAAGCTAGATTACCTTGGCAGACATATATGAAAGTGTGGATCATAGTATATCTCTTTCGAGACAGGTTTAAAAAATGTTTTGGCCAAAATTATAAAAATACATTGCTTCCCCGGGGGCTGGCCCCGTGGCCGAGTGGTTGGGTTCGCGCTCTCCGCTGCAGGCGGCCCAGTGTTTCGTTGGTTCGGATCCTGGGCGCGGACATGGCGCTGCTCGTCAGGCCACGCTGGGGCGGCGTCCCACGTGCCACGGCTGGAGGGACCCACAGCGAAGAGTATACAACTATGTACCGGGGGGCTTTGGGGAGAAAAAGGAAAAAAATAAAATCTTTAAAAAATAAAAATAAAAAAAATAAAAAAAAAATATTGCTTCCCATAACCGTGAATTTAAGGTTCTGCTAATAATACACCAAATATGCCCAATTTCTTCAATTTTCTTGGGTGAATGTCAGTTAATAGAGTGTTCCTTTCCCCTAATATCATGACACTCTCCCAGTCATCCAAACCAAGGCATGATGACATAAACACTATGGAAAAAAATTAAACGGCGATGCCAATGGTTGGAAGAATGAAAACATTCTTCTATTACCACATTGCTAAATGAGTGATGAATAGTAAGTCATTAGTGGGTGAGGTGAAATCTGAAAAGTGAATCTTTCAGAAAGCCATGTGGTTGGCGGCAGGGTTCCATCCGCAGATGATAGAGTGGCCCATTATGAGAATTGCGTGGAAAGTTTGTGGACACCACTGTAGGTCATGAAGAACAGCTGGTTAAGGGTACAGAAAACCAGGGAGTTGGTTTCAAAGTGGCAACAACTGCAATATTAAAGAATTAGAGCAAGCTATTTTGGATCTTTGAAAATATATTGAGGCCTTTCAATATGCAAATACAAAGCTGCTAACACATAAATTTATTAGTCATAATTAAACAAATATGCTGGCTACTTTCCAGGAAATTCAAAAATAATTGCTAAGGGCAAAATGATAATTGTCATTCATAATATTCCTTAATAACCTATCATTTCATAAGCCACCTCCCTTCTGGTATCCTTCCATAAAGTGCTTTACCATTTTATCCCTCCTATTCTCTACCCCTGCTTATTCCACTAAGGTCAATGTGGCTGCCTCAGGAGAAGATCAGAAGGCCATTGTGGCACAGCTGTGACTCACCTTTACCTGCTATACAATGTATGTCACCGTTGTTCTCATCCACTCTGTCATGCGTTATAAAGAGAAATTTTCATTCAAAATCACCGTTGTCAGATAAAGTTAATGTCACAAAAACAATAATGCCTGTAGCGTCATGTAGAGTTTATTTTTGCTGCAGAGTTTACATAATAGCTTTGTAAATGGCTTTAGTCCTGTATTAATAGAATCATGAATGGTCTAAAGGAGTCACCTTTTTCGATTAGACATTACTGCACTGAGGGGAGAGAGTAAAGTATGTGCAGTAAAATGATTTGAAATTTTGGGGATTCACAAATTTCCAAGGATATAGCTCAAAGGTACACATGCTGGAAAGCATAACAATTAACCTTCACTGCTACCCTTTCGGAATGAAAATAGAATCTATATATGCCGTCCCTCCCTTAAGTTTGCAATCGTATTTTCATTTATAAATGGAATCCATACTCCTCAGAATCTAAAGTCCTTTTCTATATCATGATCCACAAAAGTCTTAAGTTAAAATGTTTAAGCAGAGGACAGAATTGGTTCTACTGCCTGAATGTTTCATTTTAGTTGAAACTGTGTTTTTGTAACTGTTGGACTTAAGGGGTCAATCAGGATTTCTCTCTGTCTCTAAGCCCAATCATCTTTTATCTCCACTTCTCTCTCAAGGTGGAGCAGGATTGGTATAACTGGTCAAATTCTCAGACCTTACATTGGTTACAATTGCATTGGGTAGAGTTTTAAAAGGGGTAGGATGTAGATCTCCCGTCAATGTGGCCCTTTGGGATGCATCCTCTTCTCCACCTAGCTTTGTAAAACAGGCACAGACAGGTGCCCCCGGTCCACTCTGATCTTGGAATTGATGTAAGCTTCCACTCTTTTTCCTCTGACCCCTCTCTGGGCTGGCCTTTCCTCATAAAGGAGTGGCAAGACCAAGATATTTAGGTTGAGTCTGCAGAATGGAGGTAGGTACTAAGTGGTATTTGAGATATGAAACTAAAACATATGAAAAAAGAAAGTGATCAGCTCCAGAAGAGAGAAAATGATTAGGGCATAGTGATTAGAGGATTTTTAAGAAGTTTTGCCATGTGTGACACAATGTAATTTCCTTTTTGCCACCTCATCAGGAAATCTGCAATAAATACCTACATATTTTTAAAGTTTTATGTAGTTATATTTGTATTTCTTTTAGACACAGTGCTAAACCTGGTCTTAAGACAAACTATTTTTCTTCCAGTTTCATAGGTGATTTTGAGAGCTTGGCCAAATACTGTCATCCAATTTTAGCATTTCTTATGTTGGCCATTTGGATTAACGTATTCTGAAACCTCAAGTCCGACATCATCATTATTGGTACAAAAACACTAAAACAGAGATGAGGTAGGTTCTTCTATTTTAAAATGGGGGGGGGAGTTCTAAAAATCATACCTTTGAAAATTTTCCTTATACAGTAATAGTTGTGGTCATTTAGGAAGCATTTGAACAGCAAGTAGTAATATGACTACATCCCACCTGTAACTAAAAGTTGCGCTAAGCTATAGCATATTTATTCTGCATTCTGATTTAGCAGCATTGAAATTAAGAAACCCAGAGATGTAACTCTCATTTAGAGCCACAATCTGCCTCCACTTACATCCAGAATGGTTGTCAATCAGAATTGTATGTATGAACTGAAGAACAGACCATGGCCTCATGAGTTTCTATACACTTGGGGCTCCTGAAAAACTTTACTTAGAAAATAAACTATGATGATATAAAATTATTAAAAAATTTTAAATTCCTTGTTTGATAAATGTAAAATCTTAACAAAGAACAATAGCTAATTTTGAGACCTTACCCTATGCCAGCCACAGATGTAAGTGCTGTATGTACATTATCTTCACTTAACCCTCTCAACAACCCAACTGAGGCAGATCCCATTTTTAATCCTATTTCACAGATGAGGAAATGGACACATAGAGGTGAAACACCTTGCCCAAGGTCACAGTTGGTAAGGAACAGAGCCAGGAACTAAAGCAATTTAACTGACTGCCAAACCAGCACTCTTAACTGAATGTTGATTTCCAAGAATCGTTTAAAATAAAATCTGCTCTTGTAAATGGATCTATGCTAATATGTAATAATACCCATGTCAAGAACAATATTTGATATGGCTACAACCAATATTAAAAAATAATATAGTCATTTTTTAAAAAATGGAATACTGTGCCAGTTATTGATTTATTACCTCTCTGCTCCAAATTCATCCTATTTGCTTGCTCTATGAAAATGGATCTGGACCTCTTAAATATTTTTTCTTTGCCAGCTGGCACTGAAGCTTTCTCAGTAGAAGGCACTGGAGAGACATGGCAGGAGGAAAGGAGTTTCATTTCCTAGTTTCCGTATTCTCAGTAGGCGGCTCCCACGGCACAGACAGCTCCTCCAGTGCAGGCTCCTCCAGCGCGGAGAGCCCGGCAGCTTCCAGCAGCCATCAGCTGCTTTCCCCAGAACATATCTCCAGTGGTACTTGAGAATATTTCTGAGACACTTCCCTGTGAAAAGCTTTCCCCAGCATGCTAAAGAGTGGATTTCCAGCACATTCCATCACTGTGGTATCACAGTGACTTCTTTGCCATCCAGAGAGTCACAGTCTGTGTCTTGGGAGAATAGGGACTCTTCACTAGGTGTCTGTCTCAGGCTTAGGAGTAGTGACTGCTTCTTACATCTGCCATTCACATATTCCTCAGAGTTCTCTTCACTTCTCACTGGCCAATCCCATACTACACCAATCCCTGATATAGTTAATAATGTTACATTCAACTTTCCCTATTCAAATTACTGTGTGGTTTCTCTCTCCTAATTGGGTTCTGGCTGAAAGAGATACTTCTCACAAATGAGAAATTTTGTTGACAGTAATCTTGTGAGAAGTGATTAAATAAATGCGTTTTTTTTTTTCAAAAAACAACTTGCTAGGAGGGGCCGGCCCGGTGGTGCAGCGGTTAAGTTCGCACGTTCTGCTTCGGTGTCCTGGGGTTTGCCGGTTTGGACCCCAGGTGTGGACATGGCACTGTTTGACACGCCATGCTGTGGTAGCCGTCCCACATATAAAGTAGAGGAAGATGGGCATGGATGTTAGCTCAGGGCCAGTCTTCCTCAGCAAAAAGAGGAGGATTGGCAGCAGATGTTAGCTCAGGGCTAATCTTTGTCAAAAAAAAAAGAAAGAATAAAAAAAAACTTACCAGGAAATACAAAAAATACTATTTACAAACAAATGTGAAATTATTTTATTTATAATTATTAATTTACTCAAAAGGAAATATTAAATGAAATAATCATCAATTAAAGTTGAAATCTGCAATGTTTTTATCTTGTAAAAAGGAAGTCTTTAGTCTATTATCTTATTTCCTATTCATTACAATATTTAATGGGAAGTCAATAAAGAAAGCACCTAGCATACTGATCATGACTAAATATTATAAAGCATTTAAGTTAATTATTTAAATGTATTCAAATAAATCCCACATATACCAAGTTTAATAGATGTGTGCTGTAATCATTATCTGACTCTGTAACTTAATATATATTTAAATGTCTTTTTATTCTGACCATAAATATAGCATGAGCCCATATTTGACAAAGCCTTGGGAATGTTTCAAGCCAAAAAGAAAGAAAAAATATTAGTTGAGTTTAATTCCTTTCAGCCAGTTATGCCTAGGGAAATACATATTGGAATGTAGAAAGTCAGTTCTCATGTGTTTGAGGTGAAAAATTAATCAGAAAGCAGCAAGTTTGTGCAACTGGGTAATACAGCTATTGGTAACTTTAAAAATCCATAAAAGTTAAATCTAAGGCAAAGTTGGCAGAGAGCAGTTGGTCTTCAAACATGATGAGTTTCGTCACAGGTCCAGCCTATTCAGTTATATGACTGAACGACAGATGTCTAGGTGTGCTTGTTGAGGAGTTCATTGCCCATTGAAAACAGATGACTCTTAAAACTTTTGTTTATGCATATAAGTGTGACTTTAAGGTTTGGAAAAATCTGTGTGAACAAAAGCTAAACTTTTTTGAAACTTAAGACCACCCTGTGCTGTAACTTTCTCTGTTCTCATAAAATAAACCAGGTCTTACTTTGTCATTACTTAGAAGGAAGACCACCAAAGAAAACCCAAGGTGTGACTACATGCAGTGATTTCATAAATAGGCCTTTTTGTGGAATTGACATTTAATATTGCCTTCAAAATAGTGTTCCAACCTGTCCCAACCTCACACATAGTTTATATGGTCTGCTTTGGTTCCCTCATTTCTGATTCAGACATTGACACCTTGGAGATTGTGGAGAAGTCAAGGATTAAAGGTGAAAATGCTATAAGATTGATTCAGCTCTAAGGATACTGGGAAAATAGCAGGCTTTGATGTGCTGTGTGTATTCAGATCATTTCTGGATAATTTTGGCTCCCCCGCTTGGTACCATTAGCCTCAGGCAATTCACTTAACATTTTTCCTTGGTTTCCTCATCTGTACAACAGAGATAATAATTCCAACCACACAGAATTCTCGTGTGGAGTAAATGAAATAATCTATGTAAGTGTCCTGCCCACAGTAAATGTTAGTTTTCTTTCCCACTCATCCTCATTCCTAGGAACCTGTTTTTGCCAAACACTAGTTCAAATGTTCTGGAAGAGTTAGGGAAGGATAAAAAGGTGGTGGAAAGGAAGGTATGTAAGACATGAAAATTAGAACTAAAAATGAGGAAACAAGGAGAGGAAAGTGGAGGGCAATATAGAAGATAAAACGAATTTGTCACTGTTCTGCTCAAATTATTTTTTTTCTTTTTTATGCTCTTGAGCTTTCTGTCATTACCTCACTTGACATCCAATAACAACTTGCAAGAGAAAGCAAATAGAACATCTTTCACTGTACAATCAAGCATAGTGTACCCAAGAAACCACTAGTTCCAGATGTTGTTTTTTTACTTATATCATATGGGCACCTTCTAGGTTAATAGGCAAAGAAATGCCCATGTGATGCAAAAGATTTTAATTATTAGAATGCCTTTACTCTGTTATAAACTATACGGCATACAACCAATCACACTGACTTTCTGGCATCACACACACACACTTTTCAACATTTGCATTACCATTTGTATTATTTTGTTTATTCCTTTTTTATAAAGCATGTAACATTGAAACAACTTCACTAGTCCACTGTCAATAGCTAATTTTAAGACAATACCAAAAAAAGGTCAAAATTTTTATTTTAAAGTAAGTCAAGTCTTATAATAACTATACCCAGAGAACAACATGTAATACCTAGAAAATTTTTAAAAAAGAAAGAAAGAAGCCACTTGAGCATGGGATTCTGAAAAGGGTCACTTTCTTGGTTTGGGTTATTTGAGGCACCAGAATTTTGTCTACAAAGCATGTTCCGCCCAGTCCCAGTACTACATATAATAGTAAATGTGCTTTTAAGCAGGAACTTTATGAGAATGAGTAAAGGATTTATTCACGACTAAACCCTTATTCTGTGATAGTAACTATTTATGTTTCTATTTTGCACTTCTATATAAACTAACTATATAATATTCATCACTCTGATACTTGTCTCTAGTTTCTCCTCATGAAGGAGCTGGTGCTAATCCATATCTTGTGTGGGTCTAGAAATCGTTCCTGCACGCTCCAGATCATCTTTTGCATGCCCTGTATTGTTCTTGTCCAACACAATCTGGCCTTTATTGATACTTCTCCTTCTTGTTCTGAGCCCTTAGCAGTGTTCACACATAGACTTGTTAATCTTGTCCTGTTTTTCTTTGCTTCGCAGACAACTGCTGAGTTTGCATTCTCTCTGAGAGATAAGCATTCTACAACTCTGCTCCCTGTGACCTGTTTGGGATTTTTTCCTTTTTTTTTTAAGTTGTATCACTTTGGTTGGAGAATTTTAAGCCCCTCTTGCTAAGTAAAATAAAATTATGATCTTCCTAGAGTCATAATTGAAAATGGATCCTCCTCTTTGGTCAACCCCTTGACCTCATGTGCAATCCAATTTACACCCTTGATGACAGTCTCAGTGCCTAAATGCCCAGCATTGTATGGGTGACATATGTAAGATGTTAAATCTAGTATTTTGGTAAATAGTCTATAAATTTTCTTCTAGGCAGCTTTTAATACGACACATTTTTACATATTTATCAAAAGTATATTTTTGTCTGTGATTCCTCTTGATATATATTTTTAATGGCCATTAATATTCTATAAGGAGTTTCAAACATGGGTTCTCTATATGTGAGCCATTTGGGAAACAAGAAAACAAAATGGCAGGAAGTGGAAATTATTAAAATAACACATAGATCTGTTTTGCCTTCAAATGTCGCTAAAATGGCTGAAATCAGCGTCCCACCCAAAGCCACGTGATTTACTTCCTATGGGACAAGACCTCACTCTATCTCTTGAAAAATATGTGACGAGAACATGTTTGGAGCCAGTTAAGAGACTCCACTTCAGAAACACTTGTTGTATGTGTGCACAGAGTTAAATCAGCAAATATGTGAAAAACGCAATCAAAAGAATCAGAAGATGACAAGCTCTGAAAAGTGAGAACGCACAATGAGCTTTTCAAATATTCACAAAGTCACAGAAAGGATAGAGGTTGAAAAACGGGGGAGAATAAGATTGTGACATAATGATACATGGGTGCATTTATTTTTCTCTATATTAGATATTAGGGAATAAATTCAGAATGCTACACATAACTTTTTCTTTGGCTTGTAATTTTGAAATAATTTCAAATCTGCAAAAATTTTTAAAGAATTAAAGAATGTATTCTTTATGGATTTTTCAACATTTTGCAGTACTTGTTTTCATTCTCCCTCTGAACATTTTACCTCTTTATACTTCAGCATGTATTTCCTAAGAACAAGGATATTTGTTTATATAACCACAGTACAATTATCTAATTCAATAAGTGTAACATTAATATAATACTTTTGCCTAATTTTATTTAATCTATAGTCCCTATGCCAATTGTTCCAGCAACATCCTTTATGATTTTTTCCCCCTTAGTACATGATCCAGTCTAGGATCATGTATTGCACTTTGATGTCATGTTCCTTTAGTGTCCCTTAATCTGGAAAAGTATCTCTGCCTTTCTTTGTCATTCATGACATTGACACTTTTGAAAAAGGTATATGTTAGAAACCATGATATCATTCTGACACCACCAATTCCAGTCCAACCTCACAACATTCTTCCTCGCCAGCCCTGTTCCATATACATGTCTCCCTCCCTCCATAGTGAGAATGCTGGTTCCCACCATCAACACACTTACCCGTGTGCTTAACCCTACAATAACAACAAATAGTTTCAGAATTTCTGCATTCATACAACTAGAAAAAAGAAACCTACTAAACAAGTTTAAGATATAGAGTCAAAGTACTGTGTTCAAATTATTTGGATTGGTTTTTTTAATCCCTTGAGTGTGCTAATGTCATTTTTCTTAGAATACAATTATCTGAAAAACTATTTGCAATCAGTTTGGGGTTTTTCTCACACCCTTGATTTAATTTTATTTTTAAATATGGTAGAATATTAACATGCTTCTAAATGCCAAAGCTGCACATAAATGTATACTCAGAGATCTGTCTTCCCTCCATATCCCTTCCCCTGACTCCTCCCTTGTGGGGAACCACTTCCAGTGTTTCCTGATTTATCCTTCTTATGTTTCTTTTTGAGAAAGTAGATACATATTCATTTCCTTATACCCTCATATTTCTTATATAATAAGTAGCTTACTATATAGATTCTCGTATACTTTGCTTTTTTCACTTAATGATATATCCTAGAGATCACTTCCTATCAGTTCAAGGAGTTTCTTCTCATTCTTCTTCATGGTTGCGTAGTATTCCATTGTGTATATACACATAGCTTTTTCAATTAATTTCCTATATTTAGGCATTTATAGTTACTTGCAATTACAAACAATACTGTAATAAATAACCTTGTGTATATGTGATTTTGTATAGTTGGAAGTGTATCTTCAGAGCAAATTCCTAGATGTGGGATCGCTGGGCCAAAAGGTAAGAGCATATATAGCTTTATTCAATTCTACCTTGTCCGATATCAACATGTAACCTTTTGACTTTTCATTGTTTTTATGTGCCTAGTATATCCTTCCCCATCCTTTTATTTCTAGCCTTTTTGAATCTCTATGTACATTTGTTATGTCTTCTTTATACAGCGTAGAGTTGTATTTTGCTTTATCAGCCAATTTGAACATCTTTTTTCTCTTAATACGGATTTAGTCCCATTCACATTTTTTTACATGACTGACATGTTTTGTACCAACTCTATAGTATTAATTTGTTATAATTACTCAGTTTCCTATGTTGTACTTATCATTTTTTTCCTCCTCATAATATGATTCTTTGCTATATTTAAAATTTTTATTTGGTTTAGGAAGGTTTGTATTTTTATCCTATACACTCAGTTTGGGGTTTTAACACCCAACTTCCACAGCTAATTTTGATAAAAAGTTAATGGCTATAAACTGTAAGTAATTCAGTTTAAATAAAATGTTTCTGAACACTAACCAACACTTTTATCACACATTACAAACTCAGTTTTAACAGGGCTTGCAGGTGTAGGCAACTGTGGCACAATGTTTCAGCCGAGAGAGGAGGCTCAAGTCTTACCTAGAAGATTTAAACCATGGCAATCATAGACTGAATTCTTCTTGATTCTATTGAGCCCAGTTTGCAAATAAATGACCTTGAGGGATGAGGGCTCAGGGCACTTCACATAACCTGTCTGTAGAGGTTGGATTATTATGGCTACACCCCCCAACCCAGCCTCGTCTTTGCTCCCACACTGTTATTTTGATACAGCTGAAGGTTCAACTCCCCAGCTCAGCTCCAGTCCCGCCTAATGAGGGAAGCGTAACACTATCCAGGCGTCTCCCAGCACAGTGATCTGAATGTCACTGCTCTGCACAGTCTGATTTATGTCAGCTTGGTTAAAAATCACCCGCATGCTCTGGAAAACGCCTGTGGAGAGGTGTGCACTGGCCCCAGGCCATAGCTCTCTTCTTCTTCTTCTTTTCTTCTCCCTGCCCCAAATCTGTGGTTGTAGAGACCTGCTGTGTATTTGTGAAATTATCCTCATAGGGACGGAGAGAAGAACTTTGGCCTCTTTGAAATAATTTACACCTAATTTAGTAAAAGGAGCATAAATGATGGGACTGCTTTATACCATCAATAAGAAGCATCGCGTCCAAGATTTTTCATGCAAGGTTTGAGTACTTGCAGCAAATGCTTTCTATCTTCTGGGGCTAGAAAAATCTCTTGGAGTAAGAGATTATTTTTGACAATATGGTTCTAAATCCTTGGGAAAAAAAATAAAAGTCAGGGCAGATGGCCTAGGGCCAGTCAGGAAACCCTTAATCACCCAGAAAAACAAGGAATGGGAGAGGTCATTATTCTTAGTGGCCCAGACTGTAAAACAATGTTTTTAAGTCTTCAGATTTATAGCAAAGCACCTTGAAATATCTCAGGTAATTATGAAGAACAAGACGGCCCCAAAAGACATTATACACAATTTTCTTGCTCATTTTCCTTAAACAAACAAAACTGCCTAACCATCAGCTAACATCACTAGAGAGCTTTCCAATGGTATCTAACACTGAATTCTTCCATGATGGTAGATTTATCACAATCACTAAATTAATCTTAAACATAATAATTTAATGGAAGGAGAAATTAATTGGGGAAAATATGCACACAAACACATTCATTTTCAAGCATATAATTTGGCTGTAATATCGTCCACCTGCAAGTATAAAAAGACTATGACAGATTGACTAGAAGGTCTTCAGGTGGGTGGGCCATAATGGACCAAGAGTCATAAATCCTGAAATTAAAGGCAACAGTATCGATTAAGAAGAAAATGAAATTAATACTTGCTGAGCCCTGCAACGTATCAGGCTTTCTCCTAAACTCTTTCCTTATATCATTATATCATATATACGTTAAATCATTTAATACTTACAACAATCGTGAAAGAAAAGCTTATTAATGATGTTTTTATAAATGAAGAAATTGTGAACCCAGTTGGTTAAGCGACTTGCCGAAGCTCGCACAGCTAGCACGTGGCAAAGGTAAAATTTACTCCCAAAGTCCGTGCTTACTCCAGAGTTCCAAACTAGCAATGGGCAAGTCCATGTGGAAGCAGGGCCAAACACATGATATGCTAAAATATGCAACGACCTTTTACTTGAATGAAAATTAATAATAATAATGACCTGTTTATGCATCACTCTTACTTCCAGTACATTTGCGATGGCACACTCATGATAATGTTTTATCTATAGAGATAAAGTAGAGAAAGTGCAAAAAAGAAAAATATGTAATATTTAACTGTTTGCCTGTGCTTTCATGAATCTATGAAAAGAAGCTATGGTGAGCCATGAAAAGAAGTCACTGTAAAAGAATAATTTCCTTTTAGAAATAGGATGAAGCCATGGAAAATTGTTGAAATCTCTAGAAACAATTGATTACTATGGCAATGAAAATAAAATTTGATTCTGATTGATATGATATTAACATGCAGTTTAGAATAATAGAACATGAGAGAAACAGACTTTGTACTTCATTTGTGCTATCACTTAGAAGACAAAAAAAAAAGATAGATAGCTTTTATAAAAAGGAAACCTCATGTAGAGAGCAGTCCCTTACTAAAGAATTGATACCTAAAATAAGAACTAAATTTAGGGGTTTTGCATCAAGCACAGAAACAGAGAATTTCTGAGATGGCCAAATTCATAAGACCTTAAAATGCTTAAAGCCACACAAGAAAAGTTGCCAATAGCTTTGATTAGCTGTTAAACACAAAAGCCTTACAGTGAGCACACACCCATGTTAGGAAGCTCTGATGCTGAAGGAACATGGTCAGAATGACTCAGGTCATAGGTTAAAAATTCAATATTCACATTCTCAATGGTCCAACTGATATTTCCGATTTTCGAATTTCTGAGGGTTATTTTCATAAGGAAGGCAACACACTCTCTTGAAGAAATAACATCATCCAGCTGAGCCACCCAGGTATGTCACTTACCTTACCTGGGCCACAGATTCTTCATCTATAAAATATAAAGAAGTTTAACTGGATAGTTAAAGATCATTTTCAAGGGTAAAATTCTGATTGTGAGCTATATTTTGTCAATAAAGAATTTTTGTTTAAAAAGGTGGCTCATAGCCTTGAGTTCCTTAGACTCTGTTCCCTGAAAGGAAATTAGGCTCAGGGCTGATGGGAATACGGATGGGAGATCACATTTAGAGACAACCCCAACAAATTATAGACCATATGTTCCTTTTGACCTCAATATTTACAAAGCTATATCCTGCTGATATGGCTGAAAAGAATGATATATAATGTCTCTAGAACATAATTCTTTTTTCACAACTAGCATACAAAGGTGAATATTATTGATGTGAAGATCAAGTTTCCCAGCTCTCAGCAAGAATCATGACATTTGCGTTAATTAATCATGGGCAACCTGGTAAATTTTTGTCCAAATGAGTAAGCAGCTACTATTAAAAAGAAATAGACTATTAAATGTATCAGGTAAAGTTATACATAAAAGATAAAAGCTATAAATTATAAAACTATAAGGTTATATGATAATTAAGGTAACGTGAATAACTTAAATATAACACTTATAAATTGTTAGAAGAAACACACACCAACCAATGAGGAAAAAGTATACCTATAGATAATAGAGTGAAGTTTTTTTATGGAAAAAATAAAAATAGAAAGTAGAATCTGAAATATGCTGAAAGAACTAGGACCATGTGTCTATAAATCAGTAAGTCAATCTCGGCTAAACTTATATTTTAGGGGAAAAAAAGTCTCATTTTGGATCACAAAGTGAAACTCTACTAAATGTTATTTACAACAAACACATTTTAAAGTTGATTCAGAAAGATTAATAAAGTTAGTCATAGACACCATGTTTAAAAAATGCACAGAAAAAGAAAGCAGAGTATGGTGACCAGAATTCTAAGATGGCTCCCAAGATTTCCTACTCCCTGAAGTGCACGCCTTGTGCAATCCACCAGACTGGGGATATGATGGCTTTTACTCCCATGATTAAATTATGTTATATGACACAGTTGGCCTTAAATAGGGAAATGACCTAGGTGGGCTTAATTTAATTGCACGAAACCTTTACAGCAGAGTTTTCTCCAGCTGGTGGAAGAAGAGAAAGTCAGGAATCTGAGGCACTGGAAGGATTTAATGCACCATTTCTGGCTTGACCAAAAGGGGGACACTTGGTAAGGAATGCTGGCAGCCTCTAAGAGCTGTGAGTAGTCCCCGGCTGACAGCCCAAAAGGAAACGAGGACCTCAGTCTTAAAAACACAAGGAGCGGAATCATGCTGACAACAAGGATAAATTTGGAAGCAGATTTTTCTCCAACGTCTCTAGACAAGAAGTCAGCCAAGCCTACACCTTGATTTCAGCCTCAAGAACCCAGCACACTCTTCCAGATTGCTGACATATAGAATGGTGAGCTCATACATGGGTGGAGTTTTAAGCCTCTAAGCGTGTTGTCGTGCAGCAATAGAAAACTAATACACAGAGGAAGCTATTTTAATATCAATGCAAGATTGAATCGAGGCCATAAGATATTAAACAAGACAGAAAAGCGCATCTTATTACAGAAATGATGCAATTCACAATGAATATATAAAGCAAGATGAATAGATAACCACAAAATAACCTGGCTCAACATTCACAGTGAAAAAACCACAATAAATACAAAGACAAATAGATATAAACACATTAGTAAAAGTAAATTTCAATAAGCCTCTTTCAGTCCAATTATTGGATTAAATGACTGAAAACTAAGTAAGAATATAGAAGACCTAATAACATAATTAGTGGGATATTTCTGACAGATGGACTTGAACTCTATTCCCTAAAAGAGGTAATACAATTGGCTTTTAAATGATAACGAACGTGGTTTTTAATTTAATTTCTAGTTTTAATGATTTGTTATCAGAAAAAAATTATCTGAGGTTGAGTAACATATGGCCAGTTTTTGAGAACATTACGTGATCACAGTTCAAGAATACTACTCCCATTTTAAGTGTACAAACGTTAATTGAAGTCAAGAGTAGAGATGAAATAATCTTACACAAGAGTAGAAAATGAGAAAAGAATCTAAAGAGGTCCTTGCGGAATCCCAGTATTTGAACAAGGGAAGAAATGAGTGGCTGAGAAGGTGTTTCTAGAAGCAGAAGGAAAATTAAGAACTTAAGCTTCTTACACATAAGAAATTTTTCAGGAAGGAGGTTGTATGGACAACGTCAATTGCTGCTGAAAGTTCAAGAAAGAGAAGGAATAAAAAAAGTTCTATTGGATTTGTTGACAATAAAGATTATTGAGGACTTTAAGCGGAGGACCTTTCAAGGGAGAATGTGGAGAAATGAATAAGGCAAATTTTTTCAGAAATGTGATAACTAAAAGAACAGACAGACTGGAAGTAGCTGGGGGGGGGGGGAAATGGTGTCAAAGGAGAATTATAGGTGGAGAAATCTGAGCACAGTAAAAGTCTGCGGGAAGGACCTAACAATCAGAGACAGAGGAGATTCATGAACAGGAGGGACTAATAGTGGGATTTCTTGGGGCGGAGCACCATTTTCACTCAAAGTTAACTCCGTGTCTAGATGTGAAAGAAATAAACAAGGCTGAAGATTAGGACTAGTACTTATGGCCCAAATGGAAAGGACATCTTTGAAGGCGGTAGATTCAGTTTACCTCAAAGACCGTTTTGGAGGATATGAGCAAGAAGGGTTTTTTGTGGCATATTCTTCTATGGCATCCATATCCTTGCCATGGTATAATTGGAAAACTGAATTTTAGATTTAGACTGACACAGGTTTATATTCTCCTATTCTGTGTGCTGGATGTTTAACGTTGGACAAACCTCTCTGAACCTCAATTTTCTCATCTGTAAACGGTGGATGGTAATTTGTGTCTCACAATGTGATTAGGTAATTAAGGTGACCAACATGAGGTACGTAAGACAGTGTCAGGCATATGAAAGATGAGAAACAAATATTAAATATTCACCACCACTCCTGTCCACCTTGCACACACATAAACTCTTTAGCTATGTTCCTACATCCTACTTCTGATCACTGTCTCACTCAAACTGCATTGCCAAGTAAAAATCTAAGCTGGTCTGACATAACAGTGAGGGCCATGATACACCAAAGACAGACAGAGATTGGGAAATGAACAGCTACATACCTAGCTAGCAAGGTAGAGTTATAGCTACAGGTAATATTACTAGAAATTCTCCTTATTCAGGCAATTTTTAGAGGGCCTTTGAAAATAGTCTTTCAGAGTTTTCCATAGTATTTCACTATTGTTTCATGTCTTAATTTTCTACAATTTCTTTGTTTTAGATGTTTCCATTTCAAACTTATAGGAGTAAATGAGAATTGAATAATTGGATAGAATTATGATTATTTTAACAGTAAAAATTAGAAAAATATCTTTTGTGAAGCCAAAATTTGGGGGAAAACTTAGGAAAATTTCATTATTAGGATTTAGGCAGATTTTAGGAATAAATTTAGCTAATAACAATATCATTGAGGGAAAATATTACCGTTATGCAACAGTAAATATGGTAAAGTGAGACTACCTTTACAAGGTTACATGTTGAAGACAAGATTCATCATTTTCTTTGATTAAGGAGTTTCATAGCAAAAGCAAAATCTTTGTAATTCATATATATATATGATTTATATATATATATATATACATATATGCAAGACCACATAGATACTCAATAACTATGGATTGACATGTACACAGGTATGCATGTGTGTATATGGATGTAAATGTGAACATAAGTTGAATTACAAACTCAGTAAGCAGGAAAAAAGTGTATATATAAAACAAGGTTTGGTATAATACTCCGAAAGTCAGCAGAACTAGGTCTGAACCGTGGCTTCCCCGTTCACTGGCTGTATTAGTCAGGAATCCCCAGAGGAACAGAACCAACAGGATGTGTGTACATACATGGAAAGAGATTTATTTTAAGGAATTGGCTCATACGATTATGGAGGCTTGGTGGGTCCAAAATCTGATGGTGGAGGCCCTCGGGCTAGAGACCCAGGAAAGAGTTACAATGAGAGTCCAAAGGCAGCCTGCTGGAGAACCAGGAGGAGCCGAGGTTGCAGATAATGGTTCAAAGGCAGTCTCCTAGCAGAATCCCTCTTGCTTGGGGAGGGTCAGTTTTTGTTCTATTCAAGCCTTCCACTAGTGGAGTGAGGCACCCACATTACGGAGGACAATGTGCTTTACTCAAAGTCCACCAATTTAAATGTAAATCTCATCCAAAAACACCCTCACCAAAACACCCAGAAAAATGTTTGACCAAATATTTGCACACTGTGGCCCAGCCAAATTGACACATACAATTAACCCTCACACAAGCTCAGCAAGCTGAAGCAAATAAACAGCCTTCTCTGAACCTGAGTCTCTGTAAAATTAGGCTAATAATATTTACCTCTTAGAGATGTTATGAGATTATGTACATACCGTTAGCACATAGTAGGCAATTAACAAATGTTAGTATTCTACATCTGCATATTTATACAGTATGTTCACAATCCCTCGATTGTAATTGGCGTGTTTAAAGTGAAATAAAGCTGTAAAAATGGAAGAGAAAACAACAAAAAAAGTGTTTTGAGTATGTATACTCCTCCCAGAGCTGATAAAGAACAACACAATAGAGACTATTTTATTCTTATTTACTTTTCATGCTTGCAGTGAACTATATTTTATGGTGTTCCTGTAACTTGATTTAAGGCTCCATTTGGTGGGATGCCCCAAACCATACCCAGGTATGTGCTGATGAGCAGTAATATGCACTTTGCCATTCTGGAGCAATCACGTGCTGTCACATTGTTACTTCTGACATATAAAATCAGTGAACTTTCACTGTTTTAAAAAAACCTTCCTGGGCTGGCCCCGTGGCCGAGTGGTTAAGTTCGCGCGCTCCGCTGCAGGCGGCCCAGTGTTTCATTGGTTCGAATCCTGGGCGCAGACATGGCACTGCTCATCAAACCATGCTGAGGCAGCATCCCACATGCCACAACTAGAAGGACCCACAACGAAGAATATACAACTATGTGCCAGGGAGCTTTGGGGAGAAAAAGAAAAAAAAAAATTTTAAAAAAAACCTTTCACTATATCGCCCAAGCAAAAACAAAGCAGTATTAATGACTTTTCATTTAGAAGATTAAAGTAGGATTTTTTTTCAAGATGGATGAATGCAGCCCGATAAAATAGAAGCTGCTCACAATGCCTAACCTTTGCTCCAAATTTAACCAAAGCCTCTTTCTGACATTTGAGGAAGCTCAGTGTTTCCCTTCAATTACTCTTCGTTTTTGCCTCTCTGTGCAGTTTCGGGTTCCAGCTGGAATCAAACTTACCCAAATACCCCAGATGACATTGTTCTCATAAGATGTCCAGCCTGGTCTTCAAGACTTGAGAGGTTCAGATAGTTCAGATAAAGTTTGGGATCAGTAGCCAAGCACTTGGATGCTTATCTGGACTGAACTTTCCAAGTTTTGCCCGGTATTAGCTCCCATAACTGGAGACAAATAGTACCCCTAATTAGCTCTCCATGTCTTAGATACATCTGGATCTCACGCAATATTAAGATATTACACATCTGACATTTTGCGTGTTTTCATGGAGATTTTTGTTTTGTAATATTCTAACAAATTAGATTAGAGTCAAAAAAAGAAATAGATAAAGAAGTATTTACTGATTCACTTCTATTTTTGCCGATCACAAATATTATTTTATACTTCAAGATGTACAAGTTTCAGACTTAGAAATGGGGAATTTTATGACAGACAGGGGCATATGATGCAGAACTATGATTCACCATTTTCTTTTCCCCCAGTATAACCATAATGAATAACAGATAAATGTTTCAGAATCTAGATGGAAAACCAATTCACCAATTTAAAATTAATAAATAGAGGTAATGGTTCCAGATGGCAACTGAGCTGACCACAACTGTCCCCTCTCACTAGAGATCCCAATAAAGCGATAATAAAGGATAAACTTTTGACAGTGAAGAGAGTAGGAAGGGGATAGTAGCAATTAGGAGATTGTAACAAATTTATGCAAATCAGAAATAAGATGGAGAGGTGTTGACGTGGCTTGAACAGAGCAAGCAAGGGCAGCCCAGCGTCTACAGGAGGGAATTACAGAGAGAAGAAAGCTGACCTTCCAGCCAAAGGCAAAACAGTTACAGGCCCAGGATCAGCAGGTACTGAGTCAGGGGTGAGAGGGAGAAGGGAGGCCAAAGATGTGGGCAATGTTAGCATTGTGACTGGCGACAATTACTGTGTACATTATCAATGATCTCATTTGCTTTCACAGTATTGCACTACCATGGATAATCCCTGTGCGAGTCCATCATCCAACTCGTAGGTCTTATTCAACATCTAAGTATGATTCTCCACCCACAAAGGAAACCTCTGCCTCTATTGCTGGGGGAAGAAAAGAGAATGCAGCGAACCAAGGTCAAGGCAGGAATTACAAAAAGTAAATCATCTAGAGGAACATATCACAGCTCAAGAGATGGGTAGCATTAACAGATTGTTGAAGAAGAGAGACAGTCCTGCTTCTGATAATTTCACTCTAATATTTTTTGTGACTTATGAGGACTCCCTGAGCAAGCCATTGGCTCTTGTTTTAAATGACCTACACCAGTGTGGGGCAGTGAGAACAGAAGCCAGTTTCTAGTGCTAAATAAGTCAATTAACGAATTAATACTCAGAAACAGACGTCTCTGGGCCTGAGTGTCCTCATCTTTAAACTGGGGCAGGGGAATTGGGAGGTGACTTTTTCCTCTAAGCACCTCACAGCTTTAACAATCAATTGTCCTGAGAAAGAAGAAAAACCAACAAGTTGTTTTATAAATGAAGAGAAACATACTAGAAACTGAACGCTACTGAGATATTGAAGGCTATTGAGTGTGATTATAAGACTCTTTCAGGAAAGTCTGGCAGGACTAAAACAGGGCTCCATATTCTATGGAGGCATAAATAACCAAAGAACTTACATCTAATAATGTTTATTAAGTATCAAGTGTGTGCAAGTATTTTGTTAAGGCTGGGAATATAGCAGCAAAAACAAGATGCATTCCCTACATTCTTGCTGCCTACCAACAAATGTAGGAAATTAGAAAAGAAGCAGGTGATATGCGATCAGGACAGTGACGGGTCAGTGTGGAGTGCTATGGAAGCATAGAGGGAGACTATCTAATCAAGGCTTGGTGTCGGGAGAGGCTTCACAGAGAAAACATCGTAAAAATCGAGACAGTGAAGTTAGCTCAGCAAATAGTGAGAAAGACTATTGGAAAAAGGTTAAGACTGATTAAGCAGTTTCTTGCCTGTTATCTCTGTATGACAGCCATCAGTTAAAAGGTAGATATTAATGGCCCATTCCATGGATTTAAGTAAAGACAAACTTACTATGAAGCAATCCATACCTACTTCACATTCACTACAGAGAAGTGTCACCTTGTAGCAATTAAAAATTGCCTTGCACTGTGCTATAGACTGAATGCTTGTGTCCCCACGAAATTCATACATTGAAACCTAATCCCCAATGTGATGATATTAGGAGGTGGGGCCTTTGGGAGGTGATTATGTCACAAGGGTGGAGCCCTCATGAATGGGATTAGTGATCTTATAAAAAAGACCCTGGAGAGCTCTCTTGTTGCCTCCACCCTGTGAGGACACAGTGAGAAGATGGCCACCTATGAACCAGAAAGTGTGCAGACATCGAATCTGCCTGCACCCTGATCTTGGACTTTCCAGCCTCCAGAGCTGGGAGAAATACATTTCTGCTGTTTATAAGCTACTCAGTCTCTAACACTTTGTTATAGCAGCCTGAACTAACCAAGACACCGTGTACTGTTCTGAAGAATAAATTTTTCAAGGGAGGAAGAACGACAATAGGGTGGAGAGGTAAAGGGGCAGAGAGAGAAATATGTGAGAAATCAAATTCTTCCTCCTCTGTTAAAAATCAGATGAGAAGAGAGTTTTCCAGTAGGACAAAGTATTTCACTACAAGAAATAGCAATACCTGAAAAGATCTGTTGGAGAAAAGACAAACTAAATAAAAAAGACCAAAAACTGAAAACCAGGATTGCAATCTGTGAAGACATATGCAAGAAGGCTGATATTTACAAAGTGTAAATTGATAGAACTAAAAATTGATGGAACTAAAAATTGATGGAACTAGGATGAGCAATATAGAAATACTTAAAATCTTGTAAGAAATCTTTTATAAATTGTCAGAGACTATGTCTAATCTCTGCCATCACAAGAAGCTTTGAAGGTAGAAATCCAAAACATCAGACAGAAAAGCGTATAAGCTGCAAAAAGATTTTCACAGGGATTTATTAAACAAGAGGGAGAATTAGTTGAAACAAGAAACACTGATGAGGACTTAAAGGTCTCGTTAGCAGACGCGGAAAAATTCCCATAGACATAGCAAAACGCATTGGCAAAAGAAAGATCAAAAAGGTAAAACGCTAGAAAGCCCAAGAGTTAATTCAAAGAATGGGGGGAAAATCTAATGTTGAGTTTAGAAGAAGTGCATACACAATATTTCTGGAAATCCTTTTACTTCTTTCCTAATAACAGGGGAATTGCCAATAAATGAATATAGGCAATATGGGAAATAAACACATTTTATGAATAAAATATTTTAGAAGGTGAAATGGAGTAATAAATGTGAAAACATTTTGCAATGCAGGAAATATAACACAGATGTAGGACATTGTCATTTGAATACACGCTGTTTGATTCTTAGGTAGCTATGATCTATAAGTAAAATTTATCATGTACTGTGTGATAATGCATGGTGGAAAAAAGTGAGAAAGGAGAAAAGAAAAATATATCACGTAAGCCTCAAATAACACAATGGTCAATTATTAAATTACAGTCAACCAACACAACACATCTACAATCACTTAGAAAGTCCAGCTTCATCAGATTAACAGTTGTAAGATATTGCTGCTGCTGGGAAGATGGTTGTTTATTAAAACAAAACTTCCTTTCAAGAATTTTTTTTCTTGGTAGCATAAAATCATCTTCAAGTTAAATTCTAACCAACCAAAACTTTCTTAGAGAAAACATAGTCAAGGCAACTTGGTCTTTCTTCCCCATGCCACCTTTCCTAGCCTCTCCTCTCTGTATCAGACCATTTCTCTCCTATCCAAGAATAACGACAGAAAGAGAGGAGGGGGTCTGCCAGTTGATTTGTTCAACTCTATCTTCTAAGCTGCAAACTGTGCCAACACTAGTCTAGGCGCAGGAGAAAGCAGTAGACGAGAAAGGCAAGGTCCCCGCTCTACTGTATCATACACGTTAGTGGGATAAGTAAGAAATGGAGATGGAAAGATAGGTAGGTAGGTAGGTAGGTAGGTAGGTAGATTTAAATGAGAAGAATATTAGAGGTTAATACCACGCAAAGAATTAAAATAGAGTGACCAGGTGCTATTTCAAACAGGGTAGTCAGGGAAAGCCTCTCTGAAGAAGGGTCAAATCTAAAGCACAAGAAGGAGTCAGCCATGTGAAAATTAGGGAGGAATCAATTCAGGTAGAAAGAAAAGAGTTAGTGCAAAGGCCCTGAGGTGGGAGCAAATGTAGCACCATTGAGAAGTACACAGTGGGACTGGAGTGTCACTGGAAGAATAGTAGGTGAGTGGGAAGATGGGATGCTCTAGGTGTGTGGTTGAGGAAAGACTATGTAGGATTTTGTAAGCCATAAAAAGGCATTTGGACTTTATTCTAAGAGTGATGGAAAGCATTGCTGGGTTTTTAGCAAGAGAGTAGTAGAATCTCATTTTAGTTTGAAAAAAATGACCCAGGCTGCTGTGTGGGACAGAAGAGGAGGCCTGAAGACAAAGAAAGAGCTACTGTTAGTGTTCAGGTGAGAGATAGCGTAGACTAGACTATTGCTGCATGAAGCAGACAGAGAAAGGGGACAGATTTGCAGTTTTAAAGAGGTATTTATTAGGGAATACGTCATTTAGTGTAATATGTCAAATTGAGACACTCCAGAAAGGAAATAAAGCCTAGAACATGTTCCAACATCATTTGCCCAGAGAGCTTTCTGTCCCCGAGCATCTTGTAGAATTAGGATTTAACAGAGAAAATTAAAAACTGAAGAGACTATTCCTCACCATCGAACTGGCATATTGGACAGTAGACCAAATTACCAGTTTTCTCATGATGGCATGAATTATCTGATTTTGGAGACCTAATGTTTCAGATACCCCTCTGGGTCCAGTTCGGTGGCCCCAGGATCAGCTATGTTAAATCGTCAAAGCAATAAGTACAATGAAAGACAGGCGGATGCCCATTCATGGGTACCTGCCTTTGCCAGAGATTTACTCTGTATTTTTCCATTTATTCCTAACAACAACTGTGGGAGGTGAGTATTTTTATCCCCATATAATAAGTGAGGCTTAGGGAAGTTCAATAACTTCCCCAGACTCATGGCTAATAACAGAGCCAAGATTCTTAGTTCTGTCTAAATCCAGAGTCTGAGTCCTTACCCCTGTTACTCCTCGTCTCCTTTTAGCAGAAAGTCTGCAATTTGCATCAAACATTCCTATATATTTGCATCCACATGATGCCAAAGTATTCAGTCAAAAAAAAGAAAAATCTAATACATTGTGTTTGTGTCAACGTCTTAAAGATAATACCGTATCAACCTAGTGAATATTCGTCAAGGTATATTTTAATTACTAATTTTTTCAGTCAACTTTTCAAAGGTTTCAGTCTGATTTGTTAACCACTGCTTTGAGAATGATCAGAACAAATATTGGCCCAGCTATTTTCCCTCCTTTTCAGCCATGAAATCAGCATCCAGTAAAATCCTCACTTTTTCTCCCAAATCCTCCCCACCTTCTTCCTTCCCTCGTGAGCTCCCAAGCTCTGAAGCTAAGGAAGCAGGATGTAAAGTCACTTTAAGAAACAATCCTATCGGGGCCGGCCCCACGGCCTAGTGGTTAAGTGCAGTGTGCTCTGCTTTGGCAGCCTGGGTTCAATTCCCGGGTGTGGACCTGCACCACTTGTCTGCGGCTGAGCTGTGGCAGCGTCCTGAGTACAAAATAGAGGAAGATTGGCACAGTCGTTAGCTCAGGGTGAACCTGCCTCAAGCAAAAACGGAAAAGAGACAAACCTATAGAATTGGCCTTCTATGAACCCAAAGTGTGTGCTCTTCAAAACTGTTGCTCTGCATAACACACTGCCCCCTTTAACATGAAGCCATGTCCACTTCAACCAGGACTTCTAGTTCTCGAGAAATTATGCACAGAGTGAAGATTCTCACTTAAGGTAAACACTTAGGGTAAACATTGCTGTGGCTCTTGTCTGCGTATAGAACATAAAAAGTACTGAAGAGCAGATAGTGAAAGGTAGCTGCCTCCTTTTTCCCTCTTCCTATCTGACAGCCAAGAGCTCCTGTGTGCAGGGACACTACACAAATATGTATTTTTAAGAAAAAGCTGATGAATCTTGTTAAAAATGTTTGTTCACATTCAAAAGTTTTGTTATGCTCCATTTTATTAATCTGTAAATATTTGATCCACATTTGTCTCCCCTACCTGAACCTTTTCCAAAACCTTTGCATCCAAGTTTTTTTTTTTTCTTTTTCTTTTTTCTTTTTTTGGTGAGGAAGATTGGCCCTGAGCTAACATCTGTTGCCAGTACTCATCTTTTTGCTTGAGAAAGATTGTTGCTGAGCTAACATGCGTGCCAATCTTCCTCTGTTTTGTATGTGGGATGCCCCCAGAGCATGGCTTGATGAGTGGTGTGCAGGTCTGCAGCTGGAACCCAAACCCATGAACTCTGGGCCACCAAAGTGGCATGCACGAACTTGACCACTATGCCACTGGACCAGCCCCCAGATTTCTTCTGTACATAACTTCTACCCAGCCGAAGTGGGAAGCCAAAGGTTGAAACTATTTTTCAAAGTGTTTAAAAAATAAACTTTCGATTTTATGCCTTTTCCCTTTTCCCCCCAAAAATGAAACAAACAAATGTGACCTTTCCTCCTGGATTTTAAAAAACTATGAAAGATACTTGGTATGATTTAGCTATGGGCTGGATATTAGATGATATTAGACAACTACTGCTAATTTTATCAGCTATGATAATGATATTAAGATTCGGAGGGAAAACGTCTCTATTCTTAGAAGGGGTATGAGGAAATATTGATGGGTGAAGTTTTATCTGTCCCTCAATTACTTCTAAATTATTCAGCAAAAAAAAAGTCTTACATACAGAAAGGTCAAGGAAACGGCAAAAATGTTTACTGTAGAATGTAGGCAGTCGGTCTACAAGTGTTAATTAGAACCAGCGGTTGGCTGGAGCAAGAGGCAATGGGGACCTCATCAAACAGTCAGTCTGTCTGTAACTCCCTAAAACCAGGAGCAGGAAAACCAGTATGCTATTGTACTATTCTTTAAGCTTTTCTGTATCTTTGAAATTTTCATATTAAAAACTTGAAAAAATAAAATAAAAAACATTATTACAAATAATCACCTTTAAAAAAATGTGTGGAGCCAGAAGAATGAATGTCTGGAGTGAATGGTTCATTATGAAGATGGAGGAGGCAACGTCTCCTATTGTTAATTATTTGTTTGCCAACCTGGTCACTGTCTTGTCTGCACAACAGGGAAAAAGAAAGTGACAAATGATTTGGTCATAAAATACTATAGGGTTAGAAAACTTTTGCTTCATGTCGCCAGGTGGCAAATCAAAAGTCAATGATACTTAAAACACACAGGTAAACTACCTCATCAAATTATAGTAAAGTTCAATCCATAAGCTAATTTGCATACTCATCTTGGAATTTAAACATATTCATGTTAAAAAACATTATCTGTCTCAGTGCTTCTCAACGTACTTATGAATCATCCTGAGAAGGCATGAAAATACAGATTATGGGTCAGTGGTTCCAGCAGAACCTGATAGCCTTCATTTCTAACAAGCTCCGATGACGTACTGCTGCTGGTCCACAGAGCACACTTTGAATGAGAAGAGTCTATATTATAGACCAGATATAGGTCCAAATGACCAGAGAAAGTCAAAAATGCAAAAAACTTCTATTTCCCACCAAGTTGTATATGTATGATACAGTCTTTCCCATGCAGAGAATTCCAGATAGTCCAAATGCCCACGTATTTGTAATTTTGAAACTAACATGAACAAATTGCTGAGATTTCCCTTTTCATACAAATGTCCATCAACATGGAGTTGCATTCCATTCTGCCCTCTCTTTTGATTAACTATATACTGTGAAAATGTAAGTATAAAAAAAAAATTCAACTTTAGTATAATTTTATATATTCTTCTAAATGGAAGATAAAAGAATTTGTATTATTCTGAATATTTGGTGAAATTCTCAAAGATTCAATACTTGTAAGGCAAGTCTAACATTTGCTCTTATATTTTGGAATTCTATTAAATTAAATGTTTTTCATTGATTATAATAGTAAAAAATATTTATAGTTTCATTAAATTACCTTCAATTATTTATCAATACTGTATTCTTGATTTGTTTAAGTTTTCCAGTAAAATTAGTAGAATTTGACTTCACCTTTAAAATAATTATGGTTTAAATAATTAATATATTTAATATTAATTATATATTTATTAATATATATATAATATTGTGAGTAAATTGGAAGTACATTGTATATAGCTTTACGTGCCTGAGAGTGTTTCGCTTCTTGACATGACTTAAAGCTTTAGTGGTTGTGGCAGATTGCATTTTCCAAACATGGAAACACCTATATTTTATCTCATCCACACGTTCTTTTTACAATGTGGCTGACATTCCTCCCATCAAAAGGTGATATCTATGTTTTCTCCCCTTAAATCTGCATAGGAGCTTATGACTGACCAGACCAACGTAATACTGCAGAAGTGATACTACGTGACTTCCATGGTCGTGTCATTAAAAGGATACAGATGCCATCTGGCTCTCCAGATGCTTGCATTTTGGAATCCAGCCACAATGTTGTAAGAAATACAGGCCACATGGAGCCACGACACGTGGCTATTACAACCAACAGCCCAAGCTAGACTTCCAGCCAACATCAGCATCAACCACTAGATGTGCAAATCAACAAGTCTCCAGATGCTTCCAGCTTCCAATCTTTGAGTCTTCTGGCTGAGACCCTAGACACCATGGAGCAGAGAAAAACAATCCCCTCTGTGCCCTGTCTGAATACCTAGCCCACAGAATCTGTGAGAAATGATAAATGATTATTTTGCTTTAGTCCACTAATTTCTTGGGTAATTTGTTACACAGCAACAGATGATTAATATGCATTTTGGTATCTAGAAGTAGGGTGTTGCCATGATAAAAACCTAAAAATGTCGAAATGGATTAGGCATTTCTTGATGGGCAAAACCTGGAAGAACTTCGAGGAGGCTGTTTGTGAAAATCTAAAGGGTCTTGAACAGATTCGGAGCAGAAGTCTTACAAGAACTTTGTAGTCTTCTACAGAATGATAAATGCAAAAAAACAAAAGAAGAAGAAGGAAAACACTACTGGTTATGTTGTGGTAAAGTGTTTAACAACATTGTCAACTGTGAGAAGGTGGAAATGTAAAAATTGTACCTAATGAACTGGATGAGAGAGCCAAGGAGATTTCCAGGCAGTCCTCAGTGCCACCTGGATGCTTCTTCTGCTTATAGTCAGATGCAACAGGAGAGAGAGGTAAAGGAAAGACTATTAAAAAACTGAGACTTGTGGCCTCTCCAGACTGCAAACAATGCTAAAATTAAGTTGCCTCTGAGTAGACCAAATCCAAGGCCTGATTAGGAAACACCGTATAAGATGAAAGTTTGGATGTGCCTGTAAAATTCTTTGTTGAGATCTTAGGAAGGTCTAAGGCAGTACCTCAGAGAACTAAGTCATAAGAGGCCCTTGAGGAATTTTAATAGTGTGCCTCACAAATCCTCTCACTTAAAATAATTGGGCTTCTAAGGTGTTCCCCCTTAGCAATCTCAGCAGAAGCCCACAGTAGAACAGGCTTATCCTGAAGAGTTTTGTGAATGTGACCTTTGTCTCTGGAATAAACCCCAATAATACTCAGGAAAGACTCACAAAGTTTTTAAGAGAATTGTATTAGCACAAATACCACCAGATTGGACTAAAAGTGACAGGGACAGTACAAAACAGAAAGAGGGCTCTAGACCCTAACATCTGAAGCAGGCTGAGAAAACTACTCACTTGGAAACACAAACTACTTGTTGTGGCACATGGGAAAGAGGATGACTCAGAGAAGGGAACAAAGAGAGTAGAGCCCAGAGCCACGGAGAATCAGTCCCAAGAACCAGGAGGAAAGAATCTTATCAAGGAAAGGCCAGCCAGATGCCATGCTGGATTTCAGAATTGTTATGAACTGGTGATTCCTATGTGCCTCCCACTTTCCCCCTTTTTCAATGGAAAGCAGTTATCTTATTCCCATCTCACTGTTGTATGTTGGGTGGAAGTGGGGGATAGACAACTTGTTTCTTTAGTTCCTAGGTCTTCAGATTGATAGGAATTGGAGGAGCTTTACTTGAGGAACTCTACACAAGGAGCGTCATCTGCATCTGGACCTGATTTAGTTGATGAGATCTTGGTCCTCAAGTTGATACTGTAATGAGAAGAAACTTTGGGGGTTCTTGGGTGGGTGTGAGTATATTTATCAGAGAGCAGACTGCGAACCCCAATGATACTCACCTCCTAATAGTCACATCCTTGTGTAGTTCCCTCCCACACTGAACCAAAGCTGACCTATGTGACCAACAGAATGCTGGGAAAGTAACTGTGTGTGACTTCCAAGCCTAAGTCATAAAACGCATTGCAGCTTCAGCCTTGGCCTCTTGGATTGCTCCAGGGGAACATAGCCATCATATCTTAAAGACACTCAAGCAGCCCATATGGAGAGAAGCTGAGACTTCCTGCCAACAGCCGGCACCAACTTGCAAGTCATGTAAGGGAACCACCTTAGGAGTGGGTCCTCCAGCATCAGTCAAGGCTTTGGATTAACTTCAGTCTCAGCTGACAGATGACTGCAACTTCATGAGACACCACTGAGGCAGAACTGCCCAGCCACGCTGCTCTCAAATTCCTGGCCCAGAAAAATCATACAAAATAATAAATGGTAATTTTTTTTAGCCTCTAAGTTTTGAGCTGATTTGTTACACACCATTAGATAACTAATACAAAGGCCTCAAGATTCCTTTATATAAAGTAACATTATCTACCAGCTTCTATCCCAGTATTATAGGGCATTGGTTTATGTAGCAGCATATTATTTTGAAACATCACCTAATTATTTTCCTTTCTCATTTTTTAACATTTTTCCCCCTGAAACTCTTCCACCATTAAAATTAGTACACGAAGCCGAGGCTCATTGCATCAGGGAAGGGAAGGTCAGACACTGTCCAGAATTTAAAAATCACTGCTGACATTTCTTGGCTGGGTTTCAAAATAGATTTAACTTAAGTTCATAACAAGTCAATGATTTGAAAGAAAGAACATTTGATTTGTAAGAAGCAAAGCTTGTTCCTAGAAAATTTTTTTTTCTGGAAGTCTCAAAGTTGGGATTTACTTATTAAATATCAAGCCGGAACAACTACAGGTTAGAGGTTTACTCTAAATGATGAGGATATGATATAAGAATAGTTCCTGCCAGACAGGCTATGAGAAAGAGGAGAGAGAGAGAAGGAATAATATACAAATTGAGACATGTTATCAGGTAACATGTAAGGTGCTGAAAACGGCTAGTGATACTTGCCTTCAATCCCAGCTATAGCTCTTCTCAGAAGAAAGGTATATATGATATTGATGAGATAAAATCATCCGCCCTTCTTATTCTTACTTATTTTCTATTATTTAAAAATCAGTCTGTTAGACAAAGAATTCTGTACAGAAATATTGTTAGATATATTAGTGGCTATTTAAGAAGTGACCAACAAGTCTATAGAAAATTGTTGAGAGTAAATATGAAGAGCAAAAGTAAACCATCCTTCAGTTTCTATAACTGATACAGCATAATTATAACTAGTCCTTGAAAAATTTTTCTGTTTCTTAAAATGTTTGATTATGATCAGATGAACACAGCGCCAGTTGAGGCGACTCAGCAAACACAAAAGGTGTTTAGAAAGAGATATCTTTTATGTGTTTTCTGGGTTTCAAATGCATAGAAATAAAAAAGAGATTTCACAAGTCCCTGGATCCACACATTAGAACAGATTTATTGGTTTTTGGCAGTTGAAAACAGTGATGAGCTGATGGCATTTAACAGGGTCATTCTTGCCAGTCCAAAACAATGATTCTCATTACTTCAATAATTTAATAAAAACCAGCATAACTCCAAAGAAAAGAGGAACAAAGGAAAGGGACAAAGGAACAAAGGGAAAAGACGAACAAAGAGGGAGTGTTCTCCCTCCCTGTAAGTTTTATACATTTTGAGAAAATAAAAAGGTGATGTTCTCAACTTGTTAACAATCTTAGGCCAACCAAATGTTGCAGAATCTATGATCGGCAGACCCTACAGTTTAGAACATGAGCCCCCTGTGAGACTCCCAGAGTAGGACCCCCACCTTACTCTCTTTGCAAACTGCAGTACGTGGCACAGTACTTGGCACAACAAATGTTAGTTTTCTTTCCCCTCTCCCCATCTACTTCATGAAGAAATGTTTGAAAATGCATAAAGAAACTTAGAAGATGGTATTACAATACTTTCAGTTGTCTGGAAAAGTTCAAAAACTAAAGTCATTCTAAAATCCTGAAGAGAGCCTTCTCGAAATTGTCTTGAGTCATTTGTGTATCACTAAAATACTTCCTTTCTTAAAAATATTTTCTCCACCTGCTCACAGATACTAGTATTTCTTCTATTCACTATTTCGCTTTCTCACTTATCCTCTGTAAGGAGGGAGATCATCTTAGGCAACTGATTAAGGATTGCGACTATTTTAACCAAAGCCACAGGTTTGCTGACACCCCTCCCATGGGGAGGTGGCCTCAGTCCCCTCTCCTCAAGTTATGATAGGCTCTTTGACTGCTTTTACCAATACAGTATGTTGGGCATGGCACTATGTGAGTTTCAAGGCTAGTTCAGACGAGGCAATGCAACTTCCCTCTTGGACTCAGGAAACACTCATCCTCAGAGCACTGAGCTCCCTTGTAAGAAACCCAACTCCCCCAAGACCACCACCTGCAGAAACCACATGCAGGCGCTCTTTTTGACAATCCCAGGTGAGCCTGACCCTCAGCCATCCCAGGTCAGACACCAGACGGAGTGAAAAAGCCACCTTGAGAGGGATCCTTGCAGTCCCAGTTGTCCCAACTCTGCCATCTGAGTCATTCCCAGCTATCTGAGTCATTTCAGCTGAGGTCCCAAAGACAGGGAGCAGAGAAGTGTTGTTTTTTCTGTGCCTTTCTGAATTCTTGATCCTCAGAATCTATGAACATAATGAAATGGCTTTTCCTATACTAGTTTTGTGGTAGTTTGTTACACAAGAATCACCAGCCAGAAGAAACATTGTCAGTCATTTTCATCTTATTCATACATTTATCAAGGGCCTAATGAGGCGAGACATTGTACTAGCTTTATTTCAGGATGGATGAATTTCTCTGATTTCTTCTGGAGGTCAGGTTTTGCTGAAAGCTGGGTGATAGAGGCACTTGGCAGGATGCTAAGTACATTAGGATGCTGGGCATGAATAAGCTGTGGGGCAATGCAGAGGACAGAAGAAGAATGAGAACAAGAGAGGATAGAGGCAAAAACAAATGACTTCAGATTGCTTTTCTTGAACCAATCTGACTGCACAAATTGGTATCGGGCCCAGAAAGCCTACTTAAAATGGCAGAGGCACTGTGACTTCCTCAAGGAGTGACGTAGTCACTAAGGACAATCAAGCCTCATTCAGCAGTCATATTTCTGGATAGCAAAGATAGATGGTTTATCAATTTACCACATTTGTCATAATGGCTAAGGACTGGCATTGAAGTTTAATGCAGCATAACTTTATGAAGTGAAATAAAAAACACTGATATTTCACTGCTTTTTAGAAATTTGTGTGAATAGTTGGATACAGTCAAAGGCGCCTCAAACGTGTCCAATATAGAGACATAATTACTTCTCAACAGCTTTAGAAGCTTCTGTAAGGAATGTCTACAAAAGGAATTTCTGAAAGAGTGGGCTAAATGAAGGGAGATGGGAAAATTCTTAAAATTGTAGACATAAGCCTCCATGAAAATGTATTGGAGGCTGACCTCATCCAAACAGAAAGATGCAGGGATTAGCTCTTCTTGTAAAATCCTTATGGGACCATTCAATGCTCTTTATATATCATGGCTCTTTCATTTTTACATTAAAGTTACTAGATACAACACTATTTTACAAGCCAAGTGATCATTAAATAACCATGTTCTTTAAATGTTAGCCATTTAGCTTCCATGCTCTCTCCCTCCCCTTCCTCATCAAACTTCATGAAAATAGTTTACCCTTGTATCTTCTGCGCCAATTCCCTTCCACTCCTCGTTGAGGAGGCGGTTCCTTTGCAGTGTTACTTCTGTCCCTACACTCTGTGGAAATTGTACTCATTGGGTCTCCTCCCAATTGCCAAAGCCAATGAACTTTTAGTTCTTATCTGATTTAGCTTTTCACTCTGTTGCCTATTCATCTTATTATTATACAATAATATATACTTATTATTTCATATATATATTTTTTATTCAGTGACAAAATAATGTATGCTCATTTCAAAAAAATAATTGAAAACTATACTGAAGAGTACAACAAAGTCTTCTCCTCACTATCTCACTTATGAGGGAACCAAGGCTCACAGCTAAGGTTCATCAGACCAGACATTTTTCTGTGCAAATCTAGTATATAATTTAAAATTTCAAATCCAAACTGAAAGAGAGGATCTGAGATGAAAAATAAAATATCCTTCACTCTCAATCCTCATTTTGATAAATTTATATTTCTTTTGGTGGTTATATCATTATATTTATAGTCATTCATTTATCAACTTAAACTGTATCTAATTACTACCCCATCATGAAGAATGAGGAATTTTGTTGACTTACACTGCTTTCTCACTTCCCTATTCCCATACATGTTTTACACCTCAAACTCTAAAAAGCATATTTTTTATTTATTGTTTTTCTATTTGCCAATCTATGTCTTCAAAAAAACACAACCTTCTATTTCTTGACACATCTGTTTTAGGCATTATCTCACACTATAACATCCGATTTCATATTACTTCTCTTCTTATAACTAAAAATAACTCTGCTTTATATACGGGTTAATCGAAAAACACAAAACCCAGCATTTACAATAATTATTTAAATGAAGTTCCCTGCAAAATCAAGTAGTGTGATTGGACCATGAGTGGAGATGGATTCCATCATTAACTTTGTGCAGCAGGATGGAGCACATAACCAAGAAACAGGGAAGGGGGAGAGCACATTGCTTTTATTTGTTTATTTTTATGACGCTGTACTTTATCATCAAGGTCACAATTTCTTAATCACATGTTTTATTACAGGAAATTCTTTTTTTTCTAGGAAACATTCTTCTTGGGGCTGCCTTATTCCATTCTAATTTGTACTCTAGTCCTACTACGTAACTGTCATCCTAGAATTATTTTTCTTTTTTAAAGTCTTCTGCTATTTATTTTAATGTTTTATTTATACTTTATTCTGAAAAAAAAAATAATGTAGCAAACCATCTTCTCAGTACTCCTAAGATTGCAAGCTAGCACTTACAACTTCTCTCACTTGGATTGACTTGCAGAAGACATCTCACTTTCAAGAAAATTCCAGGGGACAAAAAAATCTTACAAGTGGCGTTTGAGTAGATTTTTTTCCCTGTAGATATTGCAGTGAAGAATGGTAATCTCAAATAATAGGCCATTTCAAGTAGTTGCAATTTTAGTATTTGGAAAGCATTAATATTTTATAAATAATGACATTTTACTTATTCTTGGTGTTTATAATAACAAGATTCTTAGATCATTCAACAAATATTTATCAAGAACTCAGTATGTTCTTAGCACTGTTCCATGCTGGGAGGATACAGCAGCCAGAGAGCCCCTTCTGAAGACTTGATTCTAGTTGGCTAGGCAGAGGCAAAAAATCAGAAACATATAAACAATTTAACGTATAATAGTAAGTCAAATGTTGATTGATGCTAGGAAGGTGGGATAGAGAGCGCTGGGGAATGGCAGATGGGGATGGAACTTCAGGAAGGGCATGCATGGATGGAGGGCGCCTCTCTTGAAAGGTGAATTTGTTTTTTGACCTTTCACAATTTCTTCCCTTCATTCTATTTTTTAAAATTGTTTCTACTTCAAAATAATCACAGCATTACAGAAAAGTTGAAGAAGACACAATACAAAGCACATTTTTTTCTGAACCATTTGAGAGTACGTTGCTCACTTGTTCCATCATTTCCGAATACTATAGTGTCTATTTCCTACAAAACAGGAGTATTCTCCCACATAAATACAAGACACAATAAAGTACTCTGTTTTGTGGCTCTCATGTTTTTCCTTTCTCGAGTTTCTTTGTTGTTCTGTTGGGTAAACAGCAAGCAATTCTTTAATGAGAAGGGTCTATGAGTGGTCAAATCTTCTGTCTTTCACATCTAAAAATGTCCTTAGCTTACTTTGAACTCTTGATTAACAGTTTGGCTGGTCATTTGATTCTAGGATCCAAATCATATTTTTCTCAGACTTCAGGCTTCAAGCATACAATATCGCTGATGAGAAGTTGGATTTTGAGGCAAGAAGTGGAGGATCTTAGGATCTTCTCTTTACCTTTCATAAATCTGTCTGGATGTGGTCTTTCTTCTTCGTTCATGTGCTCTTCACTCTGTGTGCCCTTTCAGGCAGAGAATACATGTGTTTATGACCAAAAAAATAAATTTTCTTCTATTATTTCTCTGGTAATTTCTTTAGAATACTTTGTTCTCTTCTCGTCCTGAAACTCTTTTGGAAGGATTGGAGCTCTCCTGGATGGATCCTCTTAGATGTTAAAGTTTTTTCCTATATGTTCCTATTTTTCTTGGAGCTGGATTTCTAGGAGTTTTCCTCAGGTTTTCATTCCAGCACTTCTTTTTACTTTTTCTCAATTTCAGACATTGTATTTTTAAGTTTCTAATAAATCTTTATTGTTTTTAGTATCTATGAAGATATATATAAAATTATATTTCACGTCCAGAATTATCTGTTTCTTTCAGGGTTATTCATTGGTTCATATTGGCATTGTGTGTGTGTGTGTGTATTTTGCCTCTAACATGATATTCGTCTATTTAAAATCATGAACTGTAGGCTAGTTTACTTGGTACACTTAACTAGCCAGCTTCCCTCTTCCAGATGGAGTCCTGTTCCCCACACTACCTGGGTTTTAGTCTGGGAATCCCAAACCAATTTCTTTGGCAAGCAGTGCTAGAAGTGCTAACTTACACAACTGTCTGAAGAACAAACATCCACCCTGATCTCTGACCACTACCTGCTCCTGAAACTACACCTTTTTGGTCCAGGTTGGTAGCAGTTCAGAGGCACCGCCATCAGGGAACATGGCTTCTATCTCCACGGCAGCCTCTGTGCGCGCACATCTGGGCTGTGCTCCTGCTCCTGTATTTCTTAATATATCACATATTTCCCATCTTCCAGAAATTCATCAAGGGTAATGGTTTGCGTATGTCTCTTCCTGATTCAAGAACTGCTATAAATTTATTACCCTTGGTACTTCTAAATTTTATTTCAATGGGATTTGTGGAAGGAGAAGAGATATATGTATATTCAACATGTCACCTTGAACCAGAAGCTACCATTTCTCAATCTCAAACCCCTCTCCCCAAGCCTGCTCCCTGCCACTACTCTGATATTTATCTGTCCCATTAGTGCTGGTTTCTTTCCATTTACATTTCCACGAATTTGATGTTCCATCCTTGTGTAGGTCTTCTTTCTCCTATTTATTCTCTGTGGATGATTTTTACTCACTCCCATGGATTCAACTCTCCCTTTAAGCCAGTGAACCCGCTATACATGACCACCTCTCACTTCTCTTCTGGATCCAGGTTTGTATTATCTACTTACTATTCTTATTCATACCATGTTTCGTTTTTCCATCCAATCTCAGGAAATGGTAGATACTCAATAATTTTTATTAATTAACTAATTAATCAATTAGTGAATGCTTAAAGGATCTGGAACTGGTTTTAAGTTAATCTGTCTACTGCTGCATTCTATTTACCAATTATTTTTCACAAACATTTGGGAATAATTAATGAACGTTAATGAATAATTAATGAATTATTTGCTCACTTTAGTGTGAGCTCAACCCTGGGCCTCCATTTTATCAAATTTTTATATAACTCATTTTCTAATAACACAGTGTATTCATACTTTACATATATCTCCACCACCACCACCGAAAAATGGAGATGAAGGGGCTGGCCCGGTGACGCAGCGGTTAAGTTCACACATTCTGCTTCGGGGGCCTGGGGTTCACTGGTTCAGATCCTGGGTGCGGACATGGCACCACTTATCAAGCCATGCTGTGGCAGGCATCCCACATATAAAGTAGAGGAAGATGGGCATGGATGTTCGCTGAGGGCCAGTCTTCCTCAGCAAAAGGAGGAGGATTGGCAGTAGATGTTAGCTCAGGGTTAATCTTGCTCAAAAAAAAAAATTGGAGATTAAAAAACTAGAGAGGAACAAAGAACCACAGCAGTTTCCAGTTTCCAAGTACAATATAGTACTACAATTCTATTTCTAATTTCAGTTACTATAATCAGACTTCTGTTATATCAAGTTTTTGAAACCAAAAGACTCAAAGCAGAAGTTTTCACTTACCTAATTGGCTACCAATGCAAGTGCAGATTCAATCCATCTGTCCCTAAGTGGATATGTGTATCTCTGCCAGTCTCTCCTTTGTTTTGGCTTTAATTTACCCTTTTTAAGCCTGATTTCCCATGGAATAAAAGCTAACAACAGTCACTCTTCTAGACTGAGCATTTCAACTATAATAACTTTTGATATGAGACATAGATTCTATCCAATTCTGCCAGAAAGAGGAAAAATTTCAAATTAGCTAAGGTTCCCCACCACTATGGATTCCTTAGATGCTTTAAAAACAAAACAAAACAAGGTTCTTTGTCCACACAGTACAATTATCCAACCCCTAATAAAGTAGTGTACTGTAGACAGTGATAACTCTTGTTCAGGCTCCAATCATTAAAGATTCTCTGCTTCTATGAATGATACAGAAGCAGGGAAGAGGGCCCTCACAGCCAAAGAAGGTGTGCCTGGGGAGCTGAGGACATCTCAGCAGCAAAGCCCCTGGAGTGACAATCGAGGACCAACTAGGAGAGTGGATATCGCATCTGATATCTCCTTGGAAATGACACAGAGACCACAAGATCCCCTCTCCCAACGTCTTGTCACTACATATCCACTCCAAAATCTTGGATATATTCTTAGATATATACCCTAGAGAAATATGAAGGAGGGGAATCCCAAATTAATGGAAATAAATATTCTACCCCACTATCACAGAAAGACAGCCAAAATAGGTAGTAAGCTGAATTATACAGAAATTATAAAAGTGATGTTCCTTACACTCAACTTTGCAGACAGAGATTTACCCCCGCAACATCCATTTTCTACAATCTAAGAAATGAGTAGGAAGAACAGACGTTAACAGTCATCTCCAGCAAGATAATTTCTTCCTTCATAGTGGCCGAATACAAGTTAGACACAAAGAAGTAAAATTAAGTTTGAATATTAATCAAATAATCTAAGAAGGTGATACACTACAAGGTGTGAAATCATGTTCATGATGAAGTGGGGTCCCTATCACACAAGGATATTAACGTTAGCCCAAACAAGGCGATGAAAGGTTTCGGTGAGAAATCTTCACAAAAGAGCCTGTAGCTGGTTTGATCTTGCTCCTCTAGCCTATATGCTATACACTACACCAAGTCAAATACTTAAGGGCTAATGCGAACATTTTCTAAACCCGAGTTTCCACATGAGAGAAAGCTTGCTTCCAGAGCGTAACTAGTTAAGTCCATTTAGAGGAATCCTAACTCAGGTCACAAGTGTCTACTTAAGGGATCGAGGTAATAAATTATTGAAAAAGACCCTGTGACATGTGCAAATACACACTCCGAGTGCCAACACACTCACACAGAATAACTTAAGTTCTGTCTACAGAGCCAAGGCAGAGACAAGAGGGGCTGAACCGTCAAACATATTTTCAACCAACCAAATTCATACAGATGATTCCAAATAGTCAGGCCAAAGAAAACAGCCATCCTTGCCTAGTTGGGAGGGAGTGGTTAGAGCGAGTGAAACTGCTAAGTACTACAATTGCCAAAAAAAGACCTGGAAAAAAGTGAATTTGTTAAGCTTTGAAAGCAGGGACTCTTACTTTTGCTAAAAATCTCCAATCACCAAAAGAATCTTTAAAAAAACATAAGGTAGGGGGCTGGCCCCGTGGCCGAGCGGTTAAGTTCGCGCGCTCCGCTGCAGGCGGCCCAGTGTTTCGTTGGTTCGAATCCTGGGCGCGGACATGACACTGCTCATCAAGCCGCGCTGAGGCAGCGTCCCACATGCCACAACTAGAAGGACCCACAACAAAGAATATACAACTATGTACTGGGGGGCTTTGGGGAGAAAAAGGAAAAAAATAAAATCTTAAAAAAAAAAAAAAAAAAACATAAGGTAGTATGCAGGCATTTTGACACGGGCCCTTTTCCAAAGGACACAGGAACCTGGGACAGATAATCCAATTCTTAAGGATGGGAAATCCTGATAATGTACTCGACTGCAAAGCAAGTGGATTTGTTGAGACCCTGGCTTAGGTGGGTCCATCTCTAGATAGAATCATGAGATAGGGTCTCCTTCTCAGTAAACCGATTCTTCCAGTATAATGGGCTTCTGGCTCTCTCCCACTTGACTGTGTCAGGGTCTCTTGCTTCAAATGGCCCACGCAGGTATTCACACCATGCGCAGTATCCATGTTCTGGAGCTAGAGCAGGTGGAACCTCAAATACTTAAAGTGGAGCTTCTCAAACTTTCTTGCTGAAATAATTTTAAAGGCAAAGGGAAGTAAGAACTCTATAGGCAGATGCAAGAGTTTTCATCCACATGTTTGGAATTTCTTTGAACATTTTTTTCTGGTTTGTTTTGAAAATTCATGTGGATCTCTCATTCTACTCCATACTATTTTTGTTTGTCTTGATGTAAATATAACCTGGAGTAAAATTTATGCCTCAGAAAGATGCACCGTGTTGATCTTGTGCTTTCAAGCGCTCCGCCATTATGTTCAGAATGCACACTAGCTTGGAAAGCAAGGCTTTTGGGTCATTTAAAATTAATAGAACTTTAATCAGAGTCTTTGAAGAAAGTATTAACAAAAAGAAGTTGTCATTGTAAATGCGAATGATATGATTGAAAAAAATATATACTTGTTTTTAAAAGTTTTAAATATTAATATTCACAGAATATTACGTTATCAGTATAAACTAATCCCAGGGCTATTCAGGAGAGCAAATGAATTGCCTGTTACACTTTCTGAAAAAAATGAAGAACAAGGATGATACAGCTTATCCTTGCAAACCTGGTATCACCTTGATTCCCCTCCAGAAGTACCTGCGTTTGTCCCGTGATCCCTTTTCCCTGGGGTCTGTTCTCAGTCAAGAGACAACCATCTTACTTAAAAACAAATCCTAAGGAGTTGTAACTTCCAATTGGTCAATATATCTAAGTTTAAAAATCATATTTATTGTGTGCTTAAGTCATTCATTTAAATTCTTAAATTAAATAAATATGAAAGTAGTAATAAAATCTCACCTTGCAGTGGAAATTTTATAAACATTTTGGTGTTTATCTTTGCAGGTAGATAAACACATAATATTTCTCATTCTGTTTTAAAGTTTTTTCAAATTGCGTGTTGAGGTTTTAACGAGAGCATCCCAGAGTCATTGTCTTAAGACAAGGAGTGTCTCTAACAGGGCAAGTCAGTAGATGAGACATTTGGAGACAAATATGTCTTTTGGTTGTGCTCAAATTACATGAGCTGTCTCCTCATTAGAGACGTAGATGTGACTATATATGGAAGAAGAGGTTCACAGGAAAACAAGGTGATGGCGCTAAATTCAGAAAAGTTGCTATCTTTACAGTAAACTAACGCAACAGTGGTAACATAAGGGTTAAAGGCAAAATGACAATGAAGGAAAAGTAATTATAATATCTATTTTGGCCCACAGTATCTCTACCTTTACAGTACAGTAAATTATCATCCTTATTATTATCACTATGGCTCAGGCCACATCATGACTTCTGTGGGCCCTATATACTTTTTCCTTTGTGGTCCTTTTCCTTTATAAGAAAATATTAAAAGTTATATTTCATGACTGCGTTGGAATAAAGGCAAATACAATCTATGTTAGATGCATTATTATATATCCATTCTTATATTCATTTTTTCTTCTGATTTTAAAAGAAATTAAAATTAATGTCTTTTTGTGGGCCCCTGAAAGTACTGTGGGTACTAGGAACTGTGCCTACTGGCTGATGTATAAATCAGTCCTACCTGTGGTGGATAATGGTAGTTAAACCTCAATAGCTACTCACGCTTTCTTCAAGAATCATAAAACCCTCAATTTTCAACCAGGTGCCTGTCTATCCAAAATAAAGACTATGTTCCCAGCCTCCCTTGTAGCTATGTATGGCCAGATATCAAGTTCAGCCAATGGAAGGTGAGTAGAAGCAATGGACACAACGTCCAGGTTGTGTTCCCTTTTCCTGCAGTTGGCATTCAGCAATGGTAGTAAATCATCTGGACCCGGTAAATGGGGACCACACTCTAGGCATGCTCCAACAAGAGAGGAGGGGCCTGTGCTTCGGACACCTCCGGGAGCCCTGATGACTTCCTAGAGCAGGGTCCCAATACCAGCCCAGCTTTTACAGGAAGGAAAAATAAATTTCTATTTGACTTAAGTCCTTGTTGTTTGGAGTCTTGGTTACATGCAGCCAAACTTAGATCCAAAGTAACAGAATTGCCTTTTACAGTCAGGAAACTGAGGCTCAGATGTGATTTTCTCAATGTGATTTAGTACAAAATAAAACGTGGCGAATTTCAACCCTAACCTATCCATGTTCAAAACCTATGCTCTCTTCACTGCCTTGCCACATGGTGTTGTCCCTTCAGAGAAACAAAAAGCAGGGAGAACAAAGAAATTACAAGAGAAAGAAGAAGAGCATAAACTTTATGAAGCAATAAGTATCATCAAAAGAGAATCCAAACAAAAAACAAATGGAAAGAAAAAAATGAAACAGATTCCACGTGGATTTTTGCCAGCACCACATGACTTGACATTTTGAATTATGACTACTTACAAAAAGTATTAGAAACTTTCCAAGAAAGGGATAGTTCACACACATCATGGATCCAGTGCATTTTGCTTATTTGTTAGCTTTGACTGTAAGTGTATATATTCTTTTTTGGCTCTGACAGTTTCTGATTTCCACTGACACAAAGCATCATACTGAGGTGACAGTCCACTACACATCTTTGGAAAAAACATCGTAGTGAGAAATATTTCCAAAAACAGATCCAGCCTTTCTCTTCAACCCTCGGGATATAGTTCATTCCTCCTGAGCACTTCCCTGCCTTACCAATGGGTCCCTTGTGGTGAACAAGGACCCCTGCCCAAACTGTTACTTTCGTTCCTTGAATACACTAAACAGTCTAGTTCCTAATTAAATTTCACTTTTTTAAAAAAAAAAAGATTGGCACCTGAGCTAACTACGCTTGCCAATCTTCTTTTTGCTTTTTTCTGCTTTTTCTCCCCAAATCCCCCCAGTACATGGTTGTATATTTTAGTTGTGGTTCTTTCTAGTTGTGGCATGTGGGACGCCACCTCAACGTGGCCTGATGAGCGGTGCCATGTCCTCGCCCAGGATCCGAACTGGCGAAACCCTGGGCCACTGCAGCGGAGTGCGCAAACTTAACCACTTGGCCACAGGGCAAGCCCCCATAAATTTTACTTTTTAAAGATTATTTCATATACACACCTGAGTCTCAGATCTTTTCTTTCAAAGTCGCCGGAAAGAAAGCAAAGTTTTCTACTATCCTATAAAAGCCATATTTTACTTAAAATGGAGTCTTTCAATGAGTCTGGGGGGTTTCTTCTATTCGTTGTTCATTAGGGTGAACAGATGAAAGAGCACAGAGGTCACTGGGACTTCTGTGGGAATCTCTTACTTTTTTAGGAGAATCCAGGTCATCTTAGAAGCCTTGAAAAATCAAGCTTCTCCCTCACAAATCTATACATGGAATATGCAGCATTCAGCTACATTTAGTACATCCACCAATAATAAATGTTTTAAAACCTCCAACTTTTTTTCCTTTTGGATATAGCAATAGGAGGCTCACCAGAAGACTTCGCTTGTGATGATATACTTTTATCTGCTAAGATCAAAGCTGATCCACAAAGATGGAAAAGCGCTAACTCACATCATGTCATTGCTCCTCCCCTCAGAAAGACTCTCCGGTAGCCAGGGCCAGAACTGATGGAGGATGTGAGGCAAAGACATTCTCTCTCTTGTCTCTGGGAGTTGCCCTTAAAGTGGCATTAATGAAAGACAATTCATTATGGTGTAGGGAAAAAATATTAGAATTTTGCTTTTTATGTAGGCCACAAGAAAGTAGCTAAGCTTTATTATGTGGATTGACACCATTCCCCTCATCCAGTCTGTATGTCAGAGTCCTCTGTCACATGCAACAAACAAGATATCTGGAAATATGAGAGGCGCTAGCTTAAACACAGGTCAGGGGTGACAGCACTATACTTTCTCATGTGTTTGTTTCCAATGTATTCTGTTATGTTTTAGTTTTTGTGGATCCAGTTAAATGGACTAACCAATTATTGGGTTTTAAATGAATTTACCCTCACAAAGTGTCAAGTAGATTAAAAAGTTTCTGCAAATAATCCATTAAAAATGCTACTAATTTAAACACAAGCAAACCACCAGAAAAATGGCAAAATTAATGTTTTAGCTCCTAGTACAAATTTTTTATCAGCCACATTATATATTTTAAAAACTCATCTCCTCATGTATAAACATTTCAGTCTGAAATCTTCAAAATTCTCAAGAACACTATTTGAAATGTGGGTTTACTTTCACTTTCTTAGTAATGAACAGCCACAACTTTTATCAATGAACCTCATGTTAAGGGCATATTATAACTCAGGATATTAGCTCATGATTATAAGAAGCAAGAGAGTTTTAATGTAAGCATGTAAAAAACAGCATAGTCATTTCTTCAGTAATGTTTAAAGCCCTGTTATTCTCAAACCAGCAATTTATAACCTTTTGCCAAATTTCACGGTAAACATTTAGGAGGCACTTCCGTGGTTCCTTAGTTAATAGTGAAAGCCACATACCATTGGGGAAACACTTCTCTTCCTGGAAAAGACGTCTGATATAATTTACAGGAGTCAATATACTGACAAACTACAAGGCATTCCCTTATCAACAAATAGATTTGAAAGGTACATGGAAAATATTGCTGGAGATTTGGCAAAACAAGCATCAGATCACATTATGAAATATGGAATGTTGGCTATAAGTTGGAAGAACATTGTCTGCTTTCATTAAAAGATTATATAATTGGAGGGGCTGGCCCCGTGGCCGAGTGGTTAAGTTCGCGCGCTCCGCTGCAGGCGGCCCAGTGTTTCGTCGGTTCGAATCCTGGGCGCGGACATGGCACTGCTCGTCAGACCACGCTGAGGCAGCGTCCCACATGCTACAACTAGAGGAACCCACAACGAAGAATACACAACTATGTACCGGGGGGCTTTGGGGAGAAAAAGGAAAAAATAAAATCTTTTAAAAAAAAAAAAAAAAGATTATATAATTGGAGAATGCTATTTAAAACATGAATATCTTGACTTAGAAAGCACAGCCAAAATGCGCTTCCTCCTTTTGGAGCCGCACAGCTTCACCAAGTATCTTTTTCTACTATAACAGCTATTAAATCTACCAGAAGATTTGGCAGCTATTAAAACTACCAGAAGTAGCTCGAACTTAGAAGTTGACCATGCAGGAATCACAGCACCATAAAGGGTTAAACCACCATTGTCAAATGTTAATGAGAAAGAAGTTGATAGTAACTACAGGAAACCCAAACCTGTACAGTCTCTTTAACTGTCGGAGCCCAAATGCTTTCGAAGCTCTGAGGGCTTGCTTCACTTTATTGGAAATCATTAAAATGGCGCACTCTCCCAGCTGATATTAATAAGGCCACACCATTCTTGCAGCCCGCAGCGCCTCTGTGTAATTCACGGCTGCCCCCAATTATCTGTGGGCGATCTGCAAGCCTGTGGAGGGGGTTCCACATGGGCAGGCGCTTAATGAACAGACGGGCTTATAAACACAGGCTAATCTCTCCCACATGAGCACCTGAGGAGGCTCACAAGTGACAGCTGTTTAAATTTTCAGGGAAATTAATGACCCCTAAAGAGGCAACGCTTATCAGGCTTGGAGTAGGTTTGATAGAGGAGAGTCACCATGGGGCAAAATGTTTATAATCGTCCACAAGTGCCTCATTCTATGGCTTCATCTTGGGAACTTTTATTGACACGGTCTCTTCTATTGATGCTGTGTTGGCAGAGCAACTTGGTTCAATCTGTTCCTGACATTGGGCTCCTGCGGCCACTAATGAGCGTCTCCCTATCCTCAGATCACAAGCCATTTAAAACGATCAGGACTGTGGTTGGCATCCCGACCGCTTCGGGAAAATCCCATCAGACACATACATTGTTTTGGTCCACAAGGCATTTGTAATGCATCAGCTCAGCCCCAGAGCTGGGCCTCACAGAGGGAATGGGGAATCCACGGCCACACTGCTGGCCATCTGGGGAATAGAGCTGGAAGAGGTAATTAAATGCAGATTGGCCATGGGGCCAGAAGTGACTTTTAAAAAACAGATCTGGAGAGAAATAGCACATGGCAAAACTTACCACCCTCTTCTCCCATTTGAACCCCTCCCCTACTCTGCTGTTTTACGGATTGTATGTATCTTTACAACAGGACACGCCACCTTGTTCTCAGTTGTCTTCACATTCCACATACCCCAGGATCGCTTAACAGGAAGCAGCCTCATTTCCCAGGGGGCTTTGCAGAGTCTAGCATCATGTGAAAGGCAGTATAACAGAGAAAGAGACACAGAAAGAGAGAAAGAGACAGAGCCAAAGAGATAGAGAGACAAAGAGAGGTGAGAGAGAGATGCTGGTCTGTAAGTAGTGTTAAAGTGGGAAGACCTTAACTAAACTCAAACAGACTCGGGGAGGAGGACGCCCAACACCGTAAGGTAACTAAGCAGAAGCATATCGTAAGCATCTTCTGGAGTGTTACTTTCAGAAGCTGGAAGGGAATTTTATTAATATTAAAGAAGATGAGATTAAGCTTCTCTTTAAAAGATGTAAAACACCATCGGTTTTTTATGCCATTGTCTCCGATGGTTAAATAGCCAAATGTTCTGTGGAGATACGTAAATACGTTCAAATTCAGGCTCCATGGCAGAGAAGAAAGATTATCTTGCTTGGATAAGATGCTCATATATCTCTCGAGTTTATTTCAGTGGGAGTCTCCTATGTTTAGCTGAGATTTAAACTGGTCTCTGATATCTAGAATTCTGAAATATCATGATATTGACAGTTCCACTAAGAAAAGGCAACCAGCTCTCTACAGTGTATTCTTCTTCTGTGGTTTTCCAAGCAAAGTGGCACATTAGCATGCTTTTTCCGTAAATCAAGCACTGAGGCCTGACATAAACCTTTATTGCAGAGCGATTTCAATCTTTTGTGAGTTTTTGCTGGTTATTATATCATTTACCTATGGATAAATACGTAAACATAAATAAACGACTGTCTTACATTTGGTCCATAAAAATATAAATTTTTAAATGACAAATTCAGAACTAAAAAAAGTATGCTGGCAGCAAATAAACACATATACACAAAGAGTTTCTTCAATATTAACATGTTTTATTGAGCTTTATTTAGTGTTTTTCTATCTCTAGTGAAAATATGTCCCAGGTATATTATTCAATTATAGTAATATTTGCATTTCTATAAATATTCCTGTAGGCAACAAACTCCATTTGATAAACATTTCCATGTAGAAATGATTATAATTCACCTCTATTTGTTTTCAAAGGAATAAAGGTAATAAAAATTACTCTAATGTGAGCATAGAAGATATTGTTAGCAGATAATATGACTATTTCGGTGAAATATTAATGCTTACGAAATGTTCATTGAATAAGTAATAAATCATATCCTTAAATAATTGAGATCGGGTTAGGAAGGTTTACGTACTTCTTTGCTTGAAATTCTATATTCTGAAAAAAGTATTTCCTGCTAAATGACAAAATAAGTCCTAATTAAGTCGAGTCAAAATTACAACTTTATTTTATATATAACTCAACAGCCAGTACATGATTAATAAAAACAAACCCAAGTCTCCCACTCTTCTTTCTCTCGTCCCATGATTTGAAAAGAAAAAAAAAGCTAATTTTATTGCTTTATTATGTAAATATTAGTTTTGAAATTTATTTTCATAAAAACCCAGATGCAAGAGCTTCAGAGATAATTATCCACCACGTTCTCAAACACATTAAGCGGTTCAAAGTGACATTACACAGGCAACTGTCTTTCTGATTGAAAAACAGGAAACATAACTGACATGCAACCTGTGGTGAGAATGATCAGAAAAACCTTTAATAAGATCAGCTTTGTTTGAAGTTTATGTTTAAGCATAACGCTTGGCTACATAAACTTGACAAAATCATTATCTAAAGTACTCATTTGTAAGGTTAGATAGAAATAGACTCTCAAAAAAACAAAGAACAATAGAGATTGCTGGTATATCAGCTTCTCCCCATGGACTTTCTGAAAAAAGGTCTTTGTTTCTGCCATCTTCAGGGAGTGGAACTCTATTGGCTAGAGCAGCAATTGGTTTCCCTCCTCTCCTTTGAGAGCAAAAGCAATGACAGAAACGTGGTTAACCATTTGTTCCTAGAATTCCAATGACTGTTTAGGTCCCAATATGGCAAAGAAGATTAACATAGAACTCTATGTGGAGGGGGAAGTCAGACTTCCCAGATTCCACCCTAGCTCCAACCTGGGTGCAAGTTGCTTCTCTCTATCCTGTTTACTCATTTATAAAATGGGAATACAAATTTGATAGACCAATATTTTATTTGATCACCAATACTTCTGATTCCCTTCCTGCCAGGCACACAGTATGACTATATATCTCTTTCCTTATGACCTTATGACATCTCCTTCCTCTAATGACCACTTCCTGGTCATTAGACATGGCCAAGTGACTCAATTTGCCCATAAGTGTCACTTTTGGACAGAAGCATTTAAAAGCTAGTACACGATTCTCCATCATCTATCTTCCCTGATGCAATAATTGTAGAAGCAAGTGTTGGGCATCTGACCCAGATCCCTGGGTAAGTTTGATAAAGCCTTCCACCTACTAACCATAATCATACATTAAGCTTAAGCAAGAAACAAACTTGGTCTGAGGTCATCGTAAGCCACTGGATCTAGGGAGTTATCTGGTACCACAGTATTGCCTAGCTTGTCCTAACTGACAGAATAGAACGATCCTACCTGCCTCATTTTTGTAAGGATAAACTGAGTATAATCACTTAGAAGAATACCTAGAACCTCATAAATGCTTCAATTCAACATATATGTATTGAGCACTTACTGTGTACCAAACCTTGTGCTGGATGGAGGGAATATAATGTGATAAAACCGAAAACTACCTGTTCACAGGGTATTGACCATACAGTGGGAAAAGTAGTTGTTAGTCAAATGATGACATAATTATAAAATTGCAACTCTGCAAAGTGGAATCATTAAGGGGCTAATGGCACAAGAAAGCACACGAGATAATTGACCAAGCGGAGAGGTCAGCAAAGCCTTCTTTGAGGACGGGATGATTTAGCTTAGATCTGGAGGCAACAGATTAGTTAGCTTACATCTGGAGATCACAGAAAATTCAGGAAAGTCGAGAAGAGAGAGCCTCCCTTAAGGAAGTAGGTTGTGTGCAAAGTCCTGCAGTAGTAAGGTGCATGATACCTACAGGAGACTACAAGTCTCTGGCTGGAGTGGTGACTAAGGGAAAAAGAAGCACAAGATTAGAATAGGGAGTTAGGTAGGGGCTAGGCTTTGCAGGCTAGGAAAGGCTAGGTCTTCATCTAAAGAGCAATGGGGATCTATTGAATATTTTAAGTGGGAGAGGATTACATGTCGAAAAGATCATTCAGGCTGAAGAGTAGAGAGTGGATTATAAGAGTTATAAGGGGGCAGATACATAGGTTGACCAGCTAAGAGACTATTTCTAGAATACATATAATAGATAATGACAGCTTACAACAGGATGGTGGTAATGGTGGTGGTGGAGATGAAGAAAAAAGATAGATTAGCTGGCTTTCAAAAAATATATCTATCCACCTAATCAAGTGTTAACAAAAAAGAGGTATATCTCAAGGTATTAAGTAGCTTATAGAATTTCTAGAAGGGTCAAAGCACCAAGACAGAATGCTCCACAGCCAGAAACAATGCAACAAAGAGAAACACCCACACACACGTGACTCACAGTTCTGGTGGTAACCTCACGGCCCTCAAGATGCTAAGGACCAGACAGTACAACTAGTGCCATAGCCGCCCTAGAAGAACTGATATCTCTACACTGTGCTTGCTAGATGGTCTGAGCTCCTTACACACGGCTGCCACCTCTCATTGTTCACGTCCATCTTACAAAATTCACTTGCATGAATCTGTCTCTCAGAACCTAAATCTCACGGGAAACCTTAGCCACAAAGAAGAGTAAATGTTATCTTTAGGTTTTCAGTTTTGAAAGTACAGGGAAGGCAGACCTGATAGGGAGAGATTAAATATTGAGTGAACCAGACTAAAGTACCTGCTGCAAAGGAGTGAAATGAATTGGAATTTTTGATGGATTGGGTACAAGGGATAAAGCTGAAAAAGGTATCTGAGACAACTCCTAGATTTTTCACTTCCCAACTTGATGGATGGTAGAAGCCATTCACTGAACTTGGCTTGAGAGTGATGAACATGAGTCTGGTTTTGAACACATTAAAATTGAGTACCTACGAGACGGTCAAGAGAAGACGTCAAATAGACAGTTGGATATGCAAGAGAAGGGCTTTCTGGAGATAAATTTATGAATCATCTGGTGATAATCGAAGTCATGTTCTACTAGTTTTCTATTGCTGCCTCACACATTACCATAGTTTAAGCAGCTTGAAACAACACTCATCTATTATGTCAGTTTCCATAAGTCAGGAGGCTAGGCAAGGATAAACTGGGTCCCCTGTTCAGGGTTTCGCAAGGCTGCAGAATGTCAGCCAGGACTGCAATCTAATCTGAGACTCAGGGTCCTCTTCTACACTCACTGCTTGTTGGCAGAATTCAGTTCTTTGCGATGGTAAGACTCAAGCCCTCCGCTCCTAGAGGCCACCCACCGCTCCCTGCCACATGATCCTCTCCAGAAAATGGCGGTTTGCTTCTACGAGATCAGCAAGAGAGCTCGCAGTCTCTCTCGTTTCCAATCTCTCTCAATTTGAAACTTTAGACCCTCTTCTAAAGGGCTCACCTGATTTCGCCAGGCCCAACCAGGATAAGATCCCTTTTGATTAACAAAAAGTCAACTTCTTAGGGTCCTAAATTTTATCTCCAAAATCCTTTCATCTTTGCCTTTTAACAAAACTTAATCATAGGAGTGAAATCCTCCCTTCACATTCACAAGTCCCACCTACACTAAGGCATAGAATATACAGCATGCGTATAGCAGGAAGTGGGAATCTTGGGGGCCATTTCAGACTTATGCTCACCACTCGTGTCCATAGGTGAGATATCCTAGGGAGAAAGGACAGAGTGAGAAGAGCATAGAGTCTAGGAAAACAGCCATGAAGTCACCCGATATTTAATGATGGGATAGACATATCTGAGACTGAGATGGAGAAGTGGAAGCTCTATTATTTGTATTGGTATCATAATTGAAAGTCCAATATGCTCCACCCAAGTATTTGAAGTAATTGATCTATTTCAGACTTTGCAACCTAATAAAGAAATTTGATGTGACCTGAAAAGGTTACCAATACTTCAGCTCATAATACGGTAAAGTTTCTCAATAGAGTAAAAGTTAGAAATGAGCTAATAAAACCTTATTTTACCAATTATGATGCAAATAATAGTGACTTTACCAAAGTCACTCAGCCAGTGACTGGCTGAACCACAAGTCTCCTGACTCTGAAAGCAGTATGGGCTTTTTTCTTTAATTATTAAGTCTATTCAATTAGATTAAGGTTGGTCATGACGCTTTATGCAGAAGATTATAATGAATAAAATTAAAGTTATTTAAGAGATACAATTCTATTCTTTATTTTACCCATACCTTAGGATATAGCAAAGACCCCTGGGGATGCTGTATGTCTTCAAGAGACAATCTTCATAAAAGCCCCTCGCTTATCTTACCAATTACACCTTCAAATGGCATGCAAAGGGTCATACAGATACACAATATTAAACCATTTTGTGGAGTTGTTACCATACTCTAAATTGGTGATTTGAAAAGATGAAGATCTCTTTCCTTACAGCTGCAAAAACTTTTCCGCAATAATTTTCTTTATATAACCCACCCGAAGGGCCATAAACATTAGTTGATATTATATTACTCAATTCTATGGCAAGTATATTGTCTCCATGTCTGCTGAAAACACTTGAACTCTGCTATAAATTCCTTTCTATTGCAAGCATACTGTATCCATTTCTGGTCACAACACTCAAACTATGTTGTAAATTATCTATATTAGTCTTTCCCTACCAGTCCTTTTTATATGGGCACTCAATAGCTATTTGTTGCTCATTGTGGAAGAAGAGAATTTTCATTGGCTTGGGAAGAGATGCTAATAAACTTGGGTCCAACTTCTATTACATAACAACTGTGTGATTTTGAGCAAGTTGCTTCTCTGAATCTCCATTTTATCTGTTAAATATATATAGGAATACCTAACATAATATTTTTATGATAACTTCATGAGATGACAGATGTAATGTACCCCATGGAATGTGTCGTAGATTCTCCATGTGTTGGCCACTTTCCTTCCATTGCTTCTTGGTTCTTTCATGGGCAGCTAGACCCTTTCATCTTATTTGTAGTCTTTTTGGTAAGGAAAGGAGCCATTCTGTCTTTGTTTTTATTGTGTATGGTTTTCATATATATAGTTTTCATATAAATCACTCCATTTTTCACTAAATAAGAACTGACTCTCTTATTGAGTCTGAATTAGTTATCAGCCTTTATTAAAATTCTATACATATGAGAATTTCATACATTCCCATCAATAAGTATTGTTCCCTAATTGAGATTCTCATCTGAGAGTGGGATTTGGCGTGGGAAAAACTACCCCCTAGAAAAGCATATGAGAAGCTCCCAAAAGGGACAGCAGCATGGGTAGTTTGAAAGTCCTCTAAGTAACCCAGAGATCTATTTCTGAGTATGGGCTGGTTCCTCTCCTTTCCCTCTTTCTCACTGAGGTCCCTACATCACTATTAGTTAATGTTCTGATGTGTCTATTATTGAGAGGGAAATAAACTCCAGAGTACTTTTTCTTCTTTGTAGCAAATCATCACTCACCAACAATCCTTTGTTTCTATTAAAATTTGTCTAAGCTGCTTTTCTTTGTCTATATTTGATCTTACAATGGCCTGACCTCATCTACTTTTTGAGCCAGGCAGATTTCTTCTTCTATTTCTTTAATCAATGTCTTTAGTTTGAGCTCAATGTTCATTTTATGCACATTGTATTCAAAATGTTCATCTTCAGTCAAACTTGTGACAACTGTAATTATTACATTTTATTTTTCAGCCCTTTGGTATCACTTACTAATGTAATGCACTTGCTGGCAAACAAAGGCATGTTTCAGTTGTTCTTCACTAATTCTGATTCTTATTTGCAAATTGAGTTTACGCACACTGACTAAAGCTTGGCCATAAGATACTGCAGCCTCAGTGAAATACCTCTTCACTGTTCTAAAGAAATGTGTGTCAGACATTTAATAGGTTTCTTTCAGTTATAAAAGTTTGACCACCAACTCAAATTGGCTTTACAGAAAGGAATTTAGTGACTCATGTGATCTGAGTTCAGAGAGTTGAAAGAAAAGTGAAAAGGAATCAAGACAACTCAAATCTTCAGTGACTAGAACTCCTAATTCGATGCCCCTTGCCTTATCTCTTCTCTATCTTCCCGTCTCCTCTCTGCTCTTCTTTGAGTGGCTTTATTCTCTCCCACTAGAATCAACATTTTCTTGCTCTCTGATTCACCTCCTACCAGCTGCATGGCCCAGATACAATGTATCTTCACATGCAGCTCCAGACAGAACAATTCCCAAGAGGTCTCTGATTGGCTCAGCGTAGGTTACTTACCCTTCTTTGGACGAAATTGTTTTAGACTGGGGAATACAGCAATACAGTTGGTCATGTGTTCACCTTTGTGGACGCAAGGCAGAGTACCATACAATGAAGCCCTACCAGAACCACTTGATTAGAAATGGAGAGAATAAATTCCCAAAGGAAGGAGGAACCACACTGGACAAACAACATCATGTCCACCACAGGTATTAAACATCATAAATGTGGAAGTGGACATTAAGTTATATGGCATGAAGGCTTCAACTTCTCCTGCCAAGAAGAACTGTAGAATCTGGAGACAAGGGCATTTGGCTAAACATACTGTTTTAATTTACATTTTATTTCCTCAAGAAAACAATTACCAGTTTGTTACACTCAAAAAAAGAGTGTGTTTTCCAAATCAAAACAGAGTTTATTTAAAAGTTATGGTAAATTAAGGTGAATTTCTCTTAAAGAAATTACCAGTGGTCAAATATTCTCTCACTGACAGGGTAACCAGAAGCCTATTGACAAACACCAATGTGCTTTGAAGGAAGCCTGTGCTTTGGATGGAGACCAGATCCAAGGAAGGCCTAAGGAGTCCATAAGTATTATGAGTCCTGAACCAGCAGCACTCAGCAAATAACCCATTGAAGATTAAAGTTAGCCTCTCCACCAATGTTGTGAGCAAAAATACATCATGTTTTGAGTATTAGATGACTAGGCATGGCAGGCTTCAGTAATCCTCATCATACTCCAACCCTACAAGATATTGAGAATAACATTAGCAAGATAACCAAAGAGCTCTTGTGCTGTGAACTAACATGGAGAAACCTAATCCTGGCTACTCAAAGTGTGATCCACAGACTAGCAAGCATTGACATTCCCTGGGAGCTTATTAGAAATGCAGAAGCTTGGGTCCAAAAGACAAGATTCCCAAAGACATTAAAGTTTGAGAAGCACCGGCCTGGGGTAAACCTATGAAAGCATCAACTCAAAGGCAGGCTAGGTTATCTTGTCAAGTAATCTGGACTAAATGTAAATACTGAGACATGGCTTTGGCCAGCCTGACAGGGAACGATCAGAAGAATGGCATTTTCTAAGTTAGAATGAAAGTCTTAAAAGGCTGAGTTCTAAACAGAAACAAATCCCCAAAAGAATAACAGTGGTCATTATTAGTAAGACGGTATTTATACGGGGACACATCTACACACTGAAATGGGGAGCCTCAGTGAATAACAGTATCCTTGAGTGGGAAGCTGGATTCCTGTATGTTCATGTGGACACATTTGCACATGTTCACGCACATTTGAGTGTGCTGCCAGTGTGTCTGTCTGATGTTTTTGCGATCTTCCTTTTGCTTCTCCCATCCCCATCTCCCAGATGTCCTCCATAACTGCCATCTCTGGCCCAACTTTCTCCTCAACTTCTCCTGCCAGGAAGAGACAGAGACAAGAATACTTGGCTAAACAACACTGCTTCAATTTATACTTTGTTACACTCAAAGAACAAGTGTAGGTGTTTCTAAATCAAAACACGGTCTCATAGACTACAAGTCAAACCAACATTACTATAAATGAGGGTAAATTTCCCTTAAAGTAAACTAGTGGAAAATCATCTTGAAAATACCATGCTCTCTCACTTTAAAAAAATGTAAGAGAAAAATTTTTTCTTGATCCTTGGAGATCAAAGTAACTGAGCTTTCCTAGTCCATTCCCTCTCTATAAATACACTTATTTCAAACTTGTGCTTCTGTTCAAATCTAACCTGGGGTCCAAATACACTAGCATTAAAATACATTGCTACTGCAATATTAAAGTAGGGTTTTCATAATTTATTTTAAAAAATAATATATATTTACCAAATTTTCTCAGACACCTTTAATGTATTTTTAGAAAAAAGGCTATAAAGACTGAGTAGAAAGATAAAGTGTCCGTACATATAAATATTTTACAACAAACATTAACAAATCCGGTTATCATAAAGATTTTATCAAAAAGGCAGCAGGTTTAGGCAACTAAATCTGCCCAGCTTCCTAACTAACCCCTGGCTCAAACAGATGTTGCTACTGCTGTAGGCAAAGCTATAATATATGATATTGTATATTTGTTAGTACATGGTACTCCATAATGTTGGCAGAAGTTTTAGGTAGAAACAAAGACCCATAATTCACCTCCATCAACACCCAAGGAAATGAAATTTGGCCACCATGAAACAAGTTTGGGCACTTGCCAGTCTGTCATATGAAGCTGTAATTGACCTATGGAATCAAGATTGAATAGGAGAGAACACATACATATAAATACCAAAAAGACGATTTTACGAGCTTTTAACCTTGTTGCCGCCCTCTAAAGTGAAGTTCAGAGCTAAGTAGACTGTGTCCATCAGGATAGCCTGTGGTGGTAGGAGAAATTGAAAGAACATAATGTTCGCCTACCTTCTGGTATATACGATACTTCTCTTCCTTTGTGGTTGTGAGAGAGAGCTATAGTCTAACAATAGAGAGTAAGGCTCCAGTCCAGAATCCTTGTTATCAACCTGGCAAGCAGTGCAGTTCACAGATGGGGGCGTTGCCGCTTCTCTCACACCTTTGCACAGTAACAGCTGAGCTGACGCATTCTGCACCTGCCACAGCTTCTGGAGAAGTTTCAGAGGAAGGAAAAAGAATAGTAAGTTATAGCTGAATAGCTAAAAGAAAATGAAGACGTTTATAATATCTTTAATGGGAAGAACATAACATCCATTGAAACTTTCTCATTTTATACATGGTGTTTCTTCAAGGCCTACAGTTTATAAAGGAAAATAATGAAAAGTCATAATAGTTTTCTTGAGCATGGAAATAAAGCTTAACAATGGTGGATTGTTTATTGCTTGCTTTTTTGATTGTTCTTAACTAATATTTTTGCTCTACAAATGCATTCTAGAAAAATTAGCACATATCAATATGCTAAAAATAATCTATATCCCACCACCTAAAGACAACTGCATTGTGTCGGACAGCTTTGTACACTTTTTATCTATGCATAGATTCTTTTTAAATGGCTCACACCATACATCAAGTATAGTATAATTTAAGTAATCACATACAGATATACATTTAGATCATTTCCAGTTATTTACTATCATAAATAACATGGTCATGAGCTTGCTTGTACACAGCTTTACATCCTCTGTCCTAGAGGTGTAATTACTAAGTTAACAGGAAGGTATATTTCAAGGCTTTTGAGATATATTAATCCAAGTTGGTTTTGAGGTAAGCCTTTCCATATCACTCTATAAATTGCTTTTCACTGCCCAGGAGATGGATTGCTCTCAACCAGTGGTGACCAGGCTGGGCTGAAGTAACAAAACAGTCTCCTAGTACATTTGGGCGGTCTCAGATGAAAGCCCACACCCTCACTGACATTTCTACTCACCGTTTCTGAATCTTATGCTCTTAAAATGGTTAGGGACGGTGCAAGCAGTCTCCCCTAACTTTGAAGATGGTATGAAGGGTAAGTTCACGCAGTACCAGCTAAATAATTGCAGGGCTCCCTGCAAAATTAAAATGTGGAACCCCTTGTTGAAAAATCAAGAATGTCAAGACAGAAACAGCAGAGCATTAAACCAAGTGTGGGGCCCTTCTGAGCACAGGACCCTGTGCAAACTGCACAGGTCTCAGGTGCAGAAATGGTCCCGGTCTCGTGCTCACTCAGAAGTTATCTGCCATGATCGCTTGGTCATATACCACCACTTTTCAGATCTACGATTTGATTTCTCAGTCATGTTCTTGCTGAAGAGCAGGCACAATCCTTTATGCGACTGCTGATGTAACCATTTGCTACTTCTCATTAATTATATCCAACCACACTTTCCTTACATTTCCTTTAGGGAAAAAAATCACCCAAATTCTGTAAATGAAAGATGCCCTCATCTGTCAGTGAACAATTTAAATTTACGGCAAATACACTAAACCCAGTAAAGATGAAGCTTTCATAAAAATAACATTGAAACCCAAACCTCGTTCACTAAAGCTCTTTTTCCACACCCTGCAAGTTTGCGTATGTTTGTAAGTACATGTTTTAACTGAATAAACACAGTCTACTTCTTAAAAAAGTTCTTAAATTCAAGAAGTCTTGATCCCTGTGTTCACATTGAATTAAAGAAACCAATACAAAACTAAAGGAAATCAGGCAAAGATCTGAAATTTGGCAACCAAGAGACATTTTATAGTCAATGGCTCCTTTTCCTATTGCTTTTGGCTTTGTTTCCATGGAAATGTATATTTGCTACAAGCCCAGGATTTTGTGGTCTGAGCTACATGGAAAAGAGCAGAAATAAATGCAGATAGGCCGTCAGAAGAAACGTTGGTTTAAAATATGAGTGAGGAACATGCAAACCTTAGAAGTGAAGGAAATTCTGACTGGCCCATTGAGTCCTGAGTACTCTCTGTGAGTACACCAATTTCTGAACATGGGCATATTAACCCAAGAGGGTTAGAAAATATGTTTATGTTAGCAAGAAAATGTTAAAACAAGATTTAGGTTTAATCTTGATCTTTGATTATTCATTAAACAGACATTTATTAGGCATCTACTGTATACCAGGCGCCATGTTGTGTGCCATGGTTACAAAAGAGTTGAAGTTAGTTCATTTCTGTGTCTGGCAAAAAGGTTAAAGGATGTCAATTTATTCAACATTCAACAAACGCTTAGAGAGCATCTTCTCTGTGTCGGATTCTGGAGAACTCCAAGGCAAATAAAAGCAAATAAGACTGTTCCTATGGGGTATAAAATGGAATGGTGGAGGGAGATGTAGAGCATTCATAATAATTACAATTTAATGCAATAGGATAAGGCCCCATTGAACAGGCTAGAAGTTTCCACAGGCATCTTCCATACAATTTAATGCAGAATGTGAAAACCCTCTAAATTTAATTATAGGAGGCAAAAAAATAATAGTAATCACACAAATGAGAAATATACGAGAAAACAAGTAGAAAATAGAGAGACAAATAATTTAGGGGAAAGAGAAAAGTAAGGAGAGAATATAAGGCAAAAAATTTTAGGAGAAAGGCAGAAAAGAAGCAAGGTAATGAGGAGAGAGGCACCAAGATGTAAACTATTATGAAGAACCAAAGAGATATTGGGGTCAAATGCCTCAAGAAGAAGAGAAATGGAGAAAGAAGGAGGTCTGTGAAATGTCATTTGAACAAAAACAGGACAGCAAGCGAATTCCATAATTTCCTGGGTCCATTGGGTAATTGATAGAATTAGGACCAATCCACAGATAAGGACATCTGTGGAAATGCTCTCCAGTTTTTGGAAGGCGATGGTCCCATATGGAGTCTGTAGGATGACGGCACGTGGAACAGGCAGCATGCGGGATATACAATCAAAATATTGCATCCTCATAACTGCCAACTTTTACACCTTTTTATCAGAGGAATTTAATTTGCTGAAAGAATGATTTAGAATAAAATCTATGTCAAATTTTTCCTGTTAGGATTTTCTTTTTACTAACAGAAGCAAATTTGAAATGTAGCCTTCATTATTTAAAATCAGTGGCCAATATTCAACACTTTTATGATGAGCACTGTCATAACTGTCCCAGATATAGAGAAGCACTTGTCCATGGGCCAAGTAGTTACCAAGGAGATTGAATCAATAAATATGTCATTTGTTAAAGATGCCAAGATTTCTTATGGAATATAATATTGGCAGACAGCTCATTTTGGATTGTTACTTTGGTTTGCATTTAAAACCATGTTAGCAGACAGATCTCCACACTCTCTGTCTAAACTCTCCCTACTCTCAGTGCTTCAAGAATACGTGTTCACACCATTATCTAAAAATCTGCCTCAGTAGAGAGAACAACTCCCAGTCAGAAAAAGCAGGACGAGCCAATGATGAGTCAGTCTTTCTTTATTAATCTATGTCAGATCACGATGGAGATTTAAACACTGAAGAACAATGTTTACGACTCTGCGTTGCTTAGCAGTGAACTCATAACTAGGTATAAACTCCAAAGATGAAGATACGGTGGTAGGATTTTTTAATTTCTTACTTTGTATTTTAAAATAACTTAACACTGCCGTTCCCTGGATAAGAAGAAAGTAAACACTAAGGTCAGAGAATATTATGGTAATTACAGCCTACCACACAATGTGGTTATCTTTCCTACTCACACTAGCCACACACATACTCCGTCAGTTACCACCACTGCCACCATTGCCGCCCTTTGCTAGTTTTAGTTTCTCCTTGGTTTATAGCAGATTCCCTTCCCATAATACAATTCCATGACAGTCACTGTTTTCACTGAAGTAAAGTTTTGTTCTATGACAAACTAAATTCTGTAGTTTATAATACACTTTAAGAGCGCTGGATGAGTCTTTTGGGACTCTGAAAGCCACTTGAAACTGTTACAACTTGGGAGAGCAGAAAATGTGAACATTGGGGTTTGTATCTGATCTTTGACCAAAGCAAACAGGAACTCCTGGGACATCCAAAAAGCAGTCTACAGAGGCACAGGCCTGAGGATTGCAGAAAAAAATCTCCCTGAGCATCTTCTATCTAAATACAGAACTGAAATGGAACGTTTGTCACCCCACATAGAGACATGGATCATTCCCCTACAGTGGTTTTCCTCTAAAACAGGTGCTCATGATGTCAGGCGATTGTGACAGCATATTTGAAGTGCTCAGCCTTCAGGTCCTTTGTTGGCTTTATGCTCACATCTGTTATAGGAACTTCTCTCTGTTAAGCCATTTTTATTCCCAGCTGCACACCAGTTATTTAATGGATGTCCAGTTATATGAACATGCTGTAGAAAACCATTCTTTGTTTCTCCTCCCAGAACTCAAAGTACTTTGGTTAAAGTCCTCCCAGTATTATTGTCATTGGATCCAAAAACACAAACCATGGGGAGAGAGGGATGAGCTGGAGGCTGGAAGTCAGAGAGGGGCTCCTTTCTTGGTAGTCTTAGCTACACATGGCAAGATTCTTGGAGGTTGTGCTGCTTAAATTTTGGAAGGAAACTCTGTTGTGCTGAGTTGTCCTTCATGAGGATGATTTGAAGCTTTAGCTGTAGAGATCCTTCACCCTGGAAAACATCCCTAGGGATTCTCAAAGACAGAGGGCTTATGAAAGGCAGTAGTTATTTTTTACCATCTCTTTACCCATGATGCAGAAACTTCTCACGTTTGGTTTGCAAATTGAATTTGCTGAATTTCTGTGGCAGCCTGTCAGACAAAGAAAGAAGGGGTTTTGTAAACTGAGATTAACCAAATAGTGTGGTCTAATCCCTCCTCGTTTGTGTTTATGCGTGCCTCACTGTGGGATTTGCAGCCTTAGCTCCTGGAAAGACAGAATAAACGTAGTGAACACAAAGAATCCAGGCTTTGTATTTCTGGAATTAGGATCAGGTTCAGGTGGGAATCCATTGGAAGACTTATCTGAAAACAAGACACAGAAATAGAGAAAGGCACAAGAAATCAAATTTTCTCTTAGCTTTCATGAAGACCTATTAAAAATTATCTCAAAAATGAAAGAGAACCACCCTGACATATGGTCATTCTAAGAATGGACACCATTGACAATTTTTGACAGAAAGCAGTTCTCAGGCTTGTTCTTTCCCTACAATGGTTTCCTCCTTTTCTGACCCTAAGTTTCTGCCACCAGAAGCACCACCCCGGTGTTGGAGGTCTATTTTTTTCTCTGCCAAGCATCTGGAAGATTCTTGTACTTATAACCCATCAGGCTTGTCAACAAAGAGATGGCAGTAATTGACAGAGGGCAGTGACTGTGTCCTGAAAGGTTAAGAGTAGAATGTAAGCTATGTCTACAATGTTCCCACCAAGCCTATTCTGCCTTATTAAGCTGTTTCAAAGACTGCATTCATTCTTCTCCACTCCAGATCAAGTTGACTGATAAGGAGCTTTTATTATTTCTTCTCACCTGGATAAGAAAGGGTCTACTTGTTATGAGAGGCCCTTTTGATAGACTCGTATATGTCCTTTGTGATCATGTTTTCTTTTAGTCCCTCATTGCCTCTAGATTTTATGAGCTTTCACCTTGGGAGAGCAGAGGGCAGCTGGGGAGCAGGATTGTGATACCTTTAACCACACGAAAATGGTAGGATACAACACTTGTAGGAAAGAAGTCAACATAAGAAAACCTACGCATTTGTGTGATTGCATTCCTATCTCACAAATGATCTTGTCAGTAATATAATAAAGCAGATTTATGTGCAAGGTAAGGGAAAGGAGCAACTCTGATTTGTTTAATGTAATGAAAATAATGGACAAAAAAATTGAGGGAACATACAGAAATCTTTATGGATTGACCCGGCTGTCAGAAATTGCACTAATAACTTTCCATAATGTGAAATACTATGTACCCTTTAACATATATGAAAACAAGCACATTTAACAATATGGAAAAATGTTCCCATTGTATGGTTAAGTGAAAAAATATAATTTAGACAACAGTTTGTCAACCTCTGAACAAAACATGGCCGACTGAACAATTCCCTTATCTTCGTTCCAACCTGAAACCCCATTCAAATTATAACAAAACTTTTTTCTAAGGTAAAAATCCAAAAAGTCAAAGTGAAAGGGAAAGAAAATAGCAATTAACTTGAGATGTCAACATATGTTAGAAGCTGGAAAGTGGACGAAGGAGCAATAACTGGACAGATAGAGCAGAGGAGGTGAAAACTCAAGCGACTGCACAGCAGGTGGCCAGGATCATCAAATTTTAAGACGTATTACATTAAATACATGTAATGTTGAGAGACAGGGAGAGATGCATGCTTTGGGCATCAAGAAAACTCAATTCAAAATAGTTGTACAGTGAACTTCAAAGTTTTCGGCTAGCGTATTCCATAAAATAATTTGGAAAACTATGTATCTTCTTACATTTTTAAGTTGACATTTAAAATGTTTTATCACAAGTTTAATTATTTACAAAGTATGTGATATCTGGCCTATTATAATTATTCACATTTATTTTAATTTAAATCCCAATTCTGAATGTATGCAATGGAATTTTAATACCATTCCAAGTTTGTAGCCACTGTTATCCATTTTAAAATTACATTAACAAAGTCGTCTTTAATAATCACTCTTTTTCTCCCTTGAGTGTGTATTTCCATTATACCTCCCTTACAGCTATTGTAATGAAGTATGTACTTTAATACTCAAAAATCCTTTGCTGATCTTCTACCATACTTCTCTTCTACAAAAATATATTCAACATTTTAAATTTAAAAATTAGTTTTCTGGTACCACAAAGCCCTAAGTAATCAAAATACCCTCTAGTTGAGTTATTATATCAATTACTACATACAGGATTGTGTGTAGTAATACACAATTGGTCAAGATACCATAAAGTTTTAAATTATTAAGAATTTTGATAATTATTAAAGAAAAAGTAAAATTTTTTGGAAATTCACATCTTAATTAGATAAATGGGGAATTGGTTTCGGTGCCCCAATTGACAGAGACTTCTTAAAGGTACATTGCACCCTGGGCAATGACCTTTAGTAAGATTTGGAAGGGGTGAGTGAGTGGCAAATCTCTCCTTTGCAAAGGAGAGTGATTTTGCAAAGAGGTGATTTTGAAAGAGAAGGTGGAAAAGGAGAACCACCACATCATCTTCATTTCATGGGGTTCCAAAGGCCAATCAATTTTATAAAAGAATATTTAAAGAAGTTGAGCACCTGAAAATTGATTACTTGAAAGCTATCCTTACTCACTTATGCCTTGGAAGGTCCATGACTCTCCAGGATACTGACATGTAATGTGAAAACCATTGGCTTAAATAATAAGGTAATTTATCTCACTCAACAATAAGAGCAGAGATAAGCTGCTCCAAGGTTGGCTAATTCAGCAACCCACTAATATCCCCAAGGACTCAAGTTATCTGCAGCTTTCTGCTCCACCATCCTTAGTGTAAACACTTTCTTTTTTAAGCTAGCATCCCTCCTGGCTCCAAGATGAGAACTGTACTTGCAGGTCACTCACAGATAAGAAAAAGTTCAAAGAATGAAAGAAGCCAACGCTTCCTGTATGTATCTCTTAGAAAAAATAACCTTTTTCCTGAGATGTCAAGCCAACTTCCTTTCACAGTTCATTGGTCAGAATTGCATCACGTGCCTAAGCCAATCATTAGCAAAGGAAACAACCAGGATTGGCTTGCGCCAATCACAATCCACCCCTGGGGCTGATGATGGGGTCTGTCCCGCCCTTCAAAGCACCTGGCCATGGAGCAGAGGAAGGATACCTGAAAAGACATGAGATTCCGAAGGAAGGATGCAGGGAGCTGGGGATGAACAGTGGATAAACCATCAACAGCATCTCCAGAAATACACATTTTAAAACTTAGAAGAAAAAACACCAGAATGTTTGCATCTGTGAGTGGTTTTTACATTCTCCCTTTTGCTTATTTCTGCTGAAATTTTTTTCTAAAATTTGTAATAAGAAACAGAAGATGATAAAAGTTTTGCCAAAATGCTTGATATATGAGATTATCACAGACAATATTTGGATGAAAACAAAACAGCAATTTATGTGTGACCATCTTAACAGGGCAAGCAGAGAGGATATTTGTATTCTTTTCATTCCCCTTCATTATGATTTAAACACATTTTTACTAAACACTCACTAAGAAACATTTGCTTCTACTAAAAATAAAAAATTACATTTTAAAGGGAGGGAATAGATTTTTCCAGAAGCCTGTAGTTGAGGTTATGTGTAGTTCAAATTATCTAAATCATGAGATGGCCTTCACTTACTAGTAATTTTTTAAATATCACGAGTGAAAAGGTAAATTAGGGCCACTGCTCTGTGTCAGTGCTCAAATACTTTCTGACAACTAAGATTTTGAAGAACTGGTACAAAGTATACTTCTATCTTTTTGAAGGCAAAGCAAATAGCTTTGTTGATGTTGATACACAAAGCTGGAAGGGATAGTGAAAAGTCACCTGACCTCTCCCCCACAGAGATAAACAAGTCTAGAGAGAGAAGAAATAACTGAGTTTTTAAAGTCGTCTACAGCAGATTCCAAAGTTTAGTAGTCCATTCTGGGTTCTAAAACCGTTACAATCAGATTTGTGAACGTATCTGTGAATCAGTGAACACTAGGGCTTGCGATAAATAAGATATGGTCTCAGGGAGTATGCAAGAGGAACCAATTTTATAAAGAAATAATTTTCATAAAAATGATCAGTGAGGTGTTCTATCAGTGAAATGGTAAGGAGCACAAAGGAGAGGGACCATTCAACATCAAGGGCTAGGGAAAGTTTGGGACCTAACGTTTCCACTGCCTAGAAAGACAGCACCTAACATCAAGCACTCAATCCAAAACAGCTCCCCTTTCCAGAGCACATACTCTAGGCCACGCACTGCACTTTATGTACATCAGCTATTTCGATTTCCCCAAATCCAACAGTGATGAAGCTAAGGCAAAGAAAAGGCTCAATAACTCATCCAGGGTCCTGTAGCAGGGATGCATCAGAACCGAGATTTGAACCCAGGCAGTGTTCACATCTTTTAAATGCTACCCTAGACTACCTCAACCATGCTGGGTATTAGATATATGGAGACAGTGTGGTGCCTTGAGAAAAAAAGAATGTCTTATGGACTAGGTGGACCAGGGTTTGACTCCTGGTTGTGTCACCTACGATCTTGAGCTATTCTCTTAATCTCTCCAAGGGTCTAGTTTTCCTCCTCAATAAAATGGGACAATAAAAACTACTTGAAGAAAGAGGTTTGGAGGCTATGTCCATCAGTAACTAACCCAAGAGCCTGGCCCAGAGGAGACACTGACGAGCTACTCTGAAAGAAGTGCTTGAAACAACATAGTCCCGAGCTGACAAGCACTGCAGAAATACAGATGGGGTTTCAAAGGATGTCAGCTATCATACAAGCTCTGCCAGATACTGGGGTCCTCCAACAAAAGCAATGTAAAACATAAAGTGCTGTGTAATCTGAAAAAAACATAATACAATGGTCTACATCTCATTAATGACAATAGTATAAGGTATACATGAACATGAGAGATTAAAAATAAATAAACAATGAAAGTTTTGAGAGACAAGTAGGAATCTGGGATTATTATTTGTTAAAGTACTTACTTTAATTTATCTTGCAAATCTATCCAATATGCTACCTTATTACTGGACCAGAACTACTCTAAGCCCCCCCCCCCCCAGTCACAAAGTAAAACCCAAAGAGTCAAGGACAGGACCTATAGGCAAAGTGAAATATGTTTTTAGTTATTGGCCAGATAAGGAATAGAAACCTCAGAACATGTGGCAGGTACATGTGGCTTCTTTTCCCTAGCCCTCAGGGAAATAATTAAGTAACAATTTTCCCATTTTCTATAAAAGAAGATTTGAATAAATAAGGCAATAGAATGTTCGTGGATTTCTTTTTTTAAAGAACTGCAAGACATTTTTGACCGTCAAGTTGACAGATTATAAAGTGGTACCACCTACCATTTTCTTTAGGATTTGAGGCATTTTTAATCATACTGATAAAAGAAAATTGATGAGAAAACACAAATATATCTTGGGGAGCATTTCTGGACATGAAATCAAACACAATGAAAAAACTCTATCACAAATGTTCCTTTTCAGGGACATTCCACTCAAGCTCTGCTCAGGTTTCTCAAACTCAAGACCAGAGATTTCTGATCCCTTCTTTTCCTGGTAAATCGCCCAGCAGCAAGCACTGACATTCTTCATTCTTCCAATGACTTTCAAATTACATTCACAATTAGGGACATCTTTCTCCAAAAAACTTCATGGCCTATTTGTTGTGCTTCCCAAAGTCTTGGAATAAGAACTCTTGGCAGAGGGACATTTTCCATGGTTATTTCTCCATAAAGTTACACATACACACACACTGAGAAGCTCTGAAAAAGAGTTATTGGTTTTCATCAGAGCTGCAGATTGAGCTGGCTGAATGGCCACAGGCTTTGCCTGCTGGACAGTTTTCCCACCCACTAGGCACTCTAAACCGACCATCATCAGGCGACCTGCTCTTTTGCACATTTATTCCTTTTACATTTTGCTCCCTCCTCGGCAATGGCCTCCCCTGTTTGTACTAAGCAGCTCCTTTCTTTCAAGGATTGAAGAGCCTATCTTTACTACTCGAGTTAAATTAAACACTCGTCCTGCCCTAGTGTTTCCATTGCACTTATCACATTGTAGTGTGAGTACTGGTCAGTCTTCCCAGCATATTATGAGTTCCTTAAAAGAAAGGACCAAGTCTTAGTCATCTTTCAGTATCGAGCCCCTTGAACTTGGCAAAGTCCCAAACTCTGTTCATTCCACGAGTAAGTGAATGAATGCCAGGAATGACACGTATGGGAAGATCATGAAGGCCCCAGAATCCCCGTTCCTGCTTCCTGACGTTGCTTCTTAGATGGTACTCAGCTTTCCTCTTTCCTCCCTAGCGTTCTCTGCATCATGGAGTCTCCTTCCGCAGTAAAGGCCCTCTTTTCAGATCTCTCTCATTTCAGAAAAGTAATTTACATCTCAGGAGAAACTCCAGTCTCCATGTTCCTCTCAACACCCCTGTGGGACATATATATAATTGTAAAGAAGAACCTGAAGCTTAGAAACATTAAGTCATTTGTTTGTGTGATCAAAAAGCTACAAGAGAGTCAGAATAGAGCCAGTAATTGACTAATAGAATCAGAATTCTTTTGCATACAAATCCAAAGCCACTCACAGCACTTTTTAGTATAGCTTGTTTCCAGGTGCACACTTATGGTTATGTTCAAAAAAATCCTCGGGCCAGCCCAGTGGCGCAGCAGTTAAGTTCTCACGTTCCGATTCTCAGCAGCAGGGGTTCACCGGTTCAGATCCCGGGTGCAGACATGGGACCACTTGGCAAAAGCCATGCTGTAGTAGGCGTGCCACGTATAAAGTAGAGGAAGATGGGCACGGTTGTTAGCGCAGGGCCAGTCTTCCTCAGCAAAAAGAGGAGGATTGGCAGCAGTTAGCTCAGGGTTAATCTTCCTCAAAAAAAAAAAAATCCTCAAATGTGCATCTGTGGCTTTGCAGAATAAATCACCCAGATGAAAGAACGAATTGGCCAAATCTGTGTGACTTTCTTTCTTTGGTGTTTGGAAAATGCCAAGATACGAAATTCCAATCATATATTATAAGCATGAAAAATAAAATTAATATATTCTGAAAGTGGTCATTTGGTTCCCAGGGGCTGTATCTATTTACATATGCAAATTTATCCCAAGAAGGTTTTCACCTCTCAAACGAGAACAAAAACCCCCAAACCCTAAACTTTCAACTAGCTTTATGCTATGGCACTGTGAGGTTTACGAACAGAGGCCACAGACAGGTTTAGCTGGCTTAGGAGATTTGAAAACTTTTCTTACCCTCTATTACTATTTTTTAATCACTTTTTAAAATTGCTAAACTGCTTTAACTTTAAACCATGAAATATTCTTTGAAAAGTGAGTTCGTAAATCAAATTTGGCATCCTGGTAAAATTTAAAGACTTTCTGGTTCCTAGTTTTCCTCAACCAATCAGCCTTGAATCTTAATTAAGAGGCAAAATTTTTCCTTGGAATTCATTCTTGTTTCAGTAGCAAAGGTGCCTCTGACAAGCTGGACATCTCTAAGTAGTCAACAAACCACCTCAGCCTTAAGTCTGTTGTCCTGAGTTCACCTTGGCTAGGACTCTGACACTAATCAGAAGTAAGATTTTAGTTAATAAGGTTTGCAACTTAGTGAGCACCCACAATATGTGAAGCGCTGTCCTGAGCATCTTCTGAAGGAAAGAAACCTCATTAAACCTCATCACCGCCCGTTGAGTCCCGCATCACTATACAGAAGGCAACTGAGCCCTCAGAGGATAAGAAACTAGCCTGCATTCAACTAACAGGTGAATAAAGAATCAGAACTCAGGTCTGTTGGCCCCATAGTTCATCTCTTAACCCCTTCACCAAACCACCTTTTCAACCTTTTGGCACTCGAAGGTTCTGCTTTCAGTCTCTGTGTAAAAGAAAACAGAAAGAACCAACCCCAAGACACAAATAAATAAATAAAATGTAAGAGTCTACAATTGTTACGACTTTTTTCTTTAATCAGAAGGAGATAGTCATTTCTTTTACTCTTTTTTTCACTTTTTAAATTAACTTCCTCTGGGAAGAACAGTTGGCTGATTTGAATATAGCAGATTTATTTAGTGCATCTCCTCAACTGTAAAATGTGCCGTTGATTCAATAAAAACTCCTCGGTCAGAGGATCAATCAGTTGTCAGATTTATTTTGAAGTTGGTTGTAAGATTACACATACATTTGGGAGTCAAGCAAATATGGTGAATAACACCAGCCACACTGCTTATCAAGCCATGCTGTGTGGCAGGCGTCCCACATGTAAGGTAGAGGGAGATGGGCACAGATGTTAGCTCAGGGCCAATCGTCCTCCAAAAAAAATTTTTTAATTTTAGAAAAGAATAGCACTGACTCTTTCCAGTTGCTTCATGTCCTTACCACCTTAAAATTCGGGACTTGCCAAACTTTTTTATTTTAGTCATTCTGGGGGGGTACAAGATGATACTACATTGTGGTTTTAAACAGCATTTCCTGGTCATTAACAATGCTGAACCTCCTTGTATATGCCTATTGGTCATTCTTATATCTTCTTTTGTCAAGTGCTTGTTCAAGCCTTTTGCCCATTTTTTATTGAGTTGTCTTTTTATCATCCATTCATAGGAAATAGTTAATTTGTAGGAAATCTTTAATTTGTAGGAAATCTTTATTCTGGATGTGAGTCCTTTGTCAGATGTATGCATGTCTGTGTTTCACTTATTCATTTTTTTTTCTGGTGTCTTTTGCTAAACAGTTTATTAATTTTGGTGAAGTTTATTTTATGAGTTTTTTTCTTTCATAATTTGTGCTTTTGTGTCGACTTTACCTTGATGGAAAAGCGATTGATCATACATGTGTGAGTTAATTTTTAGGCTCTATTCCGTTTCATTGATCTGGTTCTTCTGTTCCTACACCAGTGCCTCAGTGTCTGGATTATTGTAGCTTTATAAGGCGTCTGGAAATCAGGTAGTATAATTCTCCATACATAATTCCTCCAGATTGTTTTCTCTATGCTAGATTCTTTTCATTGCCATATAAACTTTAGAATTTGTCAATTTTTTTGTTTTAAAATTTATCACTTCATTTAAATCATTTAAAATTTATCGTTTCTTTTAAATCATTTCTTTTAAAAAGTTTAGACTGTGATTGAGATTGAGTTGAATCTGTATGGAAAAATGGGCATCTAAAGAATATTGAGTCTAAGAATCCACGAACGTGATATATCTCTGCTATTTTAGGTTTTCTTTCTCAATAACGTTTTATAACTTTCAGGGTATGGTCTTCCACATTTTTCATTAGATTTATTCTCAAGTATTTGGTTTTGTTTTGGGGTTTTTTGAGTCTATTGCAAATGGTATTGTTTTTCAAATTTTGTTTTCCAATTGTTAACTGCTAGTATATAACAATTCACTTGGTTATTTTATATCAATCTTGTATCTTGAAATTTGGCTAAATTAGCTTATTAGTTCTTGTAGTCTTTTTATAGATTCCATAGTGTTTTCTTTATAGCTGATCATATCGCCTGCAAATAAAAATAGTCTTTCTTCTTGCTTTCAAATCTATGTAAGTTTTTTTTTCTCTTTTCTTATTATACTGGCTAGGACTTCAGTTGAATAGAAGTGATGAAAATGGACATCCCTGCCTATATCACAATCTTAGGCAAAAGTATTTAGTATTCTGCCATTAAGTAAAATATTAACTGTAGGCTTTTTATAGATGCTTTTATCAAGTTAACAAAGTTCTGACAAAAATAACTTGGTTGCAGAGGATTTTTCAATGATGAAAGGGTGTTGACTTTATTACTAGATGGATCCTTCTTTTATCCTTGAAGTTCAAAATTCAGGATTATTTTTCATTAGTTTTATCCAGCAATCCATGAGCTCTTGTGATCAGAAAACTAAAGATCACAAGGAACACATTCAAAGAGCCAAATGCAGAATTTGGAACTGTTTCAGTAAATATACTATCAAGGAAAAAAGTGATTGGACATTACAAAGTTCTATGGGGGATATTTAACAAAATTCCAACAATATACTTGAAAGACTCCTAGACAGTAAAAAGATAATTTTGCAATCTACTAGGGTGAGATTTCTAAGTCAACGTAATTAAAATGGCCATTTTCCTTGGTGATGTTTAATTGGAATTTGCCAATGTTCAAGACTATCTTTTGTAGTCAACTGAAAGATGCAATGAAAATATTACATTTCTTTCTTTTCCAAAATCAGTATTTGGTGTAGCTTTTTAATTCAATATCCTACTTCTTGCATCATCCTACATTTCTAGGAATTCAATTAAACTAGTTGATTGTTTCTGAGGCTTCATTTAGATATTCTTGTAGATTCTAAAACAATGTGTTACAATTCAATAAAGAAAATCCTGCTATATGCTTAAGTTAGATGAAATGAATTAAGGTATAGTTCTTCTGTGCCCCGGATACGTACGACTTTAATAATCTAATCAAAATAAACAGAGATATTCTGCCCTCTGTCTTCTAAACCAGTAAGCTGCCTACATCCAGTTACTTGGTGAGGCTCTGTGATCTCACAAGAAAATCGCAGGACTAAAACCTCACAATTGAAGCCAATCTTTGAGAGTAAATCATTTCCTTCTTTTAAAACGCACATGCCGTTATGGAGGGCTAACTAAACCTTAAAGCCTTTACCTTCAACTACGGTCTCATTTATTACACCAGCAAGTTTTTACCCTGGGAATCAGTGAACAAGAGAATAGAAGAACTTTAGATAGGAAAATTAAATATTGAAGAGTAGGAGGAAAAAAATTTAATTAGAAAAGCTCATCAGTAAGAGAAAACAAGTGACCTCTCTTTAGGATGCACAGGCTCAGCAGACAGGCACTATTTATTTTTGGTGGATGTTGAGAGCACCCTGGGGCTGGGACGTGCAGAGGAGGCCTCGCTCCTCACCAGATTGTTGCTCACCATTCCAGAGGATGAAGGGGCCCCAGAAAGGAGAGTGAAGAACACCAAGGGGAGGTTTGCGATGGCATCCTGAGGAAGATTGAAAGACTGAAGATAAACTCTGCTGACCACAACAGCTTATGTAAGCCAGTCCTACTGACATGACTCTTCACTTAGAAATAAATCTTCATCACCAAATAAATATTTCAAAGCAATCTAAGTTATCTGCAGAACATTTTGAATAAAGAAAGAGAGGTGACTTATTTCCAGGGACTGCCCCAAAATACCTCCCCCACTGACTTCCAACATTTTCTCCTCCTTCTTGACCTTCAAAAACTACAATTAAAATCACCCCTTTGAATTAGAATAATGTTCCTCAAACTTCATTGGGCCGTGAAGAACGAAATAATCTCAAGGACCCTAATAATGATAGTGGATATGCTTAAGGCTCCTTGAATATGTGCGAACATAAAAGCGTGTATTACGTGTTTTATATTTATAACTCTTTTGAAACCATGGGGTCAAATAACTTTACAACTTACACAAGTTAAGTGAAATAATAAACCAATGAAAGTCAGATTTACAACATGAACTTAAAGGGATGGGCAATAATTGTTAGCCAAAACATTAATATAGTATTGAATCCTGTGACAAGGGTTCTTCTGAGTTCAGCTGCCTGAAGGGTAGAACACTGAATGGCGACTCACTTTCTCCATCATTTGTCTCGACATGAAGTACTGGGAAATCTTTTGTAGAAAACATGTATCTCAGATAAGCTATAAATTAAATTTTTGATTTTTATATCTCAAATTATTTTCCAACTCTAAGAACCTTGTTTCACCAGGTTGGGAGCACAAGTGAAACCTCAGGCTTCTAGATCACTCCCTTTAATAGTGCCACACGGTGTGTTTTGTGCCAAGGCATCATGGAGATGGGGAGAGGGACCCAACTCTTGAATATCAGTCCTCACAGATTGCTACTGGAAAGTCTGTCCGCCTTTCTGCTTGATCCCAAACAGGCCACTGTCCCTCTGTCATGATTTGGGAGAACCCTTTCTAAAGTTACCTAAGGTCCTGCTTCCCCCTATTTACTATGCAGGCTCTCTTCTTTGGGAAACACTTCTCCTCCATAGTAACACCATCAGAGAGCCAGGTGTGGGTTCCCCCTATTCTTAGAACCCACACATCCTACTGAATCCTCCTGTGACACTGACTGGGCCTACGATCATTTTTAGCTGCTTTTCTCCAATTCAGGGAACCAGAGAAGATCTGAATTCTGACCTGGAGGAAGCACTGAGAGAAAGATATACAGAGAGAGAGAAGGTCAGAGAGACAATGGCTGACACCCCGGGAAGTAGGCAGCCTCTGTCCTTATTCCACCTCCACCGTACTGGCTGTGTGATGTGCTCTCGAACTTCAGTTTCTTCACCTTTAAACTGAATAACAATAAATGAGACAATATACATAATGATCCTGGCACAGTGTAGCAGTTCATAAAATTGTAACTACTCTGGACTTCAAAGTAAGGACATTGTCACCTAAACTCCTAAAAGCTTCAGTGAGCAGCATTTATTAAGCTGTGGAGAAGTAGAGTCAGATCATAGTAGTTACACTGTAGATTCAGAGTAGACACATAGTACTCTCTCTTTGCCTTCAAGTACTTAGTTCAAAGAACTCCAGACTATTGAAATTATAATTTTTGAGAGGTGTAGAAAGAACTAGCAATCCAAAAGCCTGGGTTCTTGTCCCACTTTGCCCTACATATTTGCTGTGGTTCATGAACTAGTCACTCGACTCCCCTGAGTCTCATATACCCCTCTGTGAGGCAGAAATCATGTTTTCTGTACAAGTACCTCAAGGATTATTATAAAGTCAAATAAGATGTGTGAGGGCCCTAGCAAATGTAAGATATCAGTAGCAATCAGTGATATCTCATCCAATTCCTTCATTTTACAGATCACACAACAGAATCCCACAGCGGTTTCATGATTAGTCTAATAACACAACTGTTAGAGCCAGTACTCGCGCTGACAATGAAGACTGCCTTTCTCCCAGGGGGTTGGCATCAGATCCCACCACCCATCCCCACTTCCCCCACGGCCCCCCTGCCTGATCTCTCTCTCTCCCTCTCATTAAAAACACAAAGCACCATAAAAACACCAAAAGTGAATCTAGAATGCTTGCTTACAATGCTGAGGTGATCGAGAGTAGCAACGTGATCAGAGTTTAGAGTCGGGGAAGTTTCCATGAAGATGAATTTCCAGAGCAGGTGCCCTGCAGTTTGCAGGCTCTCCTTCCCATCCCCTGTCCAGCGCCATCGTTTATGAGCACTGCAATAAACGTCCCCTGTACTTAGCACTCCCTGGGACCTCTTCAAAGGGCTCCCACTCTCCTACGCTGCCCAAGGAGGCTAATTAGTGAGCCCATCTCAGATCCTTTACTCGAAAGTTTCAGAGAGCTGCACACTTTTCAGACCTATCAGTCATTCCCTGCTTTTCATGGGGTGGCTTATTTTGGTTAATGCGACACTCTGACACCTCTGCTCACTCATGACAACTCTCGTCCCTGGCTTGTTCAGGCCCTGTTTACTGGAGAAGATTTTTCTCTCAGTACTTTTCACTCGGAGCACTATTTGGAAAGACTCCACTCATAAAGTCTTACAGTTCCTTCGTTGGCCTTATCATGACCTGAACATTTTGTTAACAAAGCACCCTGCTAATGTTTTGACCACAAGAACGAATGTGCTTGGAGCTGACGGTGTTGCCAAAGTGGTGCTTGCTCCTAAAAAGGGAAAGTTTTAATTCTATTTTCAAAATAAGTCATCCTACCCCTGCTATATTAGGAAATGTCATCAATCAGTCCAGCAGAATGCAGTGTGGGTGTGAGTGGTATCAGGGTGGGGGGTGTGAATGGTTACTAAGGTTTCCCAGTGTCACAAACCTCACCTCCCTGTGGGGGATAGGTAAAGTCCCACTTACCAACAGCCCCAGTTCAAATGCGCTTGAAATTGGCCTCTTTAATTATAGAAGATACAAAGGCATTCTCAGTGGGTGCAGCCTAGTGACTGGGCAGAGACTGCGAAATAACAAAGGTGATCTGAGGGTCGAAAGACACAGACAATGATTCAATTCATTCCCTGGACAAAGTCACTCTCAGCTCAGGATGGCCCCAGAGTCCTAGGAATCCTAAAAGTGATTCCTCTAAGAGAACATTTTTAAAGCTGTCTGGCTACCTGGACAAGGAGTGAAAGCAGAGCTCTCACATCAGGAAGAAAGGTATTGCTGTCTGGTAGGTGCTCAAGGAAGGAGCTTAAATCCTCAGTAAGGGAACCGTACTACAGTGGGGCTCATGCATCGGTGTCAGCTCTCAAGTACAGATCCCACTGGGGAAGATGACAAAAAGAGAGTTTGCTGGAGGCCTTGGACAAGCAAACCTCACTAGCCCAGGTGCAAGGCGAAGCAGTCCTGTCCCAGATCCTCCAGAGTCGTAGGAAGAGTCCCAATTCTCTTGAGAAAAAGACCACAGGAAGCGGGGGGAAAAGAAGAAATGCAACCCAAGACAGCAAGACTCTGGGCGTAGATAAACTTCCGCAACCTTTCTACTTTGTGGGGACTTGTAGATCATCTTGGAACACCCCTACCCCTTTCAAGAACACCTCTTCCTTCCCCAAAAGGTTCCCCCAATCCTGAGAAATCATATTCTGTCCCTCTCTTTTGTAGAAACTTTCTCAACCTCATTCTGCTTTGATGATTCTATACATCCTAGAGTTTTCATCAGTTTGTAATACTTCATTCTATAAAGTTACAAAAGCTTCCATGCTTTACATGCTTTATTTATGAGTTACTTGTCTCCTTTCTTTTCTCCACTAGCTTGTAAATTCATCCATAATTGGAACTGTCCATGATTTCTTCTAAATATCCCTCGCTACCCCAAGGAATTCGCTCTTAAAGCATCCATTGTCTGATAGGATGACTTGCTATGTTTTTAGCAGATTGTATTCCTTTCCTCTAAGTGTTGACAAAAAGGTATTAAAATAAAGGAATCATTGAAGAAAAGAAAATAAGGGTAGTCAGAACTATAGCTGAGTAAGCTGTCTCTGTTGCCTTGGTTCCCCTGAAAACAGGCCAGATCCCAGAACACTCTCAACTCACAGGACACTGACATCAATCCCAGTCTTGGGAAACACTCCCTTCTCCACTCCCAGAGCCAACATGGCTGACAATCTTTTCTATTAACTACCGCAATCACAATCCCACTGGACAATGGTACTCTTCTCTTTTAGGTCAGAGTTCACCTTGGTCAATTTACATTCCTGAACCTTTTAAGGTTAAGTCTTCTTGCTCCATGGTCCAACCCACAAAACACTTTGATGGAATCTGTATTAAGGTGAAAATAGCTGGTAATGACCCAAGGATGACCTGAGATGCCTAAACTGGGCAGAAATTTCTCCATCACTGGAAGTAACCGAACAGAATTGGGTGACAATACTTAGCAAGGTCAGGGGAATTAAAAAATAGGAACAGGAGTGGGATCACAGGTCAGCATGCGCTTCCAACTTTTAGGCCTTCGGATTATAAATCTTGCTAACAAAAAGATACAGGATTTAGTTGAGACATTCTACCAGCTCAGTCATTAAGCCAGAGGGAAATTTCACCCAGATACAAAATCTAAATTCAAAGTAGTAATTCAAAGAAGTAAATGGGGATGAAAACATTTCTATTATTAACCTTACAGAGAAGATTCAAAAGCCAATCTAGGGCAAAATTCCGGTAACATCAAGCACTAAGAGTTTTATGTTTTGAGCCAGAAGTAATCACTAAAATATTCCTTTTAAAAAACTTCTCTTTCTAAATGTGTGTCCTATTTATGGAACAATGAGCAATTTAAATCTTGAGAAAATTGTGTTCCCGTAAATAGTAAAACATAAAGTAAAATATAATTTGTTTAAAATTTTCCAAACAAAAGATTTTATAGCTTAGGGAATGCCCTCTGTGCTTTAAACTATTAAATTAATTTTCCTAATTAGTTGGGCTTTGCTATTTGAGCCATGTTTCTATTCCACAAAAAGACAATAGGACAGAGCTTTAGCAGTCAGATTAAGAGAAGCTGTTCCCAAGACTCATAAACCCTAGAACTCTGTGTGGCCAAGTGATCGAAGCATTGGCACCTGTCTCAGACTCCTATTACCACATGCACGTGCAGTTGTTGAAGAAAAATAGACAACTGCTCATTAATGTGACAATTGTGTTGAAAGCATATGTGTCATTCTTGCTTCTACATGTTATAGCTCTGGCCTAAACTTATTACATTCTCCAAATTAATCAATTTAAGGACTAACTGTCTGACAAATCTTTTGTTTATAAATCTAACACTAAATTTTCCTTGCCAAATGCTCTCTTGCTGTAAATATGATAAACTATCCAATGAGTGAAGGTAAGATCAAGTTTAGCAGGCTAAGGACAGCAGTTGCACAGTAATGTAATCCAATTGTTTGGATTTTAAGGAAAAAGCATTCACTAGTTGTACACAATATCTAGCTCTCTGGTGCAAATTCCAATTTGAAAGGCATATAATATAGTTATATAAATTTTTAAATTTCTAATACATGTTCACAATAGGTAATGTGTGCAGATTATCTAAGATTACCAAATAAAATGTATCTGAAAATATGATTTCATGGGTCAATGATCAAGAAATATGCCCACTGACTTTTTTCTATAAAGTTACATTTTTTCCTAATTCTTTCATTTCAAGCTACCTTTAATCACTTTATCACATAATATATCCTATTTGAACAAAGAGGTTTGAATTTTTAGTTGTGATTTGAGTACATTGATGCTTATTCCTTACAGAGTTTATAAAAATACCCTTTTTTGACACAGAAAATGCCTTTGACAAAGTTCTATAGTCCATAGAAATAGTTTATATCTGATGAGAAACTCAGTAAAAGCAAGCACGAATCTCAATTTGCATGTTTTTAAAAGTTTTCTTCCTTAACTATTAGGACTCAGTAAATTAAAATGTGTTCATACTTTTAAAGTGTTTCAATTTCACAATATTTTAAAAAATAGAAATTTTAAACCCATTTTCACTTGATTGAGTGCTAAAAGAGTATCTTTGAAAAGAGAAGTCTGTGCTTCATGTTCATTTGTGAATTGCCTTACAATTATTCTTTGCTGTGCATGAAATCTGGCATTTACTCTTTCAACTGTGTCTTCTAAAGATACCTATCCTGGTTAATATTATTTAGTAGAACTGTCCTATTTTGATTTTTTATTATGTTTATTTTCAGAGAAATGAGAGATTGAAAAGTATGTTGTGAGAATGAACAGCCAACTAAGTAGGAAGAAACCAGGCAAATGTGTTGTCCTGGAAGCCAACAAGAATGTGTTTCTAAAGAGAGGACAGGATCAACGTTGTCACATGCCGTTGATTTGGTATAGGAAAAGTACTCTGATTGATTCAAATTAGTTTGAGTAAACCCTGTCTGTATACCCATTCTCTTTCAAGCTCCACTTAAATAACAGTAAAGAAATAAAAAGAGATCTAAACCCACATAAACAAAGAGAATGGAAGCAGAGACCACAGCAGGTGAGCAATAGCAACAAAATGTTGGAAGATGAAAAGCCAATGGACAAGCAGTAACCAATTTAGCTGAGAGGAGAGAGTTCCAAGAAGTCCATAAGAAGCAACACAGTTGCTACCACAGATCCCTAGAAAGGACCAAGCAGTGGAGGTGCCCCTCTGAAGGGCCGGGGAGCTGATAACAGAGGAACTGGGTGAAAATTTGTATAAAGAAAAGTTAGATGCCCCAAATCACTTCCCAATCCCACATACCTTGAGATTACTCCTCCCACACTCTGGTAGAAAATAAGAGTAAAAAGAATTCTCTAGACAGTTCAAAACAGAGAAGTTTAGTAGCTTTGCCAGGCAGAGCTGAATTTGGGGCTGAGATTTCAAACGAAAAATCCATAGTATTTAAGAAAAATGTTTATACTAACAGTGGGACTCCCAGGTCCTTCTCCCACTAGGTCTCAGAAAGCTGCTAGCCAGGCGTATGCTCTCCAAGCAGGAGAAAGGAGGCAACTGTCTGAGGACAAGAGAAAAGACCTACAGACACCAAAGAAACAGCTGGTTTCCTGACTTTTTCTAACTGTGACCCTAAGGACACATATGCCACACATACATAAGCTTCCAGTCAATTTTGCTTTCAAGTAAGATCAGATAGAAAGCCTCTAGCATGGAAGTCAGAGTCCAAAATGAATAAGCAGAATAGAGGTAACTCAGCAGAAACAGGTACACTGCATGGTAAGAAAGCAGTTGCAGCTCTGTTTCCCTGGGAAGCAGACTCTAACATGGAGTTAAGCATGCAGGATGTTTCCTAGGGAGTGTCCCTGGAGAGGACAATAGCAGGAGTGGGCAGGAGAGAAGTCAAACTGTAAGGGCAGCCCCATGACAGCCTGAGCCTCAGTCTCTGGGGCTAGAACAATCATTCAGGGTTGTCCCAAGTTGGCCCAAGATGGCCAAGCATTCATATCCCACACAGAACACTCTTTGGATGTGGGCCATCCCAGAAAGGGGGGTGATCTTGGGTGAGGCAGCTCTCTGTGGCTGATATGATCCTTGAAGGACTCACAGCTAAAAATTCTCTGCCCACAGCACTCCTAGCAGTGGGGACAACAAGTCCTTCCTTGAAGGGGGAGCTTGGTGGCGCATCCCATGTTCACGACAAAAACATCAGAAAACCATAATAAATATCTTTAGAATGCTAAAAGAAGGTGTTATGAATCTGGTGAAACACAAAAAGAATCCTATGTAGGTCTGTCAGTTTTTTTTTAATATAGAATATTCTGAGAACATAAAAGAACTCTTGAAATTTAAAAGTATCATAATAGAAATTAAAACTAATTGCGCAGAAAGGGTGGAAGATAAAGTAGAGAAAATATTCCAGAAAATGAAACAAAAAGAGAAAAATTGGGGAAATAGCTTGAATAAAAGGAATTTGAAATATTAGAGAAACAATTCAGGTCTGATATCTGAATAATGGGAGTTCTAGAAAGAGATAGAGAAAATGAAGGGAAGAAATTATCAAATAACTAATACACAAAAATAACACCCAAAATCCAAGGGCATGTATTTCCAGATTGAAAAGTCCCATTAAGTCTCCAGCACAATAAATGAGAGGAGAAAGGACATGTTTTGTTTGTGACATTTCCAAACTCTAGAAATAAAGCAAAGCTCCTAAAATCTTCAGAGAGAAAAAGTAGATCTCACGTGCAAGATTAGGAATTAATATAACAGCGGATTTCATAACAACGAAGTGGAGGATAGAAAGCAATGGAGCAACATCTTTAAAATTCTGACATGAAATAATTTCCATCCAAATTGCCTTACCTAGCCAAGGTTTAATAAAATATAAAGGTAGAAAAAAGACGTTTTCCTCCCAGTCAACTTGTTTTTAGGAAGTAACTAGAGAGTGAATTCCAGAAAAAGAAGAGAATAAATCAGGAAAAGCATATGATTCAGGAAACAGGAGCAAAGACAGGAAAGAATAAAGAGAATCCCCTATTTGATGGTGAAGGGAAGGCCCAGGACACGAGCTTAGCAGTAGGTGAAAAGAATGACCTGTTGTGAGATGAAGCAGCCAGAGGGCTTGGGGGAAAGAGGATGGATACTCAAAAACTGAAACTGATGGATCGCTGATATTTGACTCTGTTGGGAGGGGTTGTGTAACTCTCTCTGAGATTTGGGAGATGAATCACTACTAAGTACGTAAAAATAAGCTAATGAAAAAATGATGCAATTTTTCATTTAGGAAAACAAAAAGTTGAAAGGAAAGGTCAGAGCTCTGCTTAGCTCAGCTGTGCACGGCATTTATATAGTCATAAGGTTAACGCGGAACACAGGTTAAACTAAAAATGGTGATTTAACCACAGTTCGAGGATGAGGAAATAGGAAGTGGACGTCAAGTGGTGTGGGGAGAGTGGTTAGGGCTGGATTCTTTTCTCCTATAAGTAGAAGCAATAGAAAATATCTAAAGCTTAATGACATGTATGTAAGAAAGTACGGTATAAACATGTTGTATAGACATTTGGAGTGATATGCCGGAAGAAATAGATAAACAAATTGAAAGTGGGCTTTTTTTTGTGCATCAAGAGTTGGAGGAAACAAGTGGAGGAGCAGGCTACCGCTGTTTTTCATTATAAATTTTATCATGCTATTTGACTCTATATGCTATATACCTGCAATAAACTAATAAAAAATAAAATATTAATTAAAAATTCCTGTTTCTATAATGATTTTACATCCAATCCCTTTAAAAACTTTGATTTATAATGCTGCAATCCAATCCAAGAGGAATGAACCTAAGTTCAAGTATTTTTTATGATACCCAGGGAAAAAGAAATCCATGAACCGATGGTGTTTGTACTTCGGCTGGCTTTAACATAATTTCCCATCTTGGCTCTGATGAAATACAATGGCTTCACTGGACTTGACCCATTTTACCCTTCATCTCAGCTAACTTTTCTTCAGCTGCCATTAAACAAGGAGAAACAGCTGTTGGAGTGTAGGTAAATATAACTTTAATTTTGACTTCTCTCCAAATTCTACATTTAACCTGGATGAGCGAATGAAGGGTTGAAGGATCATTGCGTTCTCATGTTATAATTTACGTTTATGTCAGACAAGTGAACACTGTTCATATATCAAACTGTCAAGTATTGTCACCTTAATAGAGTAAACAATTAAAAAGAAGAATTGTAACAACCATTTTAATGGGCTTCTAGTTCATTTATTTCATTAAAAAAAACTAAAACTGATTTGTGAAAATAAACTACCCATCCTTTGCCCCATTCTCTCTTTTTAAAGTGATCCATCAAGCAGACCATCCCAAGTGTTCAGTAAATCTGTTTTATTTCCTTTATTTAAATAGGAAAATTAGGGAATGGATCCAAGTGGAGAAAAGGCTGTTGTCTGGGTTCCTGTGATCTCCTTTTTCCCCACAGGTCACAGAAGATTTTCAAAGTTCTTAAAATTGCACATTGTTAAAAAAAAAAAAAACTGGGTTCTTTTTCCAAATAAGATAACCCACCACCTCCCTCAAGTGGTCGATTGGATTAGTTTTCTGTTTCTGAGCTGACTTGGTTTATTTCCCAGAACTGTAGAGTCATGTCTAATGATTGGGCCGAATGGATTCCTTGTCTTTAATAAGTTCTTGGGCCTTTGGGCTGAAGGTGCAGATTACACTGAATCGTGCTGGTATTTTAACTTCCCTATGTCAAGAGAAAAAGATACTTAACCAGGGGCTATCGATTGTCCACAGGGTTTGACAACTAAGGGATGCTTTCCCTCCCGGTCTCCTTTTCTGCTTAAAGGCTTTATCCAAACTCCATCATTTCTAGCTACTTAAGGTCTTGTACCATTTTCTTTTTTTTCACCAGAGTAGAGGTGTTAATTCCTGCTTCCCGAACAAATTAGCCTTTCAGTGATTACACATCACCCACCTTAACTTGTTTAGTATGTTACTTCCTAACCGAAACTGAATACTTTTTAAAATGTTTCTTCAGTTAATCTTTGCGAGGGAGAAGAGAAAGAGAAAGGAGACCGAGGCTGTCTTTCTGGGGAACAACAGATATTCTCATGAATATCTACAGTCAAAGCATCTCAGGAGACACTCATAAAAGCCACTGTTCCAAGTCCCTAGGCTAATTTCAGTTCTAAGAATCCCCCAGAATAAAATATGCCAACAAGGATGTCTGTGGGGAATTAACTTGAATGAAAACATCAGTTGATGTTGCCACTTAGTTACCATCCAAAAACATGAACATTGTTGTTCACGTCCACGCTCTTGGATGGTAACTAAGTGAAATCCCTTTTCTATTATGTTGACTCCTCAGGCTTCTGGAAGGATTGAAAGAAACCTTGAGAGAAGTCAGACTGGAGGCTAGGTGTAAGAGCAGACACAACTGAATACAGTTTTGTTGTCTTTACTGTCTAAATAATGCTTATCCAAAGTTTTAAAGTTGATGTAGATAAACTAGTAATCAGTTAAATCAGATTTTGGGGGCATTTCTAGGCTTTTTCTCTTTCAGCCCCAACCACAAGATAAACTAACTCCTACTACAAAAAAGGTCAGCATCTCCGGAATTTTGGCCTCACAACTAACTTCTTAATGAAGCCAGAAACCTAAGAATGAAAAAATGTCCACATACGCACACAAAACTTACTAAACCTATGTCAACAAAAAGAGCCAAGAGTGCAGGAGTGGAGAGGATTCTCAACACTCTCATCTCAAAGACGACCAAGTATAGCAAGGTCCCTTTCTTTTCGGCCTTGGTCTACTTCTTAGAAACGGCTATTATTCTTGACAGGAAGACCTGGATTTACTACTGGCACATGAGTTTGAGACAGTAGGGCTGACAGACATAGGAAAAGTAGTCAATGATATAAAACATTTCCATATACATATTCTACTGGCTGCAGGTAATGTGTTAATAACATGGCTGGATAGTTTGAAGCCAACCTGGGAAGGGTGCCTCCACCTTGCTCATAGGACAGACTCCTTTTGATACCGTGTTCTAGGAGAAATCACTTACCCATGTTTCTGTTGCTGCCACCAAGAAAGGACGTGGTTGGGGCTCAGTAGAGGGCTTGTTCCCCTCATTCTCTCTCTGTCTCTCACTCTCTTGCTTCCCCATTCACTCTTCCTCTCTCACTGTCTCTCCTGAAAACCCAAAAACCACAATGATAGCATGATGTTGCAAAGGTGGTTTTACCTTTCATCCACAAAGAACTAAAAGGGCAGGACCATTCATGGTGGGGATATACACTGAGGAGGAAGAAACCCCTTTAGCTAGATAAAACTTCGATCGAAGAGTTCTGACTTCTCTTCAAGACGTCTGTGATAATCAAAAGGACTCAGTATCATTTCTACTTTGCAAGAAGGGAAACTTCACTTGTATTAACTTCCAGGGAACCAATTTCTTGATTTATTTTTCGTGTAAAGTGCTATCCAAGAAAGTGTAGTTGGGGATAGTTTTGCTTTAGAGCCCTGAGGCTGAGACAAATATCAACATTTTCCTCATTATATGGATAGAATGCCATAATGAAGATTCCATATTTTGGTAAATTGAAGGTCATGGCAGCCAAACAGATGTCAAGCACAGATTCAAAATTCACACCCTAAAATATCTGGGAGCTTTTTGTGGGCTTCCTGAGGTTTAGCCAACAAAGGTTTTAAATGTGTCCCAAATGAGACCATTCCTTTGTTTTCTGTGACTTACATTCTTCTAGGTTTGGAGTCCTAGTTTCACAAAGAAGAACCAAATGTTTGTGGCCTATCCCCTCACCCAGGACTCCTCCAAGGCCATTCCTGAGAGTAGCCTACAGGGAATGAGGGACAGTGGGGAGTGACAGGCAGAGAAAAGTGAGGCAGGAAAATGCATCGCCTAGGCCCGTGCAAATGTAACCCCCAGATTCTGGGATAGGATCTGAGATCTCATGTCTAACAAGCTCCCAGGACCACATTTTGAGCCATGAGGACCCTGGCTCAGGGCTTCTCATGCTATTTATTGAGAAGGAATAGTACCCCTCACCGACCCACACGGGACCTTGCTCCTATTTTCCTGGGACATTCTCCTGGGGCAGAGGAAGAGTCCACGGTGACATGCTAATCACTTCTGCAGCACACCAAGACCCCAATGCAGGGCCAGAAATTCTGCAGAGCTCCAGGATGGGAGGCTGAGGAAGAAGACGAAACAAATGCCTCACTTTTCTGCTTGAGGCCACACACTCTCTACAACACATCGGGGAATGCTGAGTTCCTTCAGTTTTCCTGAAACAGCCGCTGACACTAGCCTTGTATTTACAGTGGGATTTAAAATCCGTCTACAGCCTATTCTTTTTAAAGAAGCAAGTCATGAAGTTGACTTTCCATCTGCTTCTCATCTCTGGGGGCTGCTCACCAATTGACTCCTCACCGTGGCTATGCCCCCGCTGCCTTGCAGTCTCTCCAGATGAAATTCAAGATTCTCTGGTAACTGTAGCAGGACAACTCCTCAGACCAGTGACCTTCCAAATAACCTCCTCATTCCTCTCATGTTCAGAGAATGGGAAAGGATGCCAGAGAGCTATGCGAGGGTGAACGAGGGCCAGAATTGTAATTTATATCTATGACCTGACAGAAAGGTGGAAACAGAGAGAATGTTACTCAATACATTTTTTTTCCTCACTGTCCTAATCTTGCCTCAAGGATGTTTTGCCAAGACAAATCATATATTTTACATGAAACATCTCCCATGTAAACTTCTTTGCCATAAACAGGCATTTCATACTTAAGAACAAGAGAACTCTTTTACTAGAATGTTAGCGCTTTGAATGCAGGAACTTAGGCAGCTCATTTGCTGCTCTACCTCCAGAACCCAGAACAATGCCTGGCACACAGTAGGTGGTAAGTAAGTACCTGATTGGAGCAGACTAACCGTATGAGTGGTGAGGGCATTGTGAGACATCATGGCATACCTGATACACCAACGTACTGGATGCAAAATTATCAGACCCAGGTCACCTCCTGCTAGCCTTCTCTGACTCTGCCCACATTTATAAACTCCCTTCTCTTCTGCACACATTCATTCCCCTCCCAGTATCCTCAGCTCCTCCATATGCCTCTTTTCTTCTACATTTTCCCTGATTTGGCATATATCAGAGACCAATTTTGCAGCATAAGTTTAGGAAAGTGTAAGTTATGGCGCCACTGTCCTTTCTAAGGACACTACTTATAGCCACAGAAGGATCCTCTACCTACAGTAGTGCAAACTGGACTTGAAGGCTGATTTTAAGCAAGGAAAAAACCCAAAAACCTCACTGCGTCAGAATCTACTCACTCCCGATGTCCATAAAACCATAAGAGACCAAACTTTGACCATCTGGGAAAAGTAATTGCTTTATGTGAGTGATGCCCACAATTACATGAATCTTATCTATTTTGTTAAAACAAGACTCTAAGAATTTTTCCAAATTGTACCCTCGCCCAGATTTTGATAGACATCCCATTATGTCCCAGCTCAGAACCACTTCTATAAGGAGCATTATACAGAAGTCCCTGTTGTAGATAAAGGAATGTGATCCTTCTACAGTGTATTAGAGGAGAGAAATGATTGAGAATCACTCACTTTAAAAGTCAGTTCCTCAAGTAACCCAGTCCACCGCCCTGTACCACCTGCCAAGGTCTGACATCTTTTTATAGCCTCCCAGCTTCTGAACTCTCCTTGTCACTCCACAAGCAAAATATGTGTCTCCTCTGTCCCCTCCCTTCAGAGCTCTTTCTAAAAGCAAAATAATCCAGTCAATTTGTCCATGAACAAAAAAGGATTCGGTCTTCTCCGACACCTATGTGCATGTTACCAATGACACTAACCAGAAGGAGGGGCTTTAAAGATGGGACATTTAGGCTCCATGCAATGACTGTGGGGGAGAGCGTTATTGATGATGTTTTCATCACCTTCAAAAAGCACTAGTAGGTAGTGCCAGGTAGCTTACCTTTTCTCTCTCAAGTAGGGGAGGCTCCCAAACTCGAGATGGCTCATCCTGACACACTTGTCAGGCTTCTTATTGGAGAAGAACTCTGGTTCAGAGACAGTGTGAGTCAGAACGCTGACCATCCTCTCCCCCAGCTCTCGTGCTAACAGTTCAAGTGACTCAAATATTTGAATCTGACAACTAGACAAAAAAATAGGCCCTCTAGTTTCAAACTTTGAGTCCATTCTTTTATAGTTCCCTCTGCAATCTGGAAATAGTGTAGGAAAAAATCACACTAGCCAGTGAGAAAATTTGTGAACTGGAGCAGTGAGTGAAGTTTTCATTAACCCAGAGCAAATTCCAGATACTCTCGGGAGAAATCACATTCTAACTAGTACCAAGCCTACTTTTGTTATTCTTTAAATTTTCCATGGTATCAATGAGGGTATGAGAATTTTCATAAGACTGGAGTACGTTCTACCTGAAGTGGTTATATCACAATTCAGCAGCAGCCTCAGGAAAAAAAAACCACTAGAAGTAACTTATATTAAATGCCATTTAAGTTTATAGGTCCAGATCACTGGTTCAAGCTAACCATATTTCCTACCTGTTGGCATATAGATTGAATCAAAAGCCATAAATATGAATTTAGAAGGTGCCAATAATTCAGAATCAAAAAGATTCCAGACCCATAAAAGGTAATGTTTGCAAAGGCAGTCTTATTGTTAATATATACATACACATACACACGCACACATATATACATATACATTCTTTTTAAGTAAAGATGAAGTTACCTGCTATTTTTTTGTGTAGTTAATTCCAACATGACAGAACATGCCTCCCTCTGACATCGTGTTTTCAACGACTTAGAAAGATACAAAATACCCCAAGGATTAAAGCAAGGAAAAAGAATATTTCTGATTTGCTTGATTTCCCATATCTCTGTACCACCCACCACTCAGGTACCCCCAATACCACCACCCCCACATCCTACCTAAATGGAACCCTGGGATAAATATTTTCTATTTAGAAAATTCTTAAAAATGGGAAAATGTGACATTTTTATTTAGACATTTACTCATTTAGAATGTAGACTTCTTTTCCTTACAAATGAGGGGTGAGAGTCAGAAATATTCTGGAATTTTTTTCTCCAAAATCAAATAAAACAGCCACACTAGAATGTCCTAATCAAGTTTTTGATAGAAAGCTTTTCAACTTCCTCCACTTTATAAAAGAATTAAGAAAGCTGAGAAGATGTATCAAATCAAATAAAAGAATATCTTGTTAATAAGAAAAACATGTCAGCTCAGTGAGTTCTTTATCTAGAAAAACAAATGAATAGTAACAGAGTGGCTTGAAAAAGTTGTTGCAAAGATCCACTACACAGGTAGCAGTTGTGAGCAGGACAAAGATGGAGCAGAAGCAACACAGAGAAGTACAAACAATAGGGAGAAGTGTTTCCATAAGAGAGCGAGAACGCAATTGAAGAGAAAGTTTCCTTCTGCACAGTTTTGACCAGGGCTAGAATAAATTCGTGAGGAAATATTTGTTGAGTCTTCATGGGATTCTGAGAGAGTGTGAAATAAGAATCACAAAACTACCAGAGACTCTGCAGACCTGATGAAATGAGGCCATGGCCCACCCTTGAATAAAGATTCTGCATGGGGGTTCTCTATGTGATGGGAAAGACAGATTCCGACCAGATTAATGTTTCTCTGCTCACATAACTTCTTGGAGGAACACTCAAGTAAGAGACCAAAATGACATCTTATTCTAAATCTCTCTCCTCTTCTAGGTGACACCTCAGAAATCCCCACAATGACAGAATTTTGGCTCCTCAGCTAAACTTAATGATGCAGAAATATTTCAGGACATGAAAACTGAGAAAACAAGACGCTGTACTAAGCAAAAACCATTTAAGAAAAATACATTTTTTCTTTATTTTGATCAAGTAATTGGATCTCTCCAAAAATGTAATCATTTGCTTGTGTTTCTCATCCAGCACCAGAGAAAAAAATTTAACCTCAAAAAGAAGAAAGTTAGTCTTTAAAGACACGGTTCCTCAAGACCCGATTTGAAAAACTCTAACATAAAAGAATTTCCCCATAATGGTATTGTCACACCTTCCACTCTTGTGAGAAACTGTTTTATGACTATTCCTTCCCTAGTTCTCACACTAAAGATACTATAATGGCAATTTTAGAAAAAAATTCTGTTGGCTTCAATTTTTCTTAAATCAGCCACAGTTTAACAAACTGATATAATTAAAAGTAAATTGGAACTTGATGTTTGGTAACCCAATCATAGCATGTGGTTAACTGTGCCCACCCAGTCAACACTAGCATCAAGTTATGATGAAATGAAACCTTCCCACTGAAATATCCACCCCCACTCCCCAGGACTCTCGGGACACAAGGTCCCATCTATCACTCGCCAGGGGTTACTTCCTTCTTGTTACCACAAACAGTCCCATTGTCAGCAGAGGTCTGAGTGAAGCTTCAGAAAAAAATAATAAGTGAATCTTGCTTTTTGTTCGCACAATGCTATAAAAATATGTGCAGTCACCTTCAATAGCTATCTCCTTACTCCCCTACCCTACCCAGAATAATTTTTGGTGGGTTTAAGTAGGTAAAATGAAGTAATTTGGAGTTCTTCTCTTTCCGTAGTAATTACTCACTATACATTCAAAAGAAGGCAGCGCTGACAGCATCAGAAAAGGAAGTAAAAGTTGAGTAGTAGACCTGAGCGGGTCTCAGGCTCGCTCGTTAGAATTACCTGGGACATAGCACAAACACCATCCCCAGAGTCTCCAAATTAGTTGTTCTGAGAGAGGATCCTGAGGCGTCAGCATTTCATCAAAGATTCTTGGGTGAGTCTACTGTACCGGTGAGCAAGGCAATTTTCACTTAATTTTTGCCCTAACTTTCCCTTATTTTCAGCAAAGTTAAAGCTGGAAAAAGCCTTGGAGAATATCTAGCTTGTGCTTCTCAAACTTTGGTGAGGGCGCAAGTCTCTGGTCCAGACGCAGATTCCCAGTCAGGAAGCAGGGGAGGCCCAAGCTTGCTTATTCCTCACAAGCTCTCAGCTGACTCCCGTGTGACCGGCCTCAGGACCAGACTTTGAGGAGCAAGGAAATTCTTCCTCCTCAGCTCTGACAGATGAAGAAACTGAGCTCCAGTGACACTGTGGCTTCTTTAAGGTAACACAGCCAGCAAAGCAACAAAATAGGATCAGAACCTACACGAGGACTTCCAGCCCAGCAGCCACGACATGGAAAGAACATTCGTTCCTTAAAAATAAATAAATAAAAATCTTTCAATTTTCTATAGAAAACTGGGGGAAAGCTTTATGTTATTATGGGGTTTTGGCAATCTTGAGTATAAAAAACTGATTTACAGTGTGGAGTTAGTGTAAAGAAATTAGGGCGATAGCTACACTTAACACAAGTTAAGAATCCATTTTGTGTGGTTTTTTGTTTTTCAGTAGGAGGCATAAATATATGGTAAGAGAATCAAACAAACAGAAGAGAGAAATAAGCAGAGCACGCACATGAAGGAGGGTGCCACAAGGGAGAAAATGAAACGACAATAGACAGAAAATAAGAGACCAGGCTGACAAGGAAAATAAGAATAAGAGTAGGGAGCTGGAAAATTAAACACAGATTCTAGAATAAAAGGAAAATACAGCAGCATAGAAGGAAAAGCAAGCAAGCAAGCAAGCAAAACCTAATGAGATGGAAGGATTCCTGGAAAAAGACCATGGACAATGAATCGCAAGAGAATAGAAATCGTGAGAAGGTGGAATATTAAAGAGAGTCAGAAATGTCAACATGTATAGAAAAATACTTGTCTTATTTAGTATTAAAAACCAGAAAAGAGGCTGTATTTCATTTATCATGGTTTTTATTTTTTTTTCTAATTAGATTTTCAAAGTAACAAAAATTTTATTTTCTCCATAAGCAAGTGGAACCTGAAAGATGGGCACAGTCCTGGGAGAAAAAGCAAGAACACCCCTGAGGCTATACCATAACCTCTAGGCAGAGTCGAAGAGAGAACAAGGTTTAACTAAATCCAAAAGCATTCCGTGTTTCTTGTCCTGTATAATATTACAAGACCCAGAAACTTTCTTCCGCATCCAGGTGACCACGTGTTTTACCCTAGCATGGAACATAGGTTCCTTTGAAGCCATAGTTCCAGCCTAACAAACTGCTTCAGGCAGTCAATACAAATAGTCCTGGCCTTCTCTGGGAGATATCTCCCCTTGAAATGTATCAACGTAAACTAAACACATACTGCCTCCCTAGTTCTGGCCATTCTGTCAGTCTTTCAGACATGGGTAACACTGAGCTCAGCTATTGTTGAATGCACTTGTGCTATGGCTCTGGAGAAGTCCATTTATTTACATATTTGCACTGGCCATTTCCACTCCCTGACTGCGGCTCATTTCCAATTAAAAAGAAACAACTTAGAATCTCAAGGAAGAAAATAAAAATTGTTGATGTTTTCTTTCCTATAGACCAGGCTTTGCAAATTCAAATGCCTACAAAAACAGGGCTGGTCATGTCAATGAGTAAAGCTGGCCCAGCCTGCATTGATAAGAGCATGCCCCCCCCTCGAAATGTGTCTCCATCTACCCAGCTCCAATATGTTGCTGCCATGCAGATATGTCGTCCTGGTGCTGCCACAAGCCCTTGTTTCACAAAAGATGCAAGAAATGCAGATTCTTACATGCAATCTCCTCATTTCTAAATGTTGATAACTAGCTCCTTTTTTTTTTTTTTTGGTTCTGATTCTGGAATAACTGTTTGCAATCCTGTTTTAGATCTTGCCTTTTCTTGAAAGAAGGTGGAAAGTTACACTAGGGGGACAAAAGGTAAAGAGTTAGACAAGATGGCATGGGACACGTGGATTCACTACAAGTAGACCCCTCATAAAATAAAGCAAGGGTGATTCCTACTTTTACAAGACATCTTTTTATCCTAGAAAGTGGCAAGATGGCAATTCTCACGTGATGGCCTATATGATTAGTAGGATACTGCTGGCAAAACATTAAGCTTACTGCTAGCATTTGTTCCTATATCTCTGTACATTGGGAGCATTTTCTTTCCATTCACCAATGATATGTCATTCATGTCATGTACAGGAATAAGTTTTGTTCTTGGATTTTGACTTGAAATCCCCTGGGGAACCCTTTTATTAGGAGTCAAAGCCTGATGGAGAAGCCACAGAGAAGAGCTCATGACTCTGGCACAGCTTCTGACCCTGGAGATTGTCTGGGAGGGCTGACGTTGCCAGTGGAGGGAGAAGATTTCCACAGACTCATTCTTCAGCATCAATATTCACTGATAGAGAGATATGTTTCTTAACATGTTAACCTGCTCCTACAGTCTCCTGAGGTTGCACTGTAGCTGACTTTCCTGAGTCCCCCAGCAGTCTTCCAAAACACATCTGAAGCCATCCAGGGCACATTCCAGCTGTAAACGGGAGGCACTGACCTAAGTCCAAATAAAAAAGAAAATTATCCAAAACCTCTTTTCTTTCCAACATCATCAGCCTTTGAATGATATGTTTAGATTCCCCCAGGCTGGGGTTCTTCTAGACAGGGCTGGAGCCTATGTAACAGTAACATCTCAGCTGACTGATTAGACACGAGCAAACCTACCTGGAAATCCACGTCCGAGGCAGGAGAAAGAGGGTGGCCCGTTCAGTGTACAAAGACTAGGAAACACACTTCTGTGCTGATCTCTTGCATAAATTTGAGAAACATTAATGATTAAACATAGGCACAAATGCAAAAACATTGCCTTCTTGAAATTTACTGATTCCCACATTTTATTTTTTATTTAAGCTGTCGACAGAACAGCAAATTAATGTTTTAAGCACTGAAATAATGACTTTACCAGGTGGTGGCTGTCAATGTGTACCATAGCTGGAGTTTTGACCTTTTGACTCACTTTGGTTTGTATCTTTGTTTCAAAATTTTGCTTGAAGGAAATCAACTAAATCAGTTTCCTGACAGGCTCCTGTCAACCAGTTATTTCTGATAAGCCTCACCTAAAAGAAGGCTGTTGGTTGGAGATGGAGACAAAGTTCTAATTACCATTTGTCTTTAACACCTTCTATAGCTCTCAGCAGAAGTGCACAAAGCAGGGTGGCTGCTATACTCAGGTTAGGATTAAACACGTCTAGTCATGTCTGTAGGGGTGATGGCAGAAGGGTCAGGAGAAAAGGAAGTGGTTCTGCCAAGAGTTCATTTGACTAATGAGTCTCCTGGAAAGAGTTTATGCTGAGGGAGTTGAGTAGAAACATAGCTAGTAGTCCCCAAGAGCAGCAGGTAGAACAATGCTCAGGCACAAAGTCTGTCCATTGTTGACAGCGCGTCATTTCTTAGCTCTCCATCACCACTTCTGGCTACCTTCCAACCCTCCATGGACCAGAGCGTGAGTTCTAGAAAGATGGTGGCTCCTCTTTCAGGTGAATAAGTTGTTTCACACACACACACACACACACGCACACACACACAATTCTGAGACATATCACATGAAGTACAAAAGTGTGAAAAATAAATTTTCCCAAAATCAATGAAGTGCAGTAGGCCACTGATGTGGTCATAGCCCAATGGGCCTCAGTAATAAATAAATCCCCCTCTAAAATGTATAATAGCTTTCATAAATTGAATTGTGTCCCCCCAAAAGATATGTTGAAGTCCTATCTCTTGGTACCTGTGAATGTGACCTTATTTGGAAATAGAGTTTTTGCACATATGATTAAGATGTAAATTAAGATGAGGTCATACCAGAGTAAGACAAGCCCTTAATCCAATGTGACTATTGTCCTTATAAGAGAGGAGAAGAGACACAGAGACAGACACACACTGAGAATCCCAAGTGACATGCGAGGAGGTGACTGGAGTGATGCATCTGTAAGCCAAGGAAGACCAAAGACTGATGGCCACCACCTGAAACTAGGAAGGGCAAAAAAGATCCCTCCTGACAGCTTTCAGAGGAGGTACAGCCCTACTGACACCTTGATTTTGGACTTCTACCTTCCAGAATTGTGAGACAATAAATTTCTATTATTTTAAGCCACTCAGTTTGTAGTTCTTTGTTCTGGCAGCCCTAGGTAACAAATACATGAATCAAATGCAAAAAAAGTTTATTTCCCCCTCACATGACAGTCATAGGAGGGTGTTCCTAGTCAACAGGTGGCCTTCTTCCCTACTCAGTATCCAAGCTCTTTCCATCTTCTGGCTCTGCCACCTGCCAGGGCAGGTGCCAGTAAACTACAGCCCATGCCTCTTTTTGTAAATACAGTCTCATGGGAACACAGCCACACTTACACATTTACCCCTTGTCTATGCTGCTCCTGCACAGCAGCTGAGTTGAGTAGTTGCAACAGAGACCATAGGACCCTCAAAGCCTAAGATATTTACACTCTTGCTGTTCACATAAAAAATTTACAGACCTCTGTCCCAAAGCATCATCATCATTTGCACCTAGCCAGCCAAAAGGGGGAGAGAATGTGGAGGGAGCAAAGCAACTCTCCCAGAAATGGCACATATCACTTCCAAATACCTAGCATTGTCTAGAAGTTAGTGACATGGTCACATCAAATTGCAAGGATGACTGAGAAATGTACCATAGCTGTATATCCAGAAGGAAGAGAAAGTGGACATTTGGGGGAACAATTAGCAGATTCTGACCCTGGGCATCAATGGAAGATGTCACCCACATAAATGCAGTAGCAGCAACAATGAAGAGTCACCTAGATGGGGTTTCATCCAGTCCAGAAGCTTTCAAGAAGACATCCCCAGAGGGAAGCAGAGCTGGTACGGGCAACAAGGAAAGAGAGAGGAAGATGCCCCATCGTACCTGAGAATGCCATTTTCTAAAACATACAGGAGATATTACCTGAGGACTTCTGGTAGTAGCAATGAGAGGAGAAGATCTTTGGAGAGAGAAGTTCCATAATAGTAAGTGGGAGATAAAGCCAGAGAAATTGTTTTATCCCTGTAATTGTGGCTCTGCCTTTGCTCCAAGCTTGGTGTGCCCATGGCAACCTGGTTTATATCAAATACAAAAGTAAGTAAAACACATTTAGAAATTTTTTAAATTACAGTATCATTTGGGAAGGCTTCTCTCTCATTTACCAAGTTTTCTGTATCTTGCATATATATGAAAATCCAAAGTACAAAAGTGGCACTAAGGAGTATATTATATAATCAGTCTAGGCACTAAACAGCAACAATTGGCACACATCATAAAAAAAGACAGACAATCAGACATTATGTGCCTCCTATAGTCTTCCCAAACACCACCTCCAGTCTTGCCAAAGAGATTGAACTTGAGTGTGATGCCACCTCTGGATCCAGTTGCCAATTTGCAGAAAACACAAGAGGGCAAAGGAACATGCTATGCCATGAGTGTGTAATCAGCAGAATTCAACCTGTGGGAAACCTTACAGTCCAACATGTCTAGGTCTTCAACAGGAACATGGTAAGAAAAAGGAAGAGAGAGAGAGAGGAACCATAGTTTAAAAGAGACTTAAAAACATCAAATCTTAAATAGCGGTGACAAATAAAAATGGCAAGTAATAGGATATATTGGAGTATATGAGGAAGCCATTTGGTGTAAACCTAATTCGGCCTGACCTTGTCTTTCCAAAAGGGCCTGACGGAGGCCGTTGAGCATGCATTGTATATCTGCTTTAGAGATTCCCTATGGCAAGAACAAAGGCCCTTGAGATAAAGGTGCAACTTCCCTCCCCCTCCCAACATTGGCATCTCCTTAAGGATTAAGCATCTTTCCTTAGGCTAGAAACTGATTGCTGCTCACCTGTGACCGCCCAGCTCGAGACAATAGACTTGCCTCTTGCTACGCCCTCTGAGATAGCAGACCCACTACCTGCTGTGTCCATCAAGCGCTGTGCTGACAGGGCAATCTTGTGACTATTGTGGGAGGGACATTTCAATCATATGTGAAACATCCTGTTTTGGGGTATATAACCACTCTGTATACCTCAGTTCTTTGGTATCTTTTCTTCCTTCGGAAAGAAAGGCCCTGAGCCATGGTCCTCAGATTTTAGCTCAGAATAAACTCTCCCAAATTTTCATTTATAGGTTGGTTATGGATCATTTTCATCTACAGCGGGCAAGATTAAACTATCGGGTCTCGGGATGCACGTGTGAATGTTAGAACTAAACACACACCTATGCAAGGAAATAATTACCATAAAAGTCAGGATAATAATTACATGTGGCAGAAGGGAGGGAATTATGATTGATTGGAGCGTACAGAGGGGGCTTATGGGCAGCTGGCAAAGTCCTATTTCTTAACATAGTGATGGTTACAAAGGTGTTCACTTTATAATTCATTAGGCAATTCATTGATGTATACATACATTCACTGGGGAGAGGGGTCTGTATCTGTATTTTATTTTATTATAATCAAAAAATGCAAAGACTAAATTGTAAGAGAAAGAAAAAATAGCTGAATGACAGCAAGGTAAATAAGACTAGAGTGACTCTTCTTTTAAACAAAATATACTGTTTAGTAACAGAAATCCAAACATGAATATAATTCTTTTTCATCAGACCCATCTAGACAATCTCCACAGTAAATTGTGACTTAGAGATGATGTTGATGTAATGAAAATAATATTTTTGAGATATTAACCAATGTAATTCCATCCCTGGTAAACCTTAAATCCTCATTTTCCTGTAGTCTTCCCCCAATTTCCCCACACCCTCTTAAGTCATTGGAGTTCATTGCTTCAGGAAAAGGGCAACACACAGCCAAGAACAGCAGTCATCAATCAGCTTACAGTTTTACAATGCAAGATTTCACATCCATAGCAAGACTGTTGCCTGAATGCTAAGGCTTTTGATTTAGCAGGAGACAGGCTTTCTTGAGGAAGAAAAGGGCTTTATTGAAAATTTGTATATAAAAGCAAAGCCTGGACGACTCAGATCAATAATTAAAAGTCCTAGAGTAGAAAAGAAAGAGGATACTACCCAGAGTCAATTCCTAGAAGATAGCAACTGAAAAGGAAAAACCATTCTGTGCTGGAAGAAATAGCAAGAGCAAGAGGAAGAGAGAGACAAGGTGTCCGATGTGACGGGTCCACTTCCCTGCTCCCTACCCAGGGGTCAAACCTCAGGACAGAGAAGTCGGTCAACAAAAGAAGCACCCACATAGGGCTAGGGGAATCTGAGGAGCCATTGTTGATCCTCTGCTTTTCTGGGCAGAGACTGGGCCCATCACAAACCTTTCGGAGAAGCCTGCCTTTGGAATGACACAGCATGCAAGATGGCGGTGGTGCGTGTGTGTGTGTGTGCGTGTGTATGTGTGTGTATCTGAAATACGATCTCCATAGCTGAGGAAGGTGCCTGGGTGTGAGCTGAAGGACCAGCCGCAGGGGGTTCACACACTCCAGTGAGGTGTGGAGAAAGAAACCACAAATCCTCATAGGCTCTAGTGGGGAATGCAGAGATATCCAGAACCTGGGTCCAAAAAAGACCCACAACATTGATGAGGAGTCTCAAAATCAAGGGTACACAAGCATCAGTTATAGAAATTAGCAGGATGCTCAAAAGACGAGTCATGTGCTGGGAGCAGGTAAGCCAGGCACTGCAGAGCAAGAGCAGCAGGCACCAGGAGGGCAGCTGGTCTGCTGCCACTGCTGTGATTGTAGATGACCTCCCCCTTGCTCCCAGATGCCACTGAGGAACATGGAAAGAAATCTTTACAGATGCCCTTTACTGAAAAGCGACAAAGCTTTAAAATGAATGGTAACCAAAATATTTAATTTTGGATGAAAAACTACTTGATCAAACCGGGCTGGGAGAAATTATCTCCTCTAGGCAGAGCAGGACCTCAAGAGTAAAACTGAGACTCTGATTCTAGAAAAGAAATTTCCGCCTTCCTAAGTTGTAGTGTATAAATTATAGTCTGCTACAGCAGATAAAATTTTTCCATACTTGAGTGAATGCTCTCACCTGTCACAAAGTCACTTTACCAACTCTTTAAACTCCCACCACACACACACACACACACACACACAAGCTTGTCTACCTTTTAGCACTGATATCTGACTATCAGGACAACAACACCATCATTAAAATTGCTAAGGAAACTAAATATGACACAAAGAAATTTTAAATCTCACAAGTTTCATAATTCCATGTGTTAGTTAATAATACACTATAAAGGTTGAAAGCTCATTAGATAAGTAGTAGTAGAAAGACCGGGTTTTATTTATTCCAAAATTAGGGGGCTTTCAAAAAGAGGCAGATTAAAGGGAAAGTTTTAATTGCCAGTAACCTAAGAGCGGCATGCACGCTTCCCTATGCTAGTGGTACCAATGTGGAATCAACATACTTGGCATCCGCCAGGCCATCACATCGCACGTGGGGGCTCCAGTGTCAAGACAGCAAGAATGACTCACTGACAGTAGCCCAACCTGGGTATGTCATTGGAAAAGGAACTCTGGTCTGGTCACACATTGGGTCTTTTCAGCCACACCCACACACATGGTTAACAATCATTGTCAGCACATCATTTAGAAATACAATGTGCGAAACCTGTGTCCACGAAAATAATCCATAACCAATCTATAAATGAAAATTTGGGAGAGTTTATTTTGAGCTGAAATGTGAGGACCATGGCCCGGGGCCTTTCTTCCCAAAGGAAGAAAGGGCATCAAAGAAGTGGGGCACACAGAGTGGTTATATACCCCCAGAGAGGATGTTTCACATAGGATTGAAATGTCCGTTTTACAATAGTCGAGAGACTGCTCTGTCGGCACAGTGATTGATGGACACAGCAGGTAGGTCTGCTGTCTCAGTGAATGCAGCAGGATGGCAGTCTGTTGTCTCGAACCGGGTGGTCACAGGTGAGCTGGGTGGTCAAAGGTGAGTGCAGCAATCAGTTCCTAGCCTAAGGAAAGACGCTTAATCTTTAAGGAAATGCCAATGTTGGGAGGGGGAGGGAAGTTGCACCTTTATCTCAAGCGGCTTTGTTCTTGCCACAGGAAATGTATATACAATGCATGCTCCAAGGCCACAGTCAGGCCCTTTTGGAAAAAACAAAGTCAGGCCAAATTAGGTTTATACGAAATGGCTTCCTCATATACTCCAATATATCCTATTGCTTGCCATTTTTATTTGTCATTGGAAAAGGAACTCTGGTCTGGTCACACATTGGGTCTTTTCAGCCACACCCACACACATGGTTAACAATCATCGTCAGCACATCATTTAGAAACACAATGTGTGAAACATGCAATATGGAATACACAGCTGAAAAAGTGAAATTCAATGTGAATAAGACACCAAGTGGATGCAGAGTGACAGTGAGTGGTCTTTTCTCACTTTATTATCCATGATGTGGTGGTGTGCAGATTTGGTTTAACAAGTTTGTAAACAAATTAGTCTCCCTTAGCAACTAAGAGATTACCCCAGCTAAAGAAGGAAAGCACAACCACTAAAAATGTTTCCTAGTATTAAAGATAGGATTAAAGTAACAGTACCTCCGTAGTTATATTTTTCATACTATAATTTATATTATCATATATATTTTTAAATCTTATATGAAGTATAAGTGCATTATCAATACATGGCTTTACTCTTACAGGAATTTTGGAACTGTGTGAAATACCTCAGGCTAAAACTAGATCAGACAACTTCATTTTAGTTTACTTCAGTGTCAAGAGGTTTTCCTGTTGATACCCATGAATTAACAATGTTTGGATAAACACACTTTAGGGAACTGTTGAAGTATTTTATGTTCTATAGGTAAATTCATTTTATTATTCTTAAAGAAAAAGTTATTAGTCCTTTGAGAATGAAACCAGTCATCCCAGTAGGATCTGTATAATTCTCGAGAACGTTATACCCTTCCTACAAGGAAAACATTCATGAACTTTCATCTGATATTTCCAAAATGTAATATCATTGAACAATTGAATAGATTCCCAATGCCTCCAATTAATATGTCTGCAGATCTTTGAGAGCTACCTATATTTTTAGCAACATCTGGAACTGTGAAAATCCTCTAGCATCATTCCATTTTGCAAATGAAGTATCTAAGGCTCTGAGAAATTTAGTCACGTTCTTTGGGTCAGAACTGGGTTTAGACTCCAGGTCTCTGAAAACCAGTCCAGGGACCTTGCACTCTCTCCCACAACCGCCTCAAGCACAACTCCTACACCTCCCTTTACTATTCAGATTGTAACAGCCCTGATCAAAGAAGGCTGGAAGGGCAAAATTGCCTGGATTAAGACAACAAATCAAGACTGAGTTTTGAAACAATATCCGATTCAGCATGGCTGCTATCTTTCTTCCTAGACTAATAGACAGAACCTAAAAATTTGGGGGTCAAAATTGGAAAGAATATTTAAAAGCAACCTCAGCTCCAGCAGCACTCCACACCTTGGCCTGAGAAACAGATGTTCTTATTTCGTTTGTAAAGTATTCAACCTTGGAACCTTGGAAAGACAGCTAATACCACACTCTATCCATTGTAATCTCTTAATACCTATTGTCTTCTTCATCCTGAGGCATGTGTGTCTCTGTAAGGCTTCCATTTAGTAACATAATCTTCAATCTCTTCTCTTAATGCCAGTAATCCTCGGATTCCACCCAGGCCAAGGGCAGTGACTTCCCAAGCCACTGTCTTGTCTTTTCTTCAGACACATCAAGTTGAAAACAATTCTCTTTGGCTACTTAGAGATTGAAGTATATTTGTGTCCACTGTCATTTTCTTCACTACATATTTTCTTTAAATGGCCTTTAAAAAAAAGTATGCTCATTGATTTTTTTCAGCCATTTGATGAAATCGCATTAATCCAAAATGAACCAGAATGCCACAACCTAATTTGCATTTCCGAAAGCCATAAAGTTTCATTCAACTAGCAGTTTTAAACTTTTCTGTGTGGGAACACATACCCTACCCCCATACTTACCTCATCTCCAAAAAAGGAGAGAGAGAAAACAAAATCAGAATACTTGCTGCCTACAACAGGAAAAGAAGGGGAAAAACTTTAGTGAGAATGGGTTATACAAGTGAATAAGAGGGTAGGAGAAGGTGGGAAGTAGTGGACAAAAGTGGCCATTTTTTTTCAAGAAATTGATGAAAGAAGATATTAAGAATGTGGGAGACATAGCAGCAAAGTGAGAGAGGGGGTGAGCAGGTGCCCCAGTGCTGACTGTCTAACCTAAGTTAACAACCTTTACTTGGGTCTACCCTGACCTCTAAGTCGAAGGTCAAAATTATAGTGAGAAAATCAGCAAGATATAGAGATATAGAAGAAAGTGAATAAGGAAGTTCCTTGTGAGAGAGAAAGAAAGGAAAGGAAAAAGGAGAGAGAGAGAGGAAGAGAGAAAGAGGGAGGGACTGAGGGAGAGAGGGAAGAAGAAGGGAAGGAAGAAAGGAAGGAAGGGAAGGAGGAAGGAAAAAGCGTTAAAGCCAAATAACTAGGAATCAAAGGTGTTTAGTCCTTATTTTAACCCCTCAACTTACTCCCTAAGGGATCTTAGACCAGCCACCTGACAACTGAAGACTCAAATAAAACAGAAAATTCTGTAGTTCTTTCTCAAAGGGTTTAAAGGTGTTTTAATTAGTAGTTGAAAAGTGCTAGTGCCAACTGGAAGTGCTCCATACATTAACAATACATGAAAACCTATACAAATGATGAGAGAGAGAAATAACTCTGATGTATATACAAACGCCACAAGGGAAAATAATCTGTCAAAGTTGAACAGGTAGAAAGTGAGCACTAATGATTCTGTTGAGATCAAGTACCTGCTTGAAAAACCACGTGTGATGCTTTCACTCCAGCCAACCATCTTGAAAACACCCCCTCCCCCCTCCCCCACCCCCTCTGGTAACAGCTGTATCCCCCACGGCACCCAAAGAGGTAAACAGAGGTACAACTTAAAGGAGCTGCAGTGAAAACTAATCTTTGTAAGGCACCAGTCCCTCAGCCAGATTCAAAAGGCAGAACTCTCCTTCTTAGAAGGTTGCTGGCAACCCTGAGCTATCGGAGTATTCGTTAGTTGAGAAAGGAGCAGGAATTCAGGAATAACATGAGGATTCCTTAATGACCACCAAAATAGCAATATTTTTTAAGCCAAGCTAGGGTATCTGGTTCAGCCTATTTGGGAGGCGGGATCATGCTTTCAAGCTTGTTTCTGGGGCTTTATAGATGATAGAAAAATTGCTACGCCCTCATATCAACAAGTGTGACTTGAGCACCCACCTTTAAGCAGACCCTGTGCTGGGGACCTCAAAATTAGCAATAAAAAAAATCATGTCCACTCCCGAGTTTTTGTAGTATGGGACATAGTGATCAATATATGGTGATAAGGGTTACAAAGAGCACCAAGAAAACACCTAGAGAGAAACAATTTAGTCATGCGTGGGAAGTGAGGGTTGGGTTTTCCTGCATTGGAAGAAGCATGCAAGTGAAAACTACAAACTGCAATCACTAACACAGCCATGGCCCCCTTTTACGGCTTCAGAAGAAGCCGAGAGAGACACCTCTGAATCTCCTCGTCCCTTGTCTCAATGGGGGCACTACTGGCATTTCAGGGGCGACAATTCTTCATTGGACCACCTAGAAAACATTTGGTGTCCATGGTCCCACCAAATCCAGCAGCCCCTTCTCACCCCGGTCACTGTGACAATCAGAAGTTCCCCTGTCCACTCTCAGAACTCCCTAGGGAGGCAGCACGACTCTCCATGGAGAACCTCTCCCCCTTCCTGCCCTTTTTCTACATTCGTGCTTAAATAATATAAGCGTCAGTGAACTAATGTAGTAGGAAGAACAGACTTCATTTCAGTTTGATAAGAGTTTTTATCCCAACTCTACCATTTACTACTGGGCAAGTTAGTGAGCCTCAGTTTCCTCCTCAGTAAACATAGGTGAAATGTATACAGTCAGCTCTCTGTATCAGTGGGTTGAACCAACTGCGGTCAAGAGGCCCACAATAGTTGCGTCTGTACTTAACATGAGCAGACTAGTTTTTCCTGTCATTCCCTAAACAATACAGTACGACAGCTATTTACACATCATTTACATTGTGTTAGATATAATAAGTAATCTAGAGATGATTTAAAGCATACGGGGAGGATGGGCATAGGTTATATGCAAATACTAGGCCATTTTATATAAGGAACTTAAGCATCTGCAGATTTTGGTCTCTGTGGGGGTCCTGGAACCAACTCCCAGCGGGATACTGAAGGACAACTGTACTTCAGAGGACAATTATAAGGATCGTATTGAATAACACAGGTAAAAGTGCTTCCCAAAGTGGCTAGTCCAAGGCGGATGCCTAGTGAGTTTATCCCAACAGAGTTACAAAAGGAGAAAGAAAGTTCCTTAGCAAAGTAATTCTCTTAGAAGGTGATGAATTCTGGAATTCCATAATAGCTACAACGCTAAAGCTAATGTGGCTTTGCCAGGCTCAGGACACAGAATTGGAAGGTGCTTAGCCAGCCTTCCTGGACACAGCGTTCTGCTCCATTACAAACCATCCATTTAGGTCTCCAGAAACACTGGCCCCAACTCTTAGAAGATTAGCACTCCTCAAAACACTGCCTTGATTCCAGCCATAAATATTAAGGTCAGAAATGTTACCATATGCCATCTACTTGTTTCCAGCTTTACCTTGATAATCATTTTATGGTTTGTAAAGCACAGCTACACCTCATCTCTCATTTAATCCTCACAGCACACCTGGCGTAGTTCACAGCATCAGTCTGTAGGTAATTTTATCCTCTCTATACAGATGAGGAAACTTATAAAAGTTGAATCAAACATTAGCTGAATCAAACATTATGATAATAATTGTAGTAGTAGCTAACACGAGGTATTTTTAATGTTAACCATTAAATTTATTAAATTATGTATTAATAATGCTAATATATTGCTAACCATTAAATTTATTATTAACATTCACTATAATTAATATTATCTATTATCAGTCTTATTTAGTGGTGATTCACTATGTATTAATCACTCTACTAAGTGAGTTAGACTCATTTTCTCTTTTAATCTTTACTTCAAAAAACTTTGCAATAAATACTATTATGCCTATTTTCCAACAGAGAAAACAAGCTTAGAGAGGTTAAATAACTTACCCCCAATCATACAGCTAATAAACGGTGGAGACAGAACTTCAACCCACATCTGTTTAGTTTCAAACACGCTAAGCTATACTGCCTCTCCTATTATGCTTCCAAGGATTCTCAGATACAGCGGCCAGTGGAATCTTGCATTACAGGGGCTTTCGTGGAAATAAAATGCTTTGGGAAAGAATGTATGTAATTAAATAGATCACATAAACTGCCCCTACATTTAATTAAGGGGCTAAAGGTAAAAATGCACTTGTGATATTTTCTATCATTCCTACACTTGGATTGATCGGTTCAGCATTGAAAGAGGCCATGTTGCCTTTGCCTGGTGAGGAGGTGTTCTAGTCAGGACGCTGTGGCCTGGCTGGCCAGGCTCTGACCATGGACCAGGCTAACTGAGAGGCCAACAGGGCAATACCAGGAGTGGCGGTAAATAATGATATTTTTAGAGTAAGAACCAAATGAGTAAATCACAGGTACAATTTAATTTCACCTCTCTCTACGTTTTCTTATACAGAGCATCACACAGTCTCAGGGATGACTGTAGGGATGGACCATTCTAGTAGCCCCGGGTCTTACTACAGTAGATCACTCAATTTGATTTGCTTAATGAATGGAGAAACAGCCATTACAGATACTAGATGTTATATACTGGTAGTTGAAATGCAGCATTTCCTTAGAAATTTAATGGTGTCCCTAGGAATATAAACTCTTTCAATTTGCCTCAAATATATGCAGTCTTGCAAACATAGCTCCCAAGAATTAATTCCAAAATGATATGCTTTCAAAGCAACAGCTGAGTAGTAAACTACCCAAGATTCTTAAAAGATTTAAGTGGCATGATATTATGAGCATACTTATTATCTTGGCATATGTAAAAAAAATTAAATGAAAAATTAAATGAATTTTAATAAAAGGTCACAAGTAACAAGAAAAAAAAGAGAGAAAGAATAAATGCTGACAAATAACCCAGAAAAATAGCTTTGAAACCCTACCCTTTGTTGTTATATGCTTACTCACACTTTTCTCTCCAATCTCCTCTCTCTTGAACCCTAAACTCCCCTTTGTGTATTTTAAATTCTATCTACTCTTCAAGGCCTAATTCAGTCCTCACCTCTTCAGGAAGGTCCTCTTTTCCCCATCTGCTGGCCTGCATAAATCTTTCCTTCACCTGAGTGCCTGAGACTGAAAACATGGTCATTACCACACAGTTTAGTGCTTAAATATCCTCTAGGTGATTAATGTCTGACAATTTTAACCCCAAAACAGAATATAGCAATCTTGAAGTTATGGTTAATAGTCTTTATTAATGTAAACAATCACAATAAAACCAGCAGTTACTATTTATGGAGAACTTATTATGTACCAGGCACACATAAATATGATTTAGTCATCACAACAACCTTGTGAGGTAAACGTCATTATATCTTCATTAAACACATGAGGAAACCAAATTATACTTAGCAGATCATTTTGCAGGGGGAAGATAGAGCTGTAATTGAATCCACCGCCCAATCCTACCACTTCTTTTCCCTCTGGAGTAAGTAGGCTGGTGTGTTACACAAACCATATCTTGTGACAAGGATATTCAGTGCCTTTACTAGACTTAGACAACTTCTGCTGAGAAAGGCAGAAAATTCCCAAAATGCTGGGTTATGGATGAGATGGAATTCATAAGGATAATAGGCAACTGTTATGTTTCTTTCTTATTTTGGAAAAAAATGCTAAAAGTCCAAATCATCCCAAAGGTCACTGGACAGATGCACACTTGCCATCTTGTGTAGACAAACTTAGTCATTGGCATACAAGAAATCATGTGGGATATCTGCCAATGAAATACTGAAGCCACAAAGATGACAAATTAATATGACCCTTCAGTCAGACTGGAGATTCATTTTTAAAAGATTACATTTTGACCTCTAGAAGGTAAGGATCCAGGGGAAAAATGGTAGTATCTCATAAAGCATAGTTAGAAGAGGATCTTGAAAAATTTTTAAAAAGGACCATGCTTAGCTGAAAGGAGGAAGTAGAGAGCTGGATACCTAGCTATACAAAATACAAAATGGAAATCAAAAGAGAATAACAAACAGACACAGAAGGCAAAATGACCAGGCTGTAACCTAACCTGAAATGGACAAGGGTGCTGGCCATGAAAGGCTTTACTGACATTTCCCCCCTCCTCCCGCCACCTTTCCTTTGCATTCCCAGGGAGCCCCTTCTTCTGGGAACAAAATGCCTGGCAGCAGGAGAAGCAGTGCAGCCAGGTCTATGACAAGGATAAATTGCCTTTTCTCCACTGGGTGCCTGGTGCTAAATGGAATGTTGGCTGTAAATATCCTGAAGGCCCGTCTCCCGCTCCTCTCTTAGGGCTTCTCCCCAATCTGCTAGCCAAGCATTCTCCTTCTCTCTTTTCCAATTTGGCTCCTGCATCTTATCTTCTACCTTTTTCCTCTCTCCACTTCCCTCCTCTGTCCTGTGGAGGGAGGGGAAGTGAGCGACAGACTAAGGAGCTTCAGAATCCCAGCACCCATGGCTTCAGTTTCCAAAATGCGAATTCATTCTAAGCGTAAGGGTAGTGCTTGGTCGGTGTTCCAAAATCTGTTGATTAACACCAGAAGGTAATTCTTTTGACCTTTTTAAATCTGTTTCTTCTCATTTCTCCTTTGTAGAAGGACTTTAGTAGTGTATTTATTTGATCTTCTCTTAGTATTTTCAGATCACTTCTATTTTTTTCCTATAGCCATCTGGAAGCCCAGGACCGTAAAGATGCAGGACTTTTGCTGGCAGTCTTTAAAAAGTATCGTGGAGATCTATATTTTTTTTTTTAAATGGAAGGATGATCACTTTAACTGAAAAATTATTTTAAGCATAATTGCAGAAAAAATAGTCATATCTCAAAGAAGATAATTATACCAAAAAACCAGGAGGTCTGTTTTAAAATGTTGAAAGTCTTTGACTGAAGGGATTTTGACCTATTCTTTTTCGTTTTCCACATTTTCTTTAAAAATAACTTTTAAGGGGCTGGCCCCGTGGCCAAGTGGTTAAGTTCGCGCGCTCTGCTGCAGGCGGCCCAGTGTTTCGTTGGTTCGAATCCTGGGCGCGGACATGGCACTGCTCATCAGACCACGCTGAGGCAGCGTCCCACATGCCACAACTAGAAGGACCCACAACGAAGAATATACAACTATGTACTGGGGGGGCTTTGGGGAGAAAAAGGAAAAAGTAAAATCTTAAAAAAAAAAATAACTTTTAAAATATATACATGTATAGCTTGATTGACCAAAAACAAACAAACAAACAAAAAGTATGAAAAAATTGTAAGCCTTTACTCTCGTCCTGACAAGTATCTGAAAACTGGATGGGGAGCGGGAAGCAGAGTGGAGGAATGTGGACATCTGTCTGACAGTGAGATGGGGAGTTAGAGACAATGCTCAAATGAAAACTGGGGATGTTGTCGTTGTCTGGAAAGCTTTGGGGAGAAGCAAATTACTATTTAGTATTGAGAAACAGCTTTTTAGTCATAACAGCTGCTCCAGCCATACAAATTGCTTTCTTGCAGCCTCGTTAGTTGATTCTAAATAACTCACATAATCCAAAAAGGAGCGAAGGAAAAGTCAGGCTGTAACCAGGACAGGGCTGAAATCGCTCTTTGCAAGGAGCATGGCACTTGTCTCAGTGAGAAATGAATTGACTAAGAACCTCCAATTTGGATGTTAGCCCCGTGCAAGTGATAATAACCCCATCAAATTCCCAAGAGGAAACAGCTATAGAAATAAAAGGAAAACACCAAAACAATGTTTAAAGCTGAAGAACACAAAAACACTGGGCTGAGCCTTACAAAGTGGAACAATGGCCCAAGTAAAACCTAAACAGCAGGCGCGCCAGACCGTGAAATAGAGAAACAATGCTCGCTGAAGTGGGATTGAAGACTCAAAAGCCGCTATTAATTCAAGCAAGATCAAAACAAAACTCAATCGTTTCATGGGACTTCCAAAAGATCATTAAAAACTAATTCCTTTCTGTCTACCTCAACCGCTTTGTTGCTTTCACTGGTAAATTGTTCTTCCTTAGTCTTGGTCTAGATAGCTGTGGAATAAAACTGTGTTCCAACTCAGATCACAGTGAGTCAAGTGGCCCCATCCTAGAGCCCAGATAGTAAATTGAAGCATTTCTGAGCACTGTCACAGAGTCTCCACTTATCTGCACAAAGCTTATGCACGCAACTGAGCAACGCTGAGTTACAAGAAGGGATGTCGTGAACCATTCCAATTCCAAAAAAAAAAAAAGGATGAGGAGGAACATGCTGAAATTTCTCAAACTTTTGTATATGACTTAATTTTGAAAAAGAAAAATCAAATTCTCCTTTCCTAGGGCTTTGTTCAGTGTTTCAGCGTGTTGGTAGATCAGCTCTATTATTCAGAAAGAGGCTATGTGAAAATAACGGAGGTAGTTCTTATTTCTTTTACAAATTTGATGCAGTTATCAAAAAATAAAACAAAAAGAAAAGAAAATCTGCCACTCAAGCAAATTTATTCCATCAAATGGCATTATGAAGACAAGTAGTATCTTTAGGAAAAAAAAAAAAAAAACAACTTCTAACAATATTTATCTTCATTTGGCCTTGGTAAATAATCTCATTTTTCTTTCAACCTAATATTTTTCACTTGTTTTTCTTCAAAATAAAACTTCTGATTTTCTTCTTGACATTGTAAGTATATATCTTCCAGGAGAAGATTCAACGTGCTCCTAGTTGTTTCTTAGGAAGCTGAGGGGCTTTCAGTGACCCACGATTATATTTGTAAAAGAACAAATGTCAATAGTCAGAAAAAATCATTTTTTAGAATCCTATTTGCACATGGACTTGGAAAATGACCAAGGATAAATGTGGTGAAATATGATCTTGAATACTAAGAATTCCTCTTTCTTGAATGTTTATTATGTTTTTGTGGTAAAATACAATACATACAATATCAGTGCCTGAACTAATACCTACTTTTGAAAAGAATGGCTTCTATTTCCTTAGTACTCTATAATTTTCAAAGTTTATCGCGTATCATTTTCTCATTTGATAGCCATAAAACTTCTCTAAGACAGCTCTTTCATTTGGGAAGATACTTCTTCCCATTCTACAGTTAGGAAAACCGGGGCTCAGAACACTTAAGGGAACTGTCAAGTTCATATAGTTGGTGAGAAATAGATCCTGGAACAGAATGATATCCCATTGATATAGCTATTAAGGAAAAGAGGAATTAATAGGTATGGAAGGTCTTCTGTGTGTTAGGAACCTTACTAGTGCTTTACAAGACACCTCATCTTATCTCTACAACAGCCCTATGTGTTGGGAATTGTTATTCATACTGACGTGTATACTAAAATTCAGAAATTGTGAGTGCCTTGCTCAAATTTACACAGCTAAAAATATGGCAGAGTTAGAATCTGAGTGTGGGTTTCTGACTATATAATCCATGTTCTTTCCATTATTTTTTCATGCCATTTCTACCTATAAATTGGAAGTTACAGCCTTTGTTGAACAAAATTCAAATTTAGTCATTTAGAAAACTCTACTCATTTAAAAATAAAACAAATGATATCAATGTTCAGAAATCATGATTTAGGGCCAGCCTGGTGGCGTAGTGGTTAAGTTCAGTGCACTCAGCTTCAGCGGCCCAGGTTCGGTTCCCAGGCATGGACTTACACTGCTGTTAGCAGCCATTCTGTGCTGGTTGCCTACATACAGAAAAATAGAGGAAGATTGGCATGGATGTTAGCTCAGGGTGAATCTTCCTCAGCAAGAAAAAAAAGACATCATAATTTAATACAAATACAATCAAAGCCAAAGGCAATCACAATATAGCCAGTGTTTGTGTTCCCGGTTATAAGGAGGTCTGTCTCCCAAGAACTTGGCGTGGTTGTGGTAAAAAGTCTGCTCCTTACTCCATAAAGCCATGCAAGCATGATTTTCTTAACAATCACCTTTCCTCTCCTTTCTCCAATATACTATTTCTTCTCACTATATATCACCAGTATCTATTCTTTTCCAGGGGTAAAGAGTTAGGTGAGATATACCAAAAATTAAATTAAAAAGCCAAATGACTCAAAAAAAGAAAAAGAAGTCTCCTCATCACAAAGAAGTCAGGGGCCCCCACCAATAAAACATAGATTTATTGCTGGATGATACAGTTTAACTTTCTTGGGGAGAATAATGCAAGGAAGCACAAAAAGGACACAGACTTCTAATCAGGTAATCTTGTGCCTTTGTTCTGAAATTTTAAAGCAGTAAGCCAAATGGTCCTGCTAGGGCAAATTGGAAGCTCTTTCCTTGATAGAGTATAAAAAGAAGGAAATTCTCAAAATTGACAGGAAAATTGAGACAGGAAGAGTCTTGGAATGACGGTCTAAAGCAATGCTATAAGAAAGAACAAGTTATTTAATTAACTAGACTGGATTTCACTTGTGCTTAGTATAAAAGATATTTATCTTCTTCAGACGGTCAAAGATGAAGGGCAGAAATGACCAAGTGTTACTAAAGAGAGATCGTTAAGCCAATGCTGAATACACACCGTACATAACCTCCTTTTCTGAAGTAATGATTTAAGTTAGTTCACTTTGTGTCCCAAACTTAACAGAGCATCTGGTTTAGCTTCTTGACCTCATCTCCTGACCTTTTCTTCTCACATCACCTTCACTGTCCTGCCAGGCTTGTCCGTGCCATATGCATTTTAACTTTTGTAACAGCAGAAAAAAACTATAGATTTATGCCTGAACAGTATCTTCAGATCTGCCACTTTCATGCAATCCCTAGTAAGTCAGCAAAATCATCCTCACTGATTTAATGGGTGTGAAAACACAAATACTTCTGAATATTTAAATTACTTGACTGATTACATTGATTAAAACAACAATTAACTAGGGACCATCACTTTATGTTTGTTTGTTTTGCTTTTAATTAAGCTGATCAGTCTACTCGTTTGATAACTCAAATTAGACAAAATAGTCAACTTATGCTTTACTGCTAATTAATGAGGATGATTCAACGACAGTCCAAAGCCCCAGATTCAATTCCAGTTACTCATACGTAGAGGAAAACTCTCTTCTGCAAATATACAGCTTACCCTAAGGACATTTTCTCTAAAGCAAGGGGTCTATATTAATAAAACCCTATCCTTATAAGTTAACACACACAAACTTTGGATGGAGGTGAAGAGAGTCATTCTATGCTTTTACATAGCTACGCCCAAGAGGTGGCAAAGAATTATTTTCAATTCTATTGGTGAGGAAACACACAGAGGTTAAGAAAATTAGAAATATTTTGGAATTCTCTGGTTCTTGAATCTGCAGTTGGGGTTGATATTATTTACATGCATTGCCACTTGGTGAAAAAAAAAAGCAAAATTTTCTACAGTTATTTGATTGCAAAATAACTAACTTCATCGGAAACATTACAAAAGTACGGGTTGTTTTGTTGGTGCAAATGTTAAAATTAACTTAGCAAGAAAAGCAATTTCTCTACTCCTCACCTGAGATGTGGGAAAGAAATAATGTATCTTTCATTTTCAGAGGCAAATTTAGCATAACTAGAGAAACATTTTCCTGAAATGGACAGTTTTCCAGAAAAGATGTGTGGATCATGAAAATTGCCTGAAAGAAAAGTTTTAAAAACTTACCCCAACTAATAACCACTGACGAAATTAAACTAATAGTCAAAATATTATACTTCAAAAGGCATCCAATCCAAGTTTTATTTGGGAATTTTATTACATCCTGAAGAAACAGATAATTTTCATGTTATATAAAGTTTTCAGAGCAAAGAAAAAGATGTCATCTGACCAATTTTACCAAGCAAATATGGCACTGATACCAAAGCAAGACAAAGCACAGGGAAAGAAATTATCACCTGATCACATTTATAAGTGAAGATATATATACACCTTAAATAAAGCATTAGCAAAAAGATTTGGAGACGTATTTTTAAAAATTAAATATCGAGACCAAATTGAGTTTATCCCAGGATTGCAAGGATGGTTCAATACTAGAAAATTCATCAATTCTCTATATTAGAAGACAAAAGATATAAACTAAATAATATAAAGGCATTGCATAAAATTTAATACCTGATTTTTTTGTCTTAGCAAACTGGAAATAAAAGGAAAAATTTTTAACTTAATAAGGTATCACTAGTGGAAGTATATAATAAGTACCATACTTAATGGATGAAATCTTAGAAGGACTATACTAAATTAAGGAATAATGCAAGATACTATCATTGTCTGTCTAGCGTTTATTCACTATGCTTGTTTATCCAAGAAAAGAAAAAAATGAGATAAAAAGATCAGAAAGGAAGAGATAAAATCACCATTATTTGCATATGATATGATCATCTACTCAAAATAATCTAAGAAAATCAACTTATAAATTGTTAGAATTTGTTAGAAAGTTTATCAAGGTAGCCAAATAGAAGTTGCAGAATAACAGATACATTAAAATATAATTTAAATTTTAAAACACCCTTTTTTTTAAAGTGCTATGGATAGTCTATGGCCATAAATATATTTCATATAAGTAAAAATAAAATGATCTGGAAAGATACACTTCAAAGTAAATGTTGTTGCTGCTTCCCAAAAAAGAATCAGGATTGATGGTGATGATCAAAGGAGATTACAGCCTTATGTATAATATTTTTGTTTTTATAGCCTGGATGTATTTATTAGTTGTATTATTGAAAATTAATGAATGAAGTTGAAAAGATATCAGAAACAGCTTCAACTATTTCTACATTTATTTGAATAACTTCATACTATTTCTTAAAGTTTCAATTTTTACTTAATTGAAGGACGGCATCATGAAAATAAAGAACCACATGAAACATAAGCTCATAAAAGTTAACCTTGCTACCAAGTATATTTTATTGTTTTGAGTTAATATCTATGATGTTTTTAAATTTTAATAAATGAAATTTAAGAACATTAAGGCCAAAGATTGAAAAGGTTTGTATATGTATACATATATGTGTCTAAATGTATAATTTTCACCCACAAATTCACTAGCCTTACAATATAAAAATAATACACTGGCCATAAATTCAGGCCAATGAAATAGGTTCATTGTGAAAAAACATTGAAAGTTATTACTCAAGATTATGACAATTGAATTTTTTTTTTTTTTAAAGATTTTATTTTTTTCCTTTTTCTCCCCAAAGCCCCCCGGTACATAGTTGTGTATTCTTCGTTGTGGGTTCTTCTAGTTGTGGGTTCTTCTAGTTGTGGCATGTGGGACGCTGCCTCAGCGTGGTCTGACGAGCAGTGCCATGTCCGCGCCCAGGATTCGAACCAACGAAACACTGGGCCGCCTGCAGCAGAGCGCGCGAACTTAACCACTCGGCCACGGGGCCAGCCCCGACAATTGAATTTTTTAATGCTGTTTTTCAGAAAGACCACTATATCATTGCGTTTTTCTTTATCTCTCAGAGATATTAAATGTCTGGTAAACAGGTTCCTTTACATATTTGTCAGAGACCTTAAAAAGTTCAGAATGATGGTCATCTCTTCACAAATCAAATATTTACCTTAAAAATCCTAGTAAACTTGGGGCCAGCCTGGTGGCGTAGTGATTAAGTTCGTGCGCTCCACTTCAGTGGAGCTTTGCAGGTTCAGACACCAGCCCAGACCCACACACTGCTCATCAAGCCATGCTGTGGTGGCATCCCACATACAAAATAGAGGAAGACTAGCAAAGATGTCAGGTCAGTGGCAATCTTCCTCAAGCAAAAAGAGGAAGATTGGCAACAGATGTGAGCTCAGGGCCAGTATTCCTCACCAAATAAATAAATAAATAGATAAAATAATAGTAAACTTGTGGAGAATTCCACATAGATTGATGACTTTTTTATAGTACTACACCATCTAATCATCAGGGAGAGTCTCAGTGCATGCTTCAAATGATAAATATTCTCTAGACTCAATGTTGAGAGAAAAGAACACACATCCATTCTAAAAGGGAAGGCAGAAGATGTACAGAAAACTATCCTATCAAACTCATTAAAGTCCATTAATATTGCACAACAAACTTTATTTCCTGTAGTAAAAACCAGTCTTTTAAGAAATATAATTTCCTCTCTCATATTTAGACTGTTAACATCTTGGAGATTTTTATCAACTGATATTCAGCTAACATACATTTTATATGTTATTATGAACTTAAAAATCTTATTAATTTTTACTCACATCTCTAATTAAAGTAGATTTTTACTCATATGTCCACTGGAACATTAGAGGATAAGAAGAATGTGTACAACTCGATTCACTCCAGAAATCTTGTTCAAGGAATTCAGAGGCGTGTGGATGAATTTGAGTTGTAGAACTTTTTTTGTTGAGAAAGAGTCATTCTTTGTCATCAGATATTGAGACTCAATGGGCAAAATTTGTTTCAAAGTTGCTTGACTCTTCGGAGATGATGAGACTATAACTTTAGGTCACGACCCATCTGAAAAGCTCTGTTACCCTCACAGCCCTTCAGAGACATTGCCTATGGAAGGCGTATACTGATTTCCTTGAATTCTCTCCATGAGTGTCTTCAGAACCTGAAATTTCTGGGGAATACTAGACAGATGGGCAATCCTACTGTATGTTTAATAAGTGCCCTAGAGTCATCCCTCTACCCAGGAGGGAAAAATCTGAGGATTCCTGAGGTGCCGAGGATATACAGACAGTGAGACCCCATTCAGCAGTAGCTCCCTATCTCCCTGAAACCCTGCAGAAGGAACTTCAGGAAAAGAGTGGGCAGAACTCTATGGAAGTGCTGATGGGAAGAGAAAAGCTACCCTGAAGGTCCAAGTTTATCTCAGCATCAACATCAAAAGGAGTTTAGAGCTCGCTCTGTTGTATATTCTCCTTATTTTTTTTTAACTTGCTTTTATCTTTTCACTAAAGAAGATATTTTGGGCAATAAGCATTCAGACATTTAACTGTGAAATAAAGATTTAATAGATGATCAAATTTAACATCTTGCCCAAAGCATATTGGTACTTAGAAGAAGCAACTAAAAAACTGCAAAAGAATAACACGCTTTTCTAAGTAAAGTTTAGTGGCTCTCAAAAAATCTTGTACATTCTCAATTTTCATCCAAACTTAATCATTTCGTGGGTTCAATTTCTGTTTCCAGCAAAACACAACTTCCTAGTACTGCGGAAGAAAAGACTTATAAAATGGGTTCCATGGAGCTCAAATAGCTCTTCAAAACAATATCTTGATGAGTTAAGTGTAAATGAGCCAAAACATATGGATTAAATGTCCCTTTAAATACACATGGCTTTAAAAATTAAGGCAAGAAAGGTTTTGGCAAAATGTGTTTCAGATTTGGTTGAAAGAAAACATTTGAAAGAAATAGTTTGAGGGACTGGACTAACCCAAAACATACCTGAGCTCTTCCAACCTCTTACAGTCCAACGAGCTCTAAAACACATGGATTTTATACTATAATTCCCCTACCACACCCACCCTAAGTTCTGAGTTCTTAGTTTTTCTTCGTATATTGGAAGTCATTAAAAACAGTCATGGTGTCGTTTCTGTGTTGAAGAGATCATAACCCACTACTGTAATCAGTTTAAGTAGAATGAATGGCTTTTTGGTCATCAATCTAGAAAAATAAAAATAGCTTTTGTTAGAAACTCATAATATATGTTTCTCACTAGCCCCCATTAGACAGTAAGACTACATCGTAGATACATATGGAGGTAGATGTAAGAGGTGCCAGCCAGCCCAGTGGCAAAGTGTTTAAGTTCACATGCCTCACTTCAGTGGCCTGGGTTTGCTGGTTCGGATCCCGGGTGTGGATGTATGCATCACTTAGCAAGCCACGCTGTGGCAAGTGTCCCACATATAAAATAGGGGAAGATTGGCACATATGTTAGCTCAGGGCCAATCTTCCTCAAAATTAAATTAAATTAAATTAAATTAAAAGAAGATAGTTGTAAGACCTGGCCAGAACATGAAATGGCAGGATATCCATGTTGTGACTCCTTGCTTAACCAAAGTTAAGTGCAGACAAAAGATCAATGGGAGGAACACCAAATCACAACTTAAATTATTTCAGGTAATGGCCTGCTTGGAATAGTTCAAAATGCGCTCATTTGATGCAGCTGACTAGGAGCAAAAGCAACCGGCCAACCCAGAAGTGAGTCCACTGAATGACAGGTCCTAGAACCCGTGTCACCAGTGCCTTATATTTGTCTTCAAAGTTGCCACCCCCAACACATAGAGATGATAATGCTATCATTAAACTCTCCAAGCAATGAGATTTACTTCTAACCTGTGATTGGAGATAAAACCATTAAAAATTGTAGGTATCAAACAGATAAGCCATTAGCTCTAAGAATTTGTGAAATTACATGTTGTTATCACATTTTCTCCACATATATCCATGGAATCTCACCATCTCTATTGAAGGTAGAATGGTTATTTGTTGCCACTCTCTCCCATATTACATTCAAAAAACAATCAGTAACGTGAATAAATGTCCTTAGTCATTGTGCCACTAAGCTGCCCTAATTAGCATGTACCCCCATCTAAGCAATCTGGTTATTGTACCACTAAGGTGTATTGTATTTATTCAAAGAGTGAGGGGCTTTTCCCCCCAGTTTTACTGAGATATAATTGACGTACAGCGCTGTGTGTTTAAGCTGTAGAGCGCAATGATTTGACTTACATATTTGAGATGATCGCCATAATAAGTTTAATTAACATCCATCATCTTGTTCAGATACAATAAAAAATATTTTTTTCCTTGTGATGAGAACTCTTAGGATTTACTCTCTCAACAACTTTCATATATACCAGACAGCAGCGTTAACTACAGTCATCAAGCTGTACTTACATCCCTAGTACTTATTTATCCTATAACTGGAAGTTTGTACTTGCTGACCACCTTCATCTAATTCCCCCTCTCTCTGCCTCTGGTAACCATAAATCTGATCTCTTTTTGTATGAGTTTGTTTTCTGGCTTGGTTTTTCTTTTTTCAGATTCCACACATGAGAGCATACAGTACTTGTCTTTGCATGACTTATTTCACTTAGCGTAATGTCCTCCAGCTCCGTCTATGTTATCGCAAATGACACATTTCCTTCTTTTTTATGGCTGAATAATATATATACCACAATTTTTCTATCCATTCATCCATTGATTGAAAATAGACATGTTTCCATGTAATGGCTGTTATAAATAATGTTGCTATGAACATGGGGGTGTAGATATCTTTTGACATAATGTTTTCGTTTCCTTCAGATATATTCCCAGAAGTGGAATTGCTGAATCATATGGTAGTTCTATTTTTAATTTTTTGAGGCACCTCCATACTGTTTTCCATAGTGGCTGCACCAGTTCACAATCCTACCACCAGTGCCCCAGGGGGCCCTTTTTTCCACATCCTCGCCAGCACTTGCTATCTATTGTCCAAGCTGAGATTTTTAGCTTCACTTTATCACTACATCAAATCTACCTTCCTAAGACTATTATGGAGGACTTTCTTTTAAAAAAAGAATTGACAATCAATGTTTAAAAATTTATTACAAAAAGAGCTGTGATCTGAATCAATTTGCTAGAGAAACATCTAAAGAAACCCTCCAAATTGCTGTAAGCTATTAGGGCCCTAAAAGAAAAATCAAGAGCCTACAATCTATGTGGTAGTGGGGTCGGGGGAGGGGGTGAATGTGCTCTCAATGAAAACGATAGCTTCTCTAACACGTGACTCAAAAGGACTGACAGGGCAGTTGAAGAGGTAAACGGTGGCTTTGTCTCCAGGAGGGTCAGCCTGGCCTCATTCCCCTGCCCTAATTTCCTTTTAAAGGCGTGGTGTAACTGCAGCTTTATGTGTTGAGTTGAGGATTTACTTGAAATATACTTAGACATACTGCTTCTACACGAGGGAATTGATGCAAGTTCTTAAAATTCCTGCAGTTCCCTCCTCGGGGAGCAAACACTCTATAGCTAAATCCCATAATGCACCACCTTGCCAATACTGCTAAGCCCCAGATCAGTTATCTCCTCTGTGGACTGGAGTCTGTGGGGGTGGAAGTTTTAAACCTAAGAGTTATTCAGACTGTCACAGGGTCAAAATTTGCTGTAACAGCAATTCTCTTGTCCTGGATAAAATAATTCCCTTATATTTTATGCCTGTCTGTTGTCTTCAGACATGGAAGCTATTATTATGCTTTTTGTGGTAAATTTTATTTGAGTACACTCTGCTTTGTTTTTCCATAGACTTGAAGTACTTTTCATAAATGCGCTTGTCCACGTCTGCCGAAGGAAATAAATACAAATATCTATAAATATCCATGTAAATAGACTTGGCTCCAAGAAAGAACATTTCCCACTGCGTGCTAAGTAATTACAGCTAATAGATAATGATCAAAATTGTGCAGATGATGTCTTTCAAACTTATTCATGGAATGTTCTGATGGTGGCTTCCTCTCACGGAGGAAAGAAGGTTCAAATTTACCTCAGATTCAAGCATTTGTTCAGAATAATTTGTCACTGCTAATGTTTTCCCATGGAACTGGACGGCATGTGGGGAGAAAAATCCCTCTGTTCTCCTGGAGGAAAGCTTGAGAGTTGGCTGCTGTGTGGTTAGCAGGGAGGTTGTGGTAAATGTTGAAAACTGTCATCTCACAATCATATGTTTGAAGCTTTAAATCATGACTCTGTCAAAAATTCATAGCTGGAAAATTGTGGACCGCTTTGGAGCATCAGAGATATACTGTACACTAACAATAAAACCAGCAAAACGTACAAGGAACCTCTGCATTTTACCCAAGGTTTCTTTGGCAGAAATGCCATTACCTTCTCCTCTCTGAAGACCTTTGAGAACACACCCCAGAGTCAGAAGACCCAGGTTCACAGCCTGGCCTGGCTACCTGCTGGCACATTATTGCACCTCTGTGAAACTCAGGTGGCCCCGCAATTTAAATATCAAATAATAGTGATAAAGGATTAAAGGGTATTACAAATATGAAAAGATTTTGTATGCAGTAAGTTTCTTTGTGTCAGCCCTCATCTTCTAAAGCTTACTGTTCTCAGAATACCTGGAATACAACATCAAATAAGAGTGCAAACTCCTTGAGACCAAAGACCCCAGTGTTGTTCTCTTCGTTTCTTCCTCTCTCCCACGTATACAAAACTAGAACAGAGCTTATCACAGATCAAATTCTCAATAGGTTTAATTAAGCCTCTAATATGTTGAACTGAAATGATTGACCTTCCAGTTATGTCAGTGTAACATCATGCCCCAAGCCAAAATAAAGTCTGGAAGATCGGGGCCTTCTCATGCTGAGCCTTGCATTAGACTACTAGACAGAGATGTCCCAAAGACACCATCTCTGTGTGCCAGTTGTCTCCATCCATGCCACTGATGAGTTCTGTGAACGTGGAAATGGCAAGGCCAAAGCTTCTCCATGGTCCCAGAACATAGGACAATGACCCAGAAGCCAAAGATTTGTTGTGTAAAAACAAACATCCTGAGCATCACAGAGTAGGAGGTAAAGATACCAAATTGGGGACCAGTCAGTGAGCAATCAACATAGTCTAAGAACAGATGGAAATAGAACTTCAGATAATGCTGCTTGAAAGAGGAACAATAGAAAGTAGGCTTAAAACTCATATTGGGTGTACTCCCTGTGCCAGATGCCATGACAGAAATTAGTTTGAAATTTTAACAATTGGAGATGGACTAACATATTTTCAACAAAATAGCAAAATGAAAGAGTTAACATTTCGTTAGTGCTTCTGCATCAGGCACTGTTCCAACAATTCACTTGCATCAACTCCTTTAATTCTAATCACAACACTGAGAAATAGGTATCCCCATTTTGTAAGTTAGGAAGCTGAGCCACACAGAGAATAAATAACTTATCTGAAGTTGCACACATTGTAAAGAGTGGAGAGAAAGGGGACAAGGTCAGAGACAGGGAGAATCTCTCAACTTACTGTAAGGAATAGTAGAGCCAGCAGGGGCCGGGAATCCCGTGACTTTCAGCTCCCTCATTTCATAGATGAGGAAGCTGTGACCAGAAAGACTCTGTGCTTGGCCTGAGGCCACAGTGCTAATTGGTGGTAGAGTTGGAACTAGATCCGAGGCGGCCCCTGCTCTTTTACAACTCAGCATAAGTTCTGGAAACAGTGGTTCCAGACCACAGGAAAAGGCTGCCCCCACTTAAAAACCATGTTAAAAAAAAAAAAAAAACGCTGTCAGATGCATTTTCTTTTGGGCCATCCTCCTGTATGTTCAGAGCCATCAGTTTTGTCAGCTTCTCACACGATGGTAGTGATCTCTAACCTCCAAAGCAAGTTCGTCACCATCTCACGGGGGACGTTGAATGAGCGTTAACATAGTAACTGCTGGACCAAACTTGTGGTGAACAAACGGAAGGTGCTTATGACAGAAATCATTTAAAACCACAAATAGTTACTGAGGATCACTTCACTCAGGAGAGGGCAATAGGTGTTGTGGAGATTACAAAAACGTACAAGACAGATTCCTTTTCATCATCCACAGGGGGAAACAAACATGTTCACAAATGACCGCTCTATAGTCAAAACACAGGAAGTGATCCAGTGACATGGAAGAAAATAGAAAGAACTCAGATGGAGAAGATCAGGTAAGGCTACGGGGAGAAAAATTAATAAAGCTGAGGTTCATCCCAAGTGAAAGAAATGAGACTGAATTACTCAATTATAGGTCCTCCTAACTGGGCTTTCCAGATTTACTATATTCTTAACTCTCAGTGATAATATGAAAAGGGTATTTATATCCTTTCTGTACTAATTTGGAAGGAGGAAAGGAAAAGGGAAAAGGAATAAATATTATTTTTAACCCAGAAACTGGGGCCAAAGCTGACATTTGTTATGTTTTTATCTTAACTGACCCCAAGTGAGTAATTTATGGAAAAAGCAGCCAAATTTATTTCAACGATATATAGTGACATTTGTTGATCAAAAAAAGAGGTCTAATTTGCTGCATGAGTAAGCAGAACATATCCTCACATTAATATTTCATTATTATCATTAAAATAGGCAGAAATAAATTAATTCCTAGGTGATCTAAACACATGCATAATACTGTGATTTTAATTCTTAAAATGTGCAGGAATCTACTGTCAAGACAATTTCAAACACTGTAGGAGCTCAGGATAAAAGGAAACTTTAAAGACCATCTGGTCCAATCATCCTATCAATAAGTCAATCCCTTCTACAACACCCCCACCAAGTGGTCATCCACTTTATGCTTGGTTGCCTAGTGGTCCAGAATATTCTCCCTGGGCAGCAAATTTCAACTCTGAATTCTTCTTCTTTTTTTTAAAAAAGAGCCCAAATATGTTTCCCTGTGGTTCCTACCCATTGAACCAATCCAATCCCTTGGAGTCATCTGCTCTTTCTTCCACATGACAATTTGATGGTTCTGATGACAACTACACTCCTTGTCCTCTCTCAAACCACCCCAAAGTCTTCTCTTCTCCAAGCTTACTCTTCCCAGACTTCTCAACCTCTCCTTACATAACATGGCTGTGGTTCCCACAAGCCATCCTGAAGTTTCTCCTCCGGACAGCCTCTAGTTTATCTACGTGGCCTCATTTGGTGGTGCGCAAGTTGAAACACAATGCTCAGAAGTGGACTGAACCCGGCAGGGAAGCGTGAGACCAGCTGTCAACCTTCTTCTTCTAGTATTGTCCTCCTACTACAACACTCTAGGATCATATCTGCTTATTAACCTCGTGTTCCTTGAAGGAATCAGGCAAAATATAAGGTCACCACATAGTATCTGAAGAACAAAGGTTTTTTTTCCTAGGAAGATGAGGAAAATAAATCGTTGTTCATGGGTTTCCATAGGTGGAAACCAATTATGAAGTTCATTCCAAGTGTTTGAATCAATCTTAACATTTCAGGGGTGTTCTACTGAATTTGATAACTGTCACGGGACCCTAACTAAGGTTTTACAGGATGTCTGAGCCTCCTTTTTTGACCTTGGGAGGGGTGGGCCTCAGCAGTGCTGGGCCAGACAAAGGCCTGCAGGACTGCAGGGCAGGGTAACAGTTCCATTGAACCACCAGGATTAACGGGAGGCACTGAGGACTGGGAGAATGAGCCAGGCTGGGGTCTTTAAGGGATGTCCACAGCCCAAATATCACAGAGAGCAAATATGAAGACAGTTTCTGAAAGGGGAGCATAAGGTTGAATAAACAAAGCCATGAGTTCAGAACCGTGTGGAGCCTAAATCAAAGTGAAAACAGAGCAAAGGCGATTTGGAAAGGGCTGTAGACTAGAGCAATGGGTACAGTGACCTGGCACAAAAATCAAGTAACAAAGTACCTAAGAAGGCCAAAAGACTGTTTAGAATCTTCACCCTAGGCATCAACAAATACTGGTGAAACAAATATTGAAATACATTTAAAAATACCAAATACCTTTAAAAATACATACAAGTCAATACATTCATATTTAGGGATAGCTGATTAATAATATAAAAAGAACATGATCTGGGGAAAAGAATACAATGTCTCATGTCTTTGAAAGTTACAGATTAACTAAATATTCCTTTAAGAATTTTTTTTCCCTGAGGAAGATCTGCCTTGAGCTAACATCTGTTGCCAATCTGCCTCTACTTTGTATGTGAGCTGCCATCACAGCATGGCCACTGATAGATGAGCAGTGTAGGTCCGTGCCCAAGAACTGAACGTGGGCTGCCAAAGTGGAGCATGCTGAGCTTAACAACTAGGACACCAGGGCTGGCTCCCTTTAAGAATATTTTTAAAATCGCACTCAATTTCCTACTCTCAGAGCAGGTGGAAAACTCAAATGCCCACGGAGGCCCCAAAAATAGTGCAAATGTGTAAAACAGCCAGGTCTGCTACAATGGGAAAGGGTAGGGACCTTAGCAAATGGGGCAGACCATGCCCCATGTAAAGAGGTCAGCAGCCCTTACACAGTTCTGCCTAATGTTGCCAAGCAGGAAAGTGGCCCAATGTTGCAGTGTCTTTTGATTTTTCAGAAGAAGCTGGAAATCAGAATGTATGCATCTGTGTTCGTGTGTGTGCTCCTGCATGCATGTGTGCATGCATTAGAGAGAAAGAGGAAATGTCAATTTGTAAATGTTGACAAGAAATTCTAATTTATTTTTAGTACTTTGCACTGCACTGAAGATCCCAAGGCTTAGAGAGGTTAAGTTATTGCCCAATATTTAAGCTGACATCTATGTGACTCCACTTTTAAACTGGCTCACCACATGTGAACAATGGAGGAGGGAGCTGTTGGATGGCCCCATTGACGTGTACTAGGACAGTGCGGAGAGAAGTGCTTAAGGAAGACTTGTGGTAGATAGCTGTATCGTAGGTCCCTTGAGGAGAGGAACCATGTCTATTCTGTTCCCCACTGTTTCGCCAGTGCTGGCACAACACACGGCCCATAGCAGATCCTTGATAAATAGCCACTGAATGAATTAATATATGAGACTCAACACAAAAGAGAGAAAGCATTGATAGAGGAGTCAATTATTATTACATCATTAAATTATTCAGAGGGATGTTTATAATTATGTCATTTAATGCCTGGAAGTAAATCACACCTATCAGTTGAACATTCCCAAGAAAAGAAAAGACAGAGTTAGGGAGAAAAGACGAGTAACTGGCGATATTTCTGACTAAACAAGAAATATAGAAACACATGTATCCCCACTCCCTCTGAAAACCTCTCTCTATGACAGGAAAAGAATTCAAGGGCCCAAGCTCCCAAGGACAAGGTGAACTAGAGAGGATATGAGAGTAGAGAAGAGTGAGGAACAAAATCTCAGGCCCTGGAAAGTGGATGGGCAGGTGGCTTAGCCGACAGAAGGTCAAAACCTGGTGCCTATAGAGGGAGATGCAAAAACAAACAACCCCAGTTATGCCACAGAGCCCCGGAAAAGCTCAGAATGGTCACATCAGAGACCTCTGAGTGTGGGGCCCAGGGTATGACTCAAAACAGGATTGGTTGGAGATTAGTATGAGGTACAGTTAGTCACTCCAGTCCCTCTGCCACATAACTTGGTGACTTCTCCCTACTCTGGGCAGAAAACAAGAGTTTAATTTCTGAAGAAAATTAAAATTTCTATTTTAATTTCTACAGACTTGAGGAGGAGGTGGAAACTCTGTAGTATTAGCTATCTGTTATGGCCATGACACTTTGTACCAAACAACCACAAAACCACAGTGGTCTTCAACAAGAAAGATTTATCGCTCGTGAATACAGGTAGCTGGAGATCGTGGCTGGGAGGCTGATCTTGGCTGGATGTGCTCACGTGCTGAGAGATTGGTCGGCTGATCTAGGTTCGCTTTGGCTAGGGTGACTAGGGTGCCTCCACTCAGCTCCACAAGCCTCTCATCTTCCACAAGATCTCAAAATGTCCTTGCGCTGATGACAGGCATGAGAGAACAGGCCAAAACGCACAAGGCTTTGGAGTCCTAGGCTTCGAAGGGGCATGTCAATTCTGCCACATTCTGTTGCAAAAAGTAAGTCACAAGCCAGCTAGATTCCAGGCATGGAGGAAGAGACCTCACCTCTGTAGTGAGAGGAACTGCAGAGCCACCCAGCAGAGGGTGTGAATACAGGAAGGTGTGAAGAATTGGTGCTGTTGTTGCAATCTATCCCACCTGTACTAAAGAAGAGGGTGATTACAGGAAAGGCTGCATGCACAGCCGTGAGACTTCCACATTCCCTCCACTTCCAGCTCTGAGAGCGCGCATATCCACCTCGTCCCTCCCAGACAGTGTCACTTCCTCTCCAAAGAGACTGATGGACCCAAGAGAGAAGAACTGTGATTCAGATGTTTTGGGGACCCGCTCCCATGAGAATTCTGACTCACTCCCTCATTAGCCTTCTGTGAAGGGTATTGCCAATACTTTTTAGTGCCTCCCTTATGATTATGAATGGACAGCCTAGATTCACCAGACATTTGAGGAAATATCCTAACATAAAACGCAGAAACCAAAACAAAACAATTAGAAAAACAAAGACAGAAGAGACTCAGAAGAAACAGTGCAAGGAACAGAGAAAAACTAAAAAATTAATCATCTGTTAAGTTATAAATTAAAAACTTTTATAGCAGAAATAGATATGCAATCAAAGGATTAGAAGATTAAATTTAAAAAAAAGAAGGACAGAAGATAAGAGATGGAACATTGGAGAGAAAGAAGAAAGAAGTCTAACAGATGGTTAGAGGAGATTCAATATCTGAAAGTAAAAAGCTAGGTATGAGAAGAAAGAAATGTCAGAACGACTTAGCCATAAAGTATAATATCAGATAATCTAGTTATTTGGTTATCCACTCGGGCACACCACTTCATTTCTAGTGGATTAACTAGAGGTATGGTGAATAAAGGTAGGAATTACATCAGAAAATAAAGACATTCCATTACCAAGAAGTTCCTGTGTTTATTTAAAAGGTCAGCAGCATCTGGAAAAAAAATCAGTGGTATCAAGGTTCAAGGACAAGCTTTCTTCAGTAGAGCCATCACTTCTCTTGTCTGTTCACTGGGAGCGTTCAAGTCTGTCGCTGCTCACAGGACGCTCCTTATCTCATTTGGCGTCTGGCAGCTTTTTCAGTGCACTGTGTTTCTTGACTAGTGCTGTTAACAAATCCAAGCCACCGTGAGGCACAAGTCCCCACAGTATATGCTCCCTTCCTCCCCCCAAAGATGGCACCAGAACTACTACAAAAGCTTCTTTCCGCTATTGTAATACTTGGCTCAACATGGCCCTTGGAGAGCTCTACTTTTTAAATCAATTTATTAGGAGGTGCTAGCTTTGGCTGACTGCTTACCACGTGCCAGGCACTGTTCTAAGCACCCAGCAGACCTAAGCTCATTTTATCCTCAAAGCAGCTCTGTGTGTCAGGTATTATTATTATTATTATTCCATGTTACATGTAAGAAGCTCTCTTGGAAACAGACAGGTTAAGTAGAGTTGGAGAATTTTTAACCCAAGCGGTCTAGCTTTGAAGCCCACTAAACTCTCCTGCCTTGAGTATATAAAAGATTCATAGATTATATATTTATAGCCAAATAGGCTTTTACTACAGAAATTTATTCAATATTCCGGCTCAGTATTCCCTCAAAATTTCCAAAGGAGTCACCATTTGGGGCATATGTTATGCAAATAGATTAGTGATTTCAGAGCAACAGACCAAGATATTAAGTAAATACTGCCCTGCAAAGTCTAGGGAGCTTAGTCCTGGCTAAGGACTAAGATTAATTAATTAATTCCACATGTTACAAATGAGGAAACTGAGGCTTGGAGAAGCTAAATCATTCACCCAGAATCCTACTTCTGATAAATGTCAATGTTAAGTTCAAACTCAGTTCCTCCTAACACTAGAGCCTACATCGTTCTTCTATACTGCAAAAGCTAAATAAACCGTGGTGGAGAGCGCTGGTAACTTACATCATGAGTGCTTTGTAGCTCTGTGCTCCATGTTTTCCATAAATAGTTTACTCTAGCAAGATACCTCATGCAGAAGTTTTGAAAAATTCATTGCTACCCTTACTTGTAGCGATTTTTTTGAGCTGATCAATGGACATCATATCTAAAGTGTATGAAGAGAGGGAGGTAGACCCTGGGCCAGCAAAATTAACACCTGATTCATTAAATGAACAAGTTCAATTCTGCCAAGATGGGTAAGGCGGGGGGATAAAAGACATAGCAGCTCTTGTGTTTAAGAAATTGACAATCTAATAGAAAGTTAATATAAAAACGCTATGCATGTACCATGGAGGTTCAAAGGAGGGGCGGTCACACTTCTTGGGGGCAGCAGTAGAGGCTTCAAGGAAGAGCTTTCACCCACCCATAACGTGGGCCTAAAGAACATGAGAGAACGATATTTCTTAGGCATTCCAGGTGGAGAAAAGACTACCAAATGGTCCCGAGATACTGAGTCTAGATCCCCTCCTCAGGTACATCAAATATGTCTGAAACACGGAAAGCAAACCAAACTTAGGAAAAAGAGTTTGATGACCCAAGTCAATGTCTAGTAAATAGATGAAACTATTATACGTGTGTTTGGGTTAAGAGGGACCTAATTCAAGGCTTCCTCTGCTTCTTGCATGTTTCTGCCATTGTCCATTTCTAAGAAAATGGCTTATGAACATCTCTCTGTGCTAAACTCCATCCAACTTGTTTTTATCTCAGAGTTGGCCACAGCAAGCTACAATACTATCCAAAGTTAAACATCAGGTGCCAAATTTCATCCTATGTAGACATCTTTATGTAGAATGACAGCCCTTAAACATAAAGGACCCATACATAAGGGGAAGGCTGACAGAGCTTTAATTATCCACAGGGAGATTGCTATACAGCAATGGTCAGCCTCCTCAGAGGACACCCATATTTTAGGTTTACAACCTTGACACAAACATTTGCTCTTGGATGAATTTTTTAATAACGTTTTTTCTGCCTGTAAAGTAATAAATGACCATTGTGGAAGATTTGGAGAATACAAAAAGGGACAAAGAAAAATAACAACCATTCATGGACAACCACTAATTACAAGTCTATTCTTTTATCTATGCATATGTGTTTCATACACTTGAGATCATATTATTAGTATCTTTTGTATACTGCTTTAGTCACTTTTACTCCATAAATTCTTTCCCATAGTATTCATTCTCCTATTTACAAACATTTAACTTGTTGCATTATTTTTTCAATTGTAAATAATGTTCCAGTAAACAACTTTGGGTCCAAATTTGCTCATTGCTGATTATTTTTTTGGATAGAGTCCTGCAATTGAAATTGTTGGTTCTATATACATAAATGTTCTTTATTCCCTTGATAAATGTTTCCAACTTGTTTTTCCAGAAAGATATTCTTAATTTATACTCTGCCGGATGCTCATGGGGCTATTCCAAAGGTTAACACAGTGCACAGTGCCTTGCATCCTCACTCATAAATTCAGAACATCTAATAGAGAATCAGGTTGACTCTTGCTGACACATGGGCACTTCATCTTCCATTCTGTGCATCATTTTTCTTCTTTCTACACCTTTTCCCTGCCAACCATCCAGTTTTCTTATCCTACTCTATTTCTTTTGTCCAAGGAGAAAGGATCTTATAAAGTCTGCACACCAAGGTCTGAGGACCTTTCCCAGAGCTATTGCCATATTTTAAAGAAAATGGCCTGGAAAGGCCAGATTCAACCCACAGTAGTGATAATACTGTTAGTAAAAATGTAGGACTCAATAGGAAAAATATTTGGGACAAAAGATTCAAGATTTCTCAAACCACATCACATAGGCAGCCATGAGCTTTTGAGGAAAATTGGACCTGTTCTTATTGTGAAGGACAAGCCTCTATTTGGGGAGCTTTCACTTTACAAATGGTCCACGGTCACATGTTTATCTAGTGACTAATGGCCATGCTGAAAGTCTCATCAGAAATGACTCTTTAGGGCCAGGCTTCAGAGGGGTCACATGAACAAACGTAGGAAATGAGTGGCATATATTTTGACCTAGGGATCTGGATCCAGAGCTTTGTGGAAATAAAGCAAAACTCCATGTCTGTCAACTTGGCCCTTTGGGAAAGTGTATAAAAACCCTACCTACCAAAGGAAATGTTTATAAAAGAGATTTGGCAGCCTAAACAGTTGTCATTCTGCTTATTAATGAATAGTGATACCAGCAATTTAGCTTTAGGAAAGAGGAAAAGAACTGTCTCCACGGTGAAGAGCTGTTGCAATATGATAAAGATATCTTCTCCTGAGCTTTGCCTTATAAACAAAGTACACTCTATAATTTTTCATTTGGTTATTTCTTAATAGTAGAAATTTCTATTACAGAGTGGATAAAGAAAATTTGTTTTCAAACTCCTTAAAGACTCAAAAGAAAATAGGAAACAAACTCAGAAAACAATCCATTAGAGCTGAATTCACTTCTTGAGTCATATATTTCAAAGCTAGCCATTTCATTAAGAAAGAAGAAAAGGAAGTAAATTCTGTCTCCCTAGGAATCAGTGCTCATATTCTAAATGGAATCACTTCATCAGCCCTTTCTCCCAAACCTGTAGATGCCAACATCACCACTGCTCCCTACTCCACTCAGACAGTCGACTTCATCGTGACTGTGCAGCCCTGTTTGCTCAGTCTTGTTTCGTTGTCACGAGCAGGGAGATTTTTTTAAAATAAAGAATGTGCAATTTTTTCCTCCAGGAACTTTGAGGACTCTTAGAAGATAAGGAAGCATCCCTGGCTACTAGACCTTGCTAAGGACTGACAGCCACTTAGAGCGTTATCGTCTTCTGAGAGGGCCTGCTGCTGGTTTTGTGGGCACTGTCTCCACAGTAGCAGGCACTTAGTCATCCGATGTCATTTGAAGAGGTCGAAGAGGTGCTAGGGATGAACTTAACTGGGGCCTGAATCTCTTCAAGAGAGAGACTCTCAGGAAACATTTACGGTAAATCTACTGACAGCGGCAGAAGAGAAAGATAAGTCAATCATCAAATCCTCTGAGAACAAAGCACTTTTCCAGAAAGTCTACCTGAACAGAAGAGTTGAGGAATTTCCAGGCTCTTAAGAGTTCATCGTCTGTGAGGTGGACAAAAGGCATATTATAACTCACACTTTGCATTATAAAAAAGGACACTAAGGTTCAGAGAGGTTAAATGGCATGCTCATGGTCACACAGCTAATAAGTGTTAGTGGTTTGACTAGGATCTACTTTTTCTGACTCTATTTGCAGTGATCTTTCTACTATTCACTGCTTTCTGGTGACATATATTTTGAAGGGTTTTATTGTCATTGTTTGGTTTTTTATTTTGTTTTCCCTATCAGATGGCAGGGTTATAGTTAGCCACCCATATGCCTTTGAAGTTAATGAATGGATCTGGGGTCCTACTGAAAAATCATGGGTCGGAATAAAGGTTCAGTTGAAGGTCTGGATTACATAAACACGCTAAACTATATAGTCAATCAACATAAGAGTAAACTAGACAATATTAAGAATGTGGCTTCACCTGTCCCTTCCAGGTGAGAGGAAAAGGATGATTGTCCCCTGCTGATTACCATACAATAGGGAAGCCATTGTCAGATGACGAAGTCACGGGAAGTGACTCTCCCCATCAAAGAAGGTACAAAACATCCCTTCTAACACCATAGACAGAAAACATTGATCCCACAGAGAAACAGACTCATCAGAGAAAAGGCAGATGGGGTTCATTGGGTTAGGAAGAGAAAGCTGCAGTATGACTCAGCCAATTCCACAGATACTAAGACTAAAATATTCTATGGTTAATAATAAGCATCAGAAGCAAGAAATCAAGATCTCACTGGAGACCAGGAGATGTAGTATTCAGAGTAGAGGATCCAGGCTGGACCAAATTTCCCCTAAATATACTGGCTAATAGTTATCTCATTTCTTTAGCAGGAACTTAAAAATCTAACGTATAATCATGACGGTTGGTGCACTTTTGGTAAAGCAGCCGCCAGAATTGTTAGATTTAATAGGTGTAGTTCAGTTATTGCTAAGTAACCCCCAAAAGTCCACTTTTGTAACTTTTTTGGTGTAATAATTTGAATCAAGGGTTGGGGTTGAACTCCTAGGCTGGTGGTGGATCCAAAGTTCTGCATCTTAGTGAGACTTAGTTTTTCTTTACATTGTTGCATATGCCAAACTTCTGAGGAGGTGAATAAAATTTTTTCATTTTTAGCACAAAAGAACTCCCAAAAGAAAGTTAATAACAGCGAAGTGTCGAGACAGTGAAATAGTGCAGGAATGTGGTGTGTGAATTTAACTCTCCCTCGTGAACACCCAAAGTCTACTCATTACAGTACGTGAGTCAACTCACTGCTTGCATGAAAATGGTTGTAAGGGCACAACAGGGACACTTGGACCAAATAAAACCTCCTTATTTTTAGAGTTAAGATACTGCTGACCCAAGTGGACAAATCTGAGAAAGCAGGACTTAAATGGTTGTCTTGAGGAGAATTCTATGCGCATGGATTTACTACATGCTATATGAGAACAGACGGGATGGTCTTAGACGTGCCACTCTTGGCAGTAGGAGTAGCAAATCCCACACCCAAGAGAAGATTAACAATTTGCATTACCCTATAATAAAGGACAAGACCACAAAAACAGAAAAAAGCTATAAACTGTGGGCTTGTGGGAAGGAAAGGGGATGAAGATCAGAAGGTTTATATTATTAACAAATGTTTCTGTGGATGACTGTAGATTCTTTCTTGCTTACCATCTATCTCTGATTCATACTCTCAGAGTTTCTCAGCTAAGAGAGAGCTAGCAAAATTATGAAGGTTTGTAATTCAGTGTCCTTTCCTCTCTCATGGCTGTCCACCTCTTCTTCATTCTAGCATCCTCGTCCCCACCCTTGGCCCCTAGGAAGATTTCCAGCACGCTCCCATTGCCCCAAATGGAGACAGGCCACCTGAGCCTGCTTGTTCTCTGCCTTCCTAGAAAGCCCACCTCGTGGCAGAGGTCTACTGTTTAAACCAGATAATCTGAAGACTAATTTTTTTTTTTAATAAAAGGAATAGTTGCACAATTTTTTTTCTTTTTTCTTAAAGATTGGCACCTGAACTAACACCTGTTGCCAATCGTCTTTTTTTCTTCTTCTTCTTCTCCCCAAAGCCCCCAGTACATAGTTGTATACTCTGGTTGTGAGTGCCTCTGGTTGTGCTATGTAGGATGCCACCTCAGCATGGCCTGACAAGCAGTGCCATGTCTGTGCCCAGGATCCAAACCAGTGAAACCCTGGGCCGCAGAAGTGGAGAATGCAAACTTAGCCACTCAGCCATGGGGCCAGCCCCAAAGACTAATTTGAAGTAAGGCTTTGTAAGAGTCAGATCCAGTCAGAGAAGGAAAGAACAGATATTTCCACATAGTAATTTAATATAAGAAACTGGTTAAACAAATGTTAGGAGATGAAAAAAGAAAAGACACTAAGGTAACAGAAGCAATAAATAAGTAGAGGGCGTTATGGCACCCTCGGAGGAGCGCCACAAGCTGGGACCTACACCAGACTGCTGCCAGTACCTCTTGGGGGGCAGTGGGACTGATGCTGGGAGAGTTCAAAGAAACCGGAAACTAGTGCCTCCTGCCACTCCAGGGTGAAAGGTCACTGCTGGGGTGATGCTGATGGGAACAGGAAGCAGACAGGGAGGGGCAAGTCCCTCCTCCCTCCCGCAGCCTTGAGGTCTTTCTCTGGTGCCCACAAGGAGCCAGACGGCTAAGAAGAATTGTCATTTGTAGAGTCCCAGCCCCAGCATCACAAAGTAGAATACAGAAATGACTCCGAGGCTGAGAAAATAGTAAATAACCAGCACAGGTGGTAAGTCAAGTAATGATTTAATGATTTTTTACCTCTTGGGTAACACACATTTCAACTGCTTTACCTCAAACAGCAATGTAAACATTGTCAGATTCGGGCAAGGCTAATATAGACTAGAAGAGATATGAATATATTTTGAGGGATGAAGAAAATTCTTAAACTTCAAATATCAAGTGGCTGCATTCTCTGCTTAAGCAATTGTTCTCAAGCTTCACCGTCCATTGGAGTCACCTGAGAAGCTTAGAAACTACTGATGCCTGTGTCCCACCCCCAGAGATTCTGGCTTCACTGCTTTGGTGTGCAACCTGGGCATGGCCAATATTAAAATTCCCTCAGGTGATGATAACGGACAGCCACAGCTGAGAACTACAGGGAAGGTGAATAATACTGAGCACAGCTGCCCAGCAGCAGCAATCACTGAGGTGGGAGTGGGTTGGTGTTGGGGTTGGTGGGGAGAGGAAGCACTCTATCATGGCGATTCCCTGACTTCAGCATGGATAGAAGTGACACCTGTATGAAGGGCAGCGGCACAGTGGACATTTAGACCATATTATTCCAGCTCCTTAGGAATTAGGGAGCACAGTCTATGGAAGCAACACACACGAAGCAAGAAATGCTTGGAGGTGGGAGATATGGGTAGACATGCAAAATTTTAGGAGAAAAGCCAAAATTTGAGCATAAGGGAATTTAAAGTAAAATAATACAGCATAAAACTGAGTGCCAAGGCTGACTTGTTTCTACCCTATAGCTATATAGATGTGACACCATTTAGGCCACAGGAGAGTTTGTTTTTCACAGGTTTGCTATTTATTAAGGCTGTTCACCTGTGTGCCTTCTAGAAATGTTACAGCACAGCTGACAGATAATCCTCTCTGTAGAGTAATAGAGAAAATATTTATTGAATGAATGAATTTACTGAATATCTACTATCTTCTAGGTGTTGAATGAGGCACTAGAAAAAAACAAAGATAAGTAAGACGTGGTTCCTGGTAGTAGAGGCAGAAAAGACCAATGGTGTGTTGAGTAGTGTGAAAGAAATAAAGGTCACGGTACACTGTGGAAACTCCTGCTGTGGGACCAGCACTGTTTTGGCCTCTAGGAGTAATACATGGGTCCTGCCTCCAAGGAGCTCACAGTCCAAAGTGTTGCATCAGGCAAACACCTACTATGTGCCATGACACGTGACTAAACATGGTATCTCGTGATCCAACCAGCACATAAATTGGCACCCCTGATAGAGCATGTCCATAGCACCAATGTTCTGCTTTTTCCTAGGAGTCCTCACTAGGATTCTGGATGGTTCTAACATAACAGAATCTCTTTGGTGTGGGCTCTCCATTGTACCCTGTAGTCAGCTCTGAGGGCTTCACTGTGTGTGGAGCAATAGCTTTCAAACTGCTATTGGCTAAGGCTCATATAAAGAAATACATTTTCATCAGACTCAGTACATATTCCTGTGTGTGTGTGTATAAAAAACTGACACGTTTCATGAAACAATACTTATCATCATGGCATGAAATGCACTGTGATTTTTTTCTCTTCTATTTGATTCTATTTAAAAACAGTTTTCAACGTGCTAGTCATGACCCACTATACTGATGTCATGACCCACTGCTGAATTGTAACCCAAAATTTGAAAAACATTGGTCCAGTCCCTTACTACTCAAAGTGTGATCCTTGGACCAGCAGCCTGGGCATCACCTCAGAGCTTATTAGAAGTGAAGAATCTTTGGCCCTGCTCCAGACCAACTGAATCAGAATCTGCCCAGATCACCTGAGAATCTTTTGAAAATTCAGATTCTGATTCAATAGGTCTGTGGTGGGCCTAAGACTCCGCATTTCAAGCTCACAGATGATGTCAATGCTGCTGATATCGGGACCATACTTCGGGTCGCAAGGATCTAGAGAGAAGACACGAAGCAGGTGGATAAAATTAAAATCACTTTTAGAGGTTCTTTTTTTTTTTTTTTTTTTTTACTGCCAATCCTACTCTTTTTGCTGAGGAAGACTGGCCCTGAGCTAACATCCATTCCCATCTTCCTCTACTTTATATGTGGGACACCTTACCACAGCCTGGCTTTTGCCAAGCAGTGCCATATCCGCACCCCGGATCTGAACCGGCAAACCCCTGGCCACCAAGGAGTGGAAAGCGCGAACTTAACTGCTGCACCACCAGGCCTGCCCCACTTTTAGAGGTTCTTACTCTTTAAGTTCCTTAGGGGCAGAGAGATGTCTGCAGAACTCATCACCATCTTGTGTGCCTAGTAGATTGGCTGGCACATAGCACTCAGCAGGCATGGATTTTATCCATTCAGTGGATGGGGGACTGAATGAATGAATAAGTGAATTCTAGTTTGGCTATAAAATCAATACAATCTCTCATGTATATGCTAACTTGAACTCATATTCTTTAGCATCACTTCGAATGCAGATCTAAATTTCCCCATGACCAACATTTGCTTTCACCTTCACACTGAAGCTAAACTATGAGCAATAGCAGCAAGCAGTTCCCCCTGGCATCCTCTAGGCCAAGGCAGAGTGGCACAGGGCATTTAGAATACTTAAATCTGGGTTTGGATCCTTTCTTCAGACATTTAGTCAATTCCTTGGGGAGTGATTTTAAAACTCAAATTGGAAAGGAAAAAAAATGCTCTTAAAAACCCATACTATTGTTGAACCTATTTACTAAAAGACACAAATGGGCTGGGGCGAAGGATTGTTACCCCACAGTCGCTGTGATCTGAAGAAGTAGAGGTATTGCTGCTGGTGAGGAAGGGGAACCGGGTCAGGAGCCAAGCCCACCGCCCCAACCACTGACGCAAAGGCAGCAACTCAAAAATGCTTGTCCCCGAATTAAACCAGCCTCATATATTGGTCCTTGATTTATAAATAGGAAGACCACGCAATTTCTCATCCAAATAGAGACACCTAGACTGAAAGAGGGCCCTATTAATAAATTGGAACAGCCTGGGCAAACAGATAAATAGTAACTCTAGAAGAAGTCACAGTATTACAGCTTGCTTCAGATCCATGTGGAAGCAACGTCAAACACCAAAAGTCATCTTGTTTGTACTTTAGTAATAGCACTGAGCACATTGTATCATGGTTGTTTGTTTAGATGCCTACCCCCCCAACTGGAATGTCAGCTCCTCAAGAGCAGGAAGGAGGTTTCATCTCTGTGTATCCAGCTACCAGCCTACAGCCTGAGCAGTTCAGGCCCCAGGCTCAATAACGGTATACCGAACTGGGTATATAGAAACACACAAACAACCTCAGTAATAGGTTGTCTATGCTGTAGCACACACAGAAAAGCAGAAGACATGGGGACATACTGATTTAAGGAGGCTCAGTTTCTTTTCCTTACAACTGAGAAGGACATTAAATCTCTGGTTTAGTGAAAAATCACAGCGAAAGCCAGTGGCTGAAAGAAAGACAATAAAATAGAGGAAAGTAGGCAACTAAAGATCAGTAGAGGATTTGTGGTAGAAATGACAGATGAGAGAATGCCAAGAAATAGAGTCTAGACGGAGCTGCCAGCAGCCAAGCAGAAATGCTGGATTATTAATAAAGTTCACATTTTTAGACAACCAGTTATGTACCCAGGGATTGTTATTATTACTCCAACCAATGATCATCGCAACTAGCAGGGCCAAGCTATCTGTAACTTATCCCACAGCCAAAATCTCCTGGAGGAACTCTTGGCTGGCCTCTAGCCAAGCCGTGTCAGTTGAGGGAAGCTTCATATCTCCACTGTGTCAGAATGGAACTGGCTGTTTGAGGTGAAACAGCACTCAAGCAGAAAACCCTTGGAAAAAAGAAGAGACAGACAGAATTTATAGATCCAAAGCCTCAAGCAGTTGATGTAACCACAGCAATTATTTCACAGATCTAGAGGTACTGAACCCAGCCATTCCTAGTAGACATCAATAAAGGGTTGCTGATGGACTTGGCAGTTTATTTAAGCTCAGTTCTGGGGTCCAGAGACATGCATCACTGAACAAATAGCCCGGTTCTCCAATAAGCAGGTGGTGGCACCAGTTCTCTAACCAAAGAGAGATGGGAGGAAGGATTAACACTGGGAAAATAGTAGCCCCCGTAACACAGCAAATAACCTTGCAGCATATAGCCCAGTTTGAGCTTTTTATTCTGGATTTAGATCAAGGCTGGTATGTATGCCATCTTTTACGCCTTCTCAGCTTAGTATTCAGGAGTTTCGAAGAGGATGAAATGGAGGGGAAAAGAAACCAAGAACCATCATTCATTAACAATTTACTCATCTTATATCGCCTCATTTAAGACTCAGAGTCACACTAGAAATTAGGACACATTATCCCCAATTTATATACAGAGATCCAAGAGGCAGAGAAGGTATTTGCCAAAGATTTCACGTACTCAGGAATTTGCTGAACTTGGTTTGTTTTGACATCAAAACTCCATTTGAAATTTCCCCACTTGTTATATAGACAGGTGATGGGGAAAGCCAACTCACTCCACTCTATCTCGGGCTGATGTGCCCTCAAACCCAGACGGTGAATTCCTCATGTGAGCCTCAGAAAGAACATGGGATTACTCTGGAAACCTGCAGCTGATTACTTCTGTCTTACTCTTAAAACACATGGTGGCCAAAGCAGATGGAGACAAACGGGAGGTGATCTGGTCCTGGGAAAGTGAGCGACCATGTAATTAGCAAAGTTAGTATCGTGCAATTTCCATAAATAACATGCAGCTTACTTTTGTTCTTAAGAGACATTTAATATTAACAAGTGTAGGGGGTGTCTGAGGTAGAAAGAAAGGAGATGGTCTGAGGCACATGTTAAGGGGGAAAAAAAGTTAGTCTAAGAAACTATATCTTTATTTTTGAATGCCCTTTATATCCTTAAAGAAAAAATCCACTCAGGGTTTCCCTTGCAGCCCTCCTTGGGGATTTGATTATTTGTTGCATTGGTTATGCCAGGGGTAGAGTATGACTTCCAGCAGACAATTTGCCTACAGAGAGGACAGCTTGTTATTATTATCCAAGACAGGGAGTCTCTTCGTGCCGATTCCTCCCCATGGGGTCTGAGCTGTGGCAGAGGAGGACTGAGGTGTTAGATCATACAGACTCCACGGTCCCTCCTGGAGTTCTTGGAAAGGGCTGCAAACCATCCCTAAGCTAGCATTTAAGTCTTCTCACACTACTTTCATTCCTAACTGCCTGGGTCAAACTCATTTTCTCCTTACCTACCTTTTCTGGGAATGCATTATTCAATATTTCTCTTTTAGAATTACTATCTTTTTCCATGTTGTGGCTTTGCCATACAATTTCAAGCATAAATCCACTAAACAGAGTTGACATCTAATTCCAGGGTCTGTCCAGGGGCCTATAGACATGCAATAAATGTTAAATCATGATGACAACAACAATAGACACAAATAGCAATGTGATCACAATGAAACACTTCATTTTCCCAATTGCATGAGCTCTGCAAAGCTTCATATACACATGCACGTGGAAGCACACAAACACACAGACACACACACATGGTTCTATAGTTTCTGTTACCATAGGCAAGGTTTCCATTCTGCCCACTTCAATGCTGTGATCACTAGGAACATTGCTTACATTAAACAAATAGGAAATGTCATGGGAGAAGAAAGAGATTAAAATAAAGGAAGCTGAAAGGAAATAGAATTACAGAGGGTAAGGATGGGAGGGCTTTTTTTCTTTTTTTTTGGTGTGTAAAATTGTCACTGAGCTCACATCTGTTGCCAATCCTCCTCTTTTTGCTTGAGGAAGATTGTCACTGAGCTAACATCTGTGCCCATCTTCCTCGATTTTATATGTGGGACACCACCACAGCATGGCTTGATGAGCAGTGTGTAAGTCTGCACCTGGGATCCGAACCTGTGAACCCCAGGCCACCAAAGCAGAGCACACGAGCTTAACCACTACGCCACCAGCCAGCCCTTGGAGATGATTTTTAAAAGCAATTATTTTCTGAAATAATTTTATTCTGACACAGTTCTTTAAGCTTACATATTTCATTGAGCATTCTGATTCTCTCCTTCCACTTTTGCCCAATCAGAAGGATGAAAAGGAGACCAGATTTCTCAGTCTTAAGGTGTCACTTGGAAGGGTATGGAGCCCAGACCGAATCAGCCCCAACAGCAGTGCACAAGTGATATATGACTGAAGAACAACCTTACGAGAGAGAAAATTTCATAAAATGCCAAAAAAATAATAAGGATGCAACGCTAAGGGGAACGTGGGTTGGATGAGGTGAGTACAACTGCTCAGGCTAATGGCGTGATTGCTGATTATGAGGCTCAGATCTTTAACATGATAAGCTGGTCACACTGTCAGGCTTGGTCCACAGATCCTGTGGAATTCTCCCCCGGCTGGAATTCTCTGATTCTCTTCCTCAGTCTCCAAGACCAGTCCAGATTTAGGCTAAAAGTTTCACTAGTCTTCTAGCCTCACTCACAGAAGCCTCCTTCAGATCACACTTGGTAGCAGCCCAGAGTTGCTCTAGTACTCCAATTCTGCAATTTTCTGATTTATTCCCCTGGGCTGGAGTACCAGTCTGTGCATATGCTTAATAACCCAAGTCCTTTATGACTGGGTCCTCACCTGTCTTTCCTCTTCTAACTTTCCTCTCTAGCTGTTCCACCCCTACTTAGACACACTACCCATTTCCCCATGACACACACAAGCACACATACACACACACACACACACACACACTGGTGGGTTGGTGAAGGATCCAAGTGCCTGCTCTCTGGACTCATGCTTCCTTCATCATTTAATGTGATCACCAAATGATCCCAAATAACACTATCCCTTATTGCCTCATTGTAGGAGAAAATGTATTAGCATTATCTCTTACTGCCTATCATATGAGATCGTGTTCTGCCAAACTGAGCTTCCTTCACTCCAGGAGAAAGTTGCAGATTCAGATGCTAGCCATTCCCACTTGGCCCGAGTCTGCTGCAGTGAATTGGATAAGAGGACAAATATGAGGCCATCTACTTCCTTGTCCAACAACAGCAGAGAGCTAATTTGACCACACCCTCCATTCCCACCTTGAGAACAATTGCTCTCGAAATGGCTCTGCTCACCCATAATCTGAATCTATGATAAAAATCATATTTTATTTTGACATAGAAATATTTTGATATTCCACTTATCTCATTAAAGTTTCACCAAAAATCAAGATACTTTCCTAGGCACAAACAGGATCACAACTTGGAGATTCTAGTGATGGGGATGGAACCTAGGTTAATTCTCCCTAAGGGAATATCTCAGCTGAATCACCGCTTTCCAGACTGGTCCTGAGACTCACAGATCAGGAAACCAGCCTTTTCACAATAGTCAAAGCTGCTTCGGTGATGAACCTGCTTTAAATGAAAAGTCCCAGGAAACTGGCATCTAAATCAGATTTTGACTTTAGTGCATTGAAAAATTGTAACTTTACAGTAGAGAAACCTGTTAATATCAGCAGGAATGGGAGAAATTAGCATTATGTGCCTCCTGACATGAGGCACTGAGAAGAACATAACACAATTATTCCTGCCCAAAGTGTATAACTTCAATCCAATCATGAGGAAACATCAGACAAACTTAAATTGAAAGACTGTCTACAAAACAGCCAGGGGCTGGCCACGTGGCGTAGCAGTTAAGTTCACACGTTCCGCTTCGATCGCCCAAGGTTTACCGGTTTGGATCCTGGGCACGGACCTATGCACTGCTTATCAAGCCACGCTGTGGCAGGCATCCCACATATAAAGTAGAGGAAGATGGGCATGATGTTAGCTCAGGGCCAGTCTTCCTCAGCAAAAAGAGGAGGATTGGTGGCAGACATTAGCTCAGGGCTAATCTTCCTCAAAAAAAACCCAAACAAACAAAAAAACAAATACAAAACAGCTGACCTGTAGTTTCAAAAATAATGTCAAAACAAAAAAAGACAAAGACAGAAGTTATTCCAGACTAAAAGACTAAAGAGACACGACAACTAAATGCAACCGTGATCCTAGATTGGTCCCTGAATAGCTCCTCCCCAAATATTTTTATTGGGACAATCAGTGAAATATAAATAAAATCTATAGATTAGGTATTAGCATTGAATCAGTGTTAATTTCCTGAAGGTAATAATCATAATGTGGTATGTAAAAGAATTTACTTATTCTTTAAAAATGTACACCAAAGTATTTAGGAGTAAAGGGCCATTGTGTCTGCAACTTGTCCCAAAACTGGTTCATAAAGTAATAATAGAGTGAGAAAATGATTAAAACAAATATAAAAAGTGTTAATAATTGGAAGAGACAGGGTGAAAGGATATGAAAGTTCTTTGTGCTTTGATTGTAACTTTTTTGAGAGTCTAAAATTATTTCAAAATAAAAAATTTTCAAAAAATATGTAATCCTCTATAGTGGAAGAGTGTCCATTTCCAGATATTCAAATGCCTGGATTGGGGTGCCGGCCCAGTGGCACAGCGGTTAAGTTCGCACGTTCCGCTTCTCGGCAGCTCTGGGTTCGCCAGTTCGGATCCCAGGTACGGACATGGCACCACTTGACAAGCCATGCTGTGGTAGGCGTCCCACATATAAAATAGATGAGGACGGGCACGGATGTTAGCTCAGGGCCAGTCTTCCTCAGCAAAAGGAGGAGGATTGGCAGTAGTTAGCTCAGGGTTAATCTTCCTCAAAAAAAAAAAAATGCTTGGATGGTCCACCCACATCCCCGCCCATTAACAAGGCACCTGAGAAGCTGATTCAATTCAATTCAACAAGAGCCAATTGTGTGACTAAGATTCCCTCAGTTCCACTGTTGGTAAAACTCGGTGTCATTCCTCTTTCTACATTTAACTTTGTTTCTTCCCATCCTCCTCCTCTCTTCTCTGTTACACTCGTGCTTTCTCAGGTGTCATGTCCAATGAACTGTAAATTACCTTTGGAGACAGGGCACACTGTAGTGGTGAAGAGCGAGTTGTCAGGGTGCAATTCCTGGCTCTTTTGTTGAGGAGCAAAGTGACCCAAGGCAACTATTTTTTTCATTTCTAAAATGAAGGTGTTAATAGTACTTTCCTCAAGAGGTTGCTATGATGATTCAAAAAAATAAAAATGTAAGGTGCCTGCCACATGGTAAGTACTCAATAAATGTCACCTATTTGTCTTATTAGGTCAAATATACTGAGAACCTTCAATAAATAAGGAAATTTAACTCTAATAAATGAATAAGTTGGCACCATCCATAATGTGTTCACATCATTAGGACACCAGGGGCTAGAATTCAAAGGAAATGTAAATTCAAGAAAGTGTAGGGCCGTGACTGGATTGAGAACTGTCCCAAATCCAAAATAATAGAAAACATGAGCATAAATAAGCAACTTAATTCCACTTTAGGGCTATGACAAATCTAAAACAAAGTAGAAATTACAGGCAACAGCTTAAGGAAAAATGAAACCAAAAAACAGTACTTTGCCTCCCAGTGGGAGATTTTTAAAAGATAGGGAAGAATATTTGATTATGAGACAAAAACATGTGTAACTTTCTCATTTCCTGCTCACGAGATGCTCTGGCTGCCGTTATTTAAGCTGTGCGGAGGACATATAATGAGAAACTAAGCAGATAGAAACGTTCAGCAGGACGATTCTTTATGGCTCCTTGGCACCCCATGCCAGACATTAATAAGGTTTACGAGAAGCCAGTGAGCACTATAAATTGCTCTCCTTCCAATCTGAATCATGCTGCAGACTTCATTTGTTTTCTGCGTGCTGATCTGACCGTAAGAGATAAATCTGATAAAGTTCTCTAACTTGGAAACAGATTTGTTTTCTGTCCGGGGAATCTATCTCTACGAGGAAAAGGTTATTGGGCCTGGAGCCATGGGCAATAACACGTGTACCTGAACCGCCCCTTTGATATTCGGAGTGTGGTCACACAGGATACTTTGCTTATTCAGCCTTTTTAAATGGTCCTGAAGGAATGTTTTTGTGCAACCCGCTCAGCCACAAACTCGCCTGCAGTGGAGTGATTTAGGACTGAAATGTCATTAAGTGAGCCATATTTTACCAGCAGAGGGCTGGATGGCCATCACTTTAGATCCTCTGTCACCGAAAACCCCACTACTTATTTACATTTTTAATATTTAGGGGGTAAATAGTTCCAAGACACATATTCCAGTTCATACCTTGTCACGGTATCCTGCAAGCAGGTCAAAGCAAAGGGAATCAGCTTTACTTTGATTTTCAAGTATTTCAGACCGTTTTACAGTCTGACCCTGGTGATAGTCTTCATTAAATAGCAGTGTGTTATATCACAGTTGCATGTAGGCAAAGTCATAACTGATGACTCTCGAGGAGGAAATTTTTCATTTTGTGAGAAAAGAGATACCAGACACTTCTTATACAGCACTATATTCTCATTCTTTCCTGTAAGCCTGGAATCCCAAAAATTATATTTCAGATTAACCAGAAATCCAGGAGACATTCTCCATCCAAAATGGTCAGGTTCTTTTGATAAGTGTCTGTGATACTCTTTCCTTTTAATGCAAGGATCTCAAAATATGCCCAGAAAAGCTAAAGAAATGGTTAAGTTAAAACTGCAATAAATTTTATGTAATATAATAGTTACATTGCCACAACAGAATCTGAATTTTTTTTTAAAGATTTTATTTTTTTCCTTTTTCTCCCCAAAGCCCCCCAGTACATAGTTGTATATTCTTCGTTGTGGGTCCTTCTAGTTGTGGCATGTGGGACGCTGCCTCAGCGTGGTTTGATGAGCAGTGCCATGTCCGCGCCCAGGATTTGAACCAACGAAACACTGGGCCGCCTGCAGTGGAGCGCGCGAACTCAACCACTCGGCCACGGGGCCAGCCCCCAGAATCTGAATTTTAACACAAAAGTGAAAACTGTAGCAATTACTGATGTATACACTAATACTATTAATAATAATTAAAAATAAGCCATAGCTGACATTTATTGAATCTTTACGGCAGCACTGGGCTAAGCACCTAACATGGATGACCTCTTGGAATCCTCGCTTCTACCCTAAGTGATAAGTACAATTATGACCCCCACACTCTACAGATAAAGAGAGTGGAGCTTTTGAGGGGGAGGCGAGGGGGAAATATTCCACCCAAGGTCTCAGTGCTGTTAAGATGTAGAGCCCAGGTCTTGCTCCAGAGCTGTCTCAGCCACTTTGCTGTACCACCCCTTTCTTCTAACTCTAGCCTATTTCTCCAGCAGGAAAACTCTTTCCAAAACTGTGAGGCTAGGTGATGCCATAAAGCTAGCAATTTCTTAGAACACTCATCTGGAGTTCTAGTGAAGAAAAACACTAGGATATAAAAATAAAGACGTCACCTGGACTGGGAATGGATGCAGGGAAGTTCCGACATCCCAATGATGGCGTTAGCCTAGTCGTCGGAAATTTAACAAATATGTATTAAGCACCTACCATGTGTCTGGCACTGTTCCGGACACTTGAATTTATGGGGGCAACACACCTTTGATTCTCTGTGGTCACTCAATGTTTTTTATCAGAAACCGGGCTTTGGGTTCTGTACTAGGAGTGAGGCGTTTCAAGTTAAATAAGACACAACCACTGGCTTCCAAAGCCTCACAATCCAGCACAAACCTGGCGGGTGAGAATCAGGCTGCTTTGTTCTTTACCACCTTTGTGCTTCCTCTCCTTTCCCCCGAAAAACCAGAGTTAACAATCCACATCCAAAATAGCACAGCAAAGCTTTGAGATACAGCCTGTTGGTTGTCCTAATTATCCTATAAAAGAAGCAACATGCCAAGAACCATGTTCAATCCACAGAATCAGAACAGGTGAGAGCTGAAAGGAACCTTAAAGATTGCCCTCAAGAACCCACAGGTGAAGAAACCGAGGCCTCGGCCTCACAAGAAACTACTAGCAGATCCCATGTCATCTGGATCCAGGGACTCTGTTCTTCCCCAGTGCATGTGCTGAGCTACCTCCTGTGTGATCGACCCATGTCCCCTCTGCCTGCCAGAAGAAAATGAAAAGTTTTATTGTTCATAATTTTGGATAAATTGCAATATTGTGGATTCATATAAATTCGCTCACAAATTATACTCAATAAACCCCAGTGAGCAATTGAAAGGCATGATACCACCCCCACTCTTGCTGGGAGGGCAAGGTGATGATGGAGGCAGGAGGAGAATGGGGGAAGCTCATAAATTATGAGGAGCAAAGGAGTGATTTCATCAAAGTGCCAAGCTCAGTCCATGGAATGTTTCAATTGTGTAAAATTTATAGTTTTCTGAGGGGGATGATTTACGGGCCCTAATTTTCCACAATAAAAAGCTCAGTGGGGATTCTGTGAATGAAATATCTTTTGAAAAATAAATAAAAAATGTAATTCAAAATGAGGGTCAATGGTGCCACGTCTGGAGAATAACTCCTTCTCGGATCAGCTCCAAAAATGAGTCACGGGAGAAAGATCCCATAAAACATGTGTTATTTTAAAAGGCATAGGAAGTCGTATAATAAATAAGCAATATACAGAAAAGTGTATCTGATCCAGTTTGTTCAACTGATAGGATTATATCTCTATCATTAGATTTCAATGAAAAAAGACTAACTGGATAGAAATCTAAGGATTTTAATGAAAGCTAAAGTGTCCAAAGAATAGGGGAAGAAGAGAAAAGATGATGGAAAAAGAGAAATCTTATTAAAAATAACTAAGAAAATGTGCCTCAGGGAAAAGCAAAATGTAAATATGTACTTCCATCCCACAAATTTGATCAATACGGAATCAGAGCCTAGATTTCTTGAGATGATTCTCAGTCTCTTTCTTCAGTGCGGGCTTCCACAGGCAGTACATTAGGATCCTTCCCTCTCTCCACAGATGCAGCCAAATGCTAGTCCTGTGAGCAAGGGATGGGCCCACTGAGTCAGTTTGACCGCAATTCCACCTGCATGTTAGTCTATTCTTCACAGCTGTGGCTCCACCTCAGCTTCCTACTAGCAGCTGAATCCCCGCTAGGCTATATCCCTGTCCTTCCAGTCTGAGGTCCTGACAGACTACCTGGATCTTTCCAACTTTTTTCTCCAAGAGACTCAATGAACCCCAATCCTAACACACCCAGGTCTTTGCCGCTCACTCCTGGAGAGATGACCTTGCATCTCAGTTCCACCAAGAGTCAGGTTTGAGTTGATCCCACCACTTTGGCCAGTGACTATTCATAGCAAGTTATCTCCCTCAATACACACTCCTTGTCAATTCGTTCCTGGACTCCATCTCCACCAGCCAGAACTTCTGTGTAGCCAAGGGCATCTCGCTATGGGTGGTGATGATTTAGTAGTTAGAACAAGATCAGAATCAGATTCCTGAATTCTATTTCAGGTGCTGTTATTGATTTGCTAAATGAATTTGATAAAGTCTTAAATATTCTCACATTTCCTGCTTTTTTGCCTTTTGTGGTGGACAGACTCTAAGGTGGTCCTCTCGTGATCCCCAACTCTTCTTGTTCAAACCCTTGTATAATTCTATCCCCTCGAGAGTGGCCAGGATGTGTGACTCCCTTCTAACTAATAAAATATGGCAAAGGTGATAGGATGTCACTGTCACAATCATGTTACATTACGTATGACTCCATCTTACTAACAGATTCACTCTAGAGACTCTCAGTTTCTGGCTTTTAAAAAAGTATGTGTAATTTTGGAAGAGGGCCATGGGAGAGAACCATGTAGCATGGAACTGACGGCAGCCTCTAGGAAATGAGAGTGGCCTCCATCTGACAGACAACAAGAAGCTGGAGCCCTCAGTCTTCCAGCCATAAGGAAATGACTTCTGCCAACAACCTGAGTGAGCTTAGAACCACACACATTACCACTCAAGCCTCCAGATGAGAACTGAACCCAGACTCACACCTCAATTGCAATTTTGCAGAGGACCCAGTTAAGACATGCCTAACTCCTGACCAACAGAAATTGTAAGATACTACTTATGTGCTGTTTTAAGCCACAATGTTTGTGGTAACTTGTTAAGCAGAAATAGATAACCAATGCAACTTTAATTCAGATAAGTACAAAAAAATTGATCACAATATGCATGGCAGTAGATGCTATAGAAGACTTATTTTTAATCCCTAAGACAAGGCCCCCAACACGAAGGAGTCTACAACCTGGATGGAAAGATTAAACAAAGTTAAATGATACTGTATGATAAGTGAGAGTTAGCACAGGGCAGTTCACGATCAATTGCCAGACAAATGAGGCATGCATAAGTGCTCCAGATGCGCTTTGAGAAGAGAGGTCGCTGGGTCTCAGAGTTTATGACGGGAATAGAGCCAGTCCCACAGTTCTTGCAGGATGAGTAGGGTTTGCTTTGGCAGAGATAAGGAGATAAGATAAGGACACGATTGTGACTCGGAGCACACCTCCTTCAGAAAAGGTTAACACCCACTGATCTCTGTAGAATGAAAATGCAACTTTGTATGGGATCAACAATCTTATGACTCAACAATTATATGAGCTTGGCAAGTTATTTTATCTTCTGAACCGCAATACCCTGAACTGTAATACAGGAATGGTAATAGTATCTTCCTCATTAGGCTGTTTTAAAAGTCAAATGAGAAAAAGAATTAAAGTGCTTAGCACATGTAGCACCTAATAAATGTTTGCTGTTATTATTACCAATAGGACTCTTAATACTTGCTAGAAAAAGAGAGTACAGTTCAGTAAGAGAGCCCCCTTTTTACCAGATCCTTTCCCCAGCTCAGAGGCAAGCTAAGAGGCTCAGCCTCTCTCAATTCTGAACCATTCCAACGAAGTGTTGCCTTTTGCTCCTGCTTCCTGGCTTGTATTCTGTTACTTTGATGACAATGGAGATTCCCTGTACTAAACCATGAGTGACTTGAGAACCAAGCCCTGTCTGTTTCATCTCATTAACTCCCACCAGGTCCAAAACAAAGCTTTGTGTGTAGTAAATGCTCCTGAAGTGATTTTGCTTTGTGCTTTTGCTTTTTAATGATGATTAGACCAGCATCTCTAGAGGATGCAGGGGCCGAGAGGGCAGCAGAGGAGACATTTCTCAAAATTCTAGCCTGTATCGTGTGTCCTTTGAAATGTTTTGCTTAAAGTCCCAGAATTTAATGCCACTCTGTCCAGCTTCAGGGGAATTTTCCTGGTTCATGTAGTATAGATAGTATAATCCTTTATTTTTTTAATGTATCTTTTGCCTAACACACATTCTTCTCTTCTTTTCTTTTAGGATTCTTCTTGAGAAATGTTCCTTGCTTGCAAGTTTCTATACAATAGCCAATTGCTATGATTAGTAATGACAACAATAGCCTGAGGAGGTCCCATCGATTTGTACATTTGCAAGCTGCTGTGCTCCATGGAGATAGCATGCAACAACTCTATCATACTAAAAAGTTAAATTTAGAATGCATTACGTCTATTGGATATTTATAAATATGAGGCATATGCATCTCTTCTGGTTGGATTCTGATGGAATTTACAGTCTTTCTGTTGTTTAGTGTTGACACTGGAACATAAGTCCCCAGGAGTTTACTGGAATATTCACATATGGTCAAATATTACACATACATTTGGCATCTTGGTATATTTGAGAAGTAGTGTGTCTTCACACAGACAGTTAGCATCTGGCTTGAATGTTGAAAAGCATGGAGCAAAACAGAGATGCCAATAGGAAATCAAAAGAAAAGGGGAGCATGGAGAATAGCCTTTCTCCCAAATAAAAGAGAAATGGAAACACTACAGCTCCATCAGAGGATCATCTGTCCAAGTCTGAAAATTCAGTGTGCCTTCAGGGTACTTTTACTCAAAATTAATCCAGAATGTTGTTTCCTTCAAATAGACAAAAAAGACCTGAACAACAGAGGTGATTTATTTTAAGAATTGAAGACTCTAGGAGGAGGAGGTGGTGCAAAAGGCTTGAGTTCCATCTCTATAACTTACCAGCTGTGAGTCCCTGGACAAATCAGGTAACTTCTCTGTACGTTGGTTTCCTCATCTATAAAATGGGAACAGACACACCTGGTGCTTTACTGCATCAAGTAGTCGTGTAAGTAAGTAGGGAATATATTATAATCAATTTCAAAATCACTAGTATTAACTGTAGTAAACACTTTTTGTCTGCCAAAGAGCATACCTTCTTCTGGGAACTGTCACCTCAGCTCCCCAGTCTCACTCGCCCAGGCCAGACTTCACCAATAGTGCGGGAGCCACCATGTTAGTATAGCTTGAGTCCAGCCTGGCCGCGGATGGTTGGGACAATGTTCCTGAGGCTTAGCCACATTCCTGCCATCGAAGTGTGTGAAGTAACCCCACATCCATATAGCAAATTCTATATAGGAAATTTTTTTGCTCAAGCTTGTTAAAGTTGGGTTTCTGTCTTCCACAACAAGAAGGATTTCTAAAGCCATCTGAGAGACAATAATAAGTTAAGGGAACAGAGAAACAGGGAAGAAAACATTATCAAAGGAAGGAAAAGTAATAAATAAAAAATTAGACCTAAGATATCCAGTTACAGCTGTTGAAATCTCAGTATTGTAGTTACTAGTCAATGAGCAAATCACAATCTTAATCCTAATCTATAAAATGGAATTGGTTTGAAATGCTCATAAGACGTGGGGTACAAATGTGATCCTGTCTCTTATTTTACCAAATTTAATTAAAACTATCTCAAGAATCTTATACTGGCTTGATCCTTCACTTCTTCCCCTGCATCATCTGAGAGCCCCAAGAGGCTTAAATAAACCAAATAAGAGAGTCATCTAACTTCCAATCCAAAGCATGCAAATGTGCCATAGGCTGGCATAGCCCCTGGAAAGAGGGAAAAACTTCCAGCAGCACTATTTCCTTAGCACCACACTCCAGCCAGGCTGCACAGGGCTGCCAGGCACATGCTCAGCCAGTCCCTTCTCAAGTCCCTACTGCCTCTCAGGCTCCATGCCCAGACTGGTGCAGACGCCCATTTCTTCCAGACCCGCAAACACATCTTTCCAATCCCAAAGATCACCTCAGAAGTCTGATTGCTTTCCTTTTCAACCTCTAGGATTTAAAAAAAAAAAGGCTTATTACACTTCTTTCCTTGATTCTGGAACTATCCATGTACCACCCTCCCTCATCCTACCTCTTTCCCCGAGTAGCTACCTGGTCTGTCTTCATTGAAATGCCTCCAATTTAAGCCTTAAGCCTAATTCTCCTCCCCATCCCCTTCTAGGGCAGGAACTGGAAACTCCTCTCATAGCTCAGTCCTTGACGCTTCTTCCTCTTGCAAGATACTGCACATAAGCCCAGCTCTGATGACTTCAATAAATTCTAATTGCCATCATTATCAGGCAAGTACGGGATCCAACTTGCCATCCATGAAGTTGATCAGAATTATTTGGAATATCTCAGCATTGTCTCAATTAGCAATAGACAGAAAGCCAATTATCTGTAGTCAATTGGTTCTCATATTGATTCACATGCATGTAGACAAATTTCGAGTAAAGAATAAAATGCATTTTCATTCCAGCAGAGGACATGTAGAATAAGACTTCAGGCAGGGATTGTGCTGAACAGATGTTGTGATTGGACAGAGAGAATGTACGAGTGAAAGCTATGAGATGTAGTATTAACACTACACCGAAGAGTACGGCTTTACTGAAATCTAGGGAAATTTTCCCTCCTGAATTCAAAATATGACACATTTGAAGCAGTACATACAAATGCAATATATTCCTGAAGGGCAACCAAGTGACAGGAGCTAACTATGAATAATTTAAAGATGCCACCAAGTTACTAACAATAAGAAGTAACTCCCAAGAGAGGGAGGGTGAGAAGCTACTCCTTGGTAGATCTCATCGTAAGCGAGCAGCTGCCTAATTTATTTATCTGCCAACTGCATCTGGCACATAGCTGGTACTCAATACATATTTGTGGAATTAATGAATGTCAAATGCCTACACTTTCTAAATTAATTAGTAGTTTAAATCCATAATTTCTTACCCATTCCTTTTGCTAAAAATCCCCTTTTGGGAAATTTCTTAGACTACTGACACATGAAACAGCAAAAAGGGTGTAGGCATCCAAAACCATAACATAGCATAGGCCATGTGACAAATAGGGAAACTGATCCTTAAGTGATCACTAAAGAGAGGGACTGGCACATAGGTGTTAATATTCCTTATTGGCTTCTATTAACTGTACTGCTCTCCAACTTGTCGTGGCTCTTGCCCCCTCAGCCTTGTTTCTCAGCTCTCTAAGAAAAAGAATAAAGAAAGGCAGTGATAGCAACCACGTCAGGGGAAAGACAGAGAATTGCTCCTGAGGAGAGAAGCAGGTGGGGGCAGGTTGTGCAGTAGCTGTAGCCCACATGGAGGGATATGGGGCACACTTTTAAAAAGCTGAAGGAACCCAAAGTAACCATCATTTATTTCTTTGCATCACGATAATTCATCTGAAGCGTACCTGTAATTAAAATGCAAAACATCTATGAGGCATATGCACGATTTACACTGAATGAGTCTTCATAATTTAAACAGCACCTGAAACAAAGAGAAGACAAGTTGTAATGCAGATGGGGAAGTTAGGGACGGGCTGGAGTGAAGGAGGCATTGCAGCGAGAGCCTGCTGCAGCGCTGTAGGAACACCTGTCCGAGGGCTGTGCTGCACCTGACTGAGGAGAGGAGGGAAGCAGCAAAGCAGAGGTGGAGGGGGCAGAGATGGGAAGGGAGTGGATACCATCTACAACAAGTAATTCCCACAAATTACAGCTGAGAGAGCAGGGGAGGGCGCTCCTCTCGGGTGGCCTGCTGAGTCGAGAGGTGTGACCCGTCCAGAAAAACAGTGGGGAAACTACAGACTAGACCACACGCCCTTCCATTTAGCGTTCTGGAAGAAATTTTGAATAATCCTTCAGGTCATTAAAATCCAGGGAAAATTTCAGGGAAATTATCCTACCCAGCACTTTGTAAAACCACTTACCATAAGAATAAACAAAGAGAGTTTGGAGATGTTTCTTTAAAACAGTAAGAGGCCTTTTTAAGTGCTTTTCTCCACTTCCCCTCCTTATGGCCCACACCTCCCAGCCGTTGCTCCAAGAACACACACATATTGAAATGTAAAGGAAAGAGAGAGTTCAGAAATAAAGAGCTTAAATGAATTTTAGCCTTCATAAGTCAACTAAATCTCTAGACGCAAAAGAAATAAAGACGAGATGAAGAAATTTTGGTTCAACTTCAGATTTTTTTTTACTTCCATTGATTAAAAATTTTGAGAACACCCAGGATATATATTCTTTTTAAAGAAAGATTCCTGAATCATGATTCAGAAGCCATTAAAGATAAAGGAAAGTTTCACACTCAATATGCATGCAATAAAATAAAACTTAGGTCATATTTCTCAGACAAGCACCATAATATACTATTGCCCTACCGAAAGGAAAGCCAAAATCATGTAAAATGTTTCTTTTATTCATCAGCTTGACACACTGAAATGTATTCTCAGGAAGTTTGCTTTCCTTTGAGTATTATTTAAAATAATTAGCATTTATTACTATACGGTCTTCTCGACATAGAATGCAGGTCCTGTGACATAAGCATTATTGATTGCTGCTTGTTAACAGCTAGTGGGATACCATCAGTCCTGACAAACAGAGAGGCTGAGGCAGAGAGATTCTCTCCGCAAGAGGGCAAGTCCTTCTCCACTCTAGGTAGTCCATCAGAACCCTGAAGTTAATAACTTTTCCCCCAACAATACTATCAGAACATTCCTCTATTTCATAGCCATTACCATCAAATCACACATTTGCGGGAAAATAGAAACCCATCCATTTCTGTATCTAGTCATCTTTGGTTTTGATACATTAACATCAAATAAAAGTTACGACTTTTGAGAGGAAGAAAAGTCTGCAAGTTGGAATAGTCTGATGAAACAAATAACATTCCCTGTAATTACAAATGATTCCAGCCATTGACTGTGGTTATAAACCCCAAGCTTATATCTGCAGCAGTGACTCACAGCCTTGAGTTCTGTTCTTCAAATTTTAGCCTTTCACAGCTCCGACATAACAAGCCTCTTCTTAAAGAAATTCTCCAAGGAAGTTGGATCAACTTAAATCAATTGCAGATTAATAGATAACACAAAATGGCAAGAGACAGATTCCAGATGCAACCTAAAAATTATTTATAGGAGAAATATGATTGTGAAGTCATCATTCATTGAACAGTCACTGATCTACTGCACGCACAAGACCATTCTTGGCCTGATGGAGAAATACAAACATGAACAAAACCCATTCTGATTTACAGAGGTTTGAAGACAAGGCCACAAACAGCAATAATGCCTTTGCGCTCACGATCATCATGCTATTTAAAGTACTTGATTCTCATGAGAAAGAGACTGAAATCTAATTTATCCGGGCTTTTGAAATTAGACATAGCATGACCCCATGATATGAACAATCTGCTAGGACTGAGAGGATCTGGAATCTAACCTCAGGCTGCTGCTGACAGAGAGTTGGAGCTAAGCTGATTTAGGATGTAAGAAACATCACAAAGGGATCCACAGAAAGATATTCCATTGTGCAAATCCAGAAAATACAGTATTCTGGAATTACCCAGAACTGATCAGGCCCCAGAGGAGACTGAAACAAGACTTAAAATAGACTGAATGGCCACAACTTTACCAATTTGCTCTGATAAATTAGGTTAATTGCCAATGAACCTGGAATTCTATGGGCCTGCTGGCCCAAAAGAAAAACTACACCAAAATCCTCTACTCTGCAGTCAAGAGTTAATTTCCATGAGAACCGGAATTCTGCTGCTGGTTAGACATAGCAAACACTGCTCCCTCTGCTGGCTCACCATTTTGTGCAGAAAAACTTTGGCCTGGCAATCAAAGTCACGCAATGTCTGATGTCTGCTTGACTCCAGTTTTATCTCTTCTTTCTCCCATGCCTGCCCATAATCCCCAAGAAATCAAGCTCTACCACACCAAATCTGCCATTCTTTCCTCAACAATGCATGCTTTCTCATGCCTCCATGCCTTAACAAATGGCCAATCCCACTTCTCTCCTCATACTGCAAGATGGATTGTCACTTCCCACGTGAAAAATTTTCTGATTCCTTCCTCTCCTCCACTAAAACCTGGGCTGGAAGAGTTCTTGGCTCCCATCTGTTCATATCTCTGTTACAACAGGTATTCCACTCAAAAATAATTATTTTTTACATGTTTGGTTTCTCTCCCCCTTCCCCACCTCAAGTAGACCAGGAAGCCCACAGGAACAAGGACAGAGACTACATTTCTCAACTCTGAGTAGATAGACCTAGCACGTGGCAGACTCAAAAATGCTTGCTGACTGAATAAAGTGAGTCCACACTGAAGGCCAAGTTGGTATCAGAAGGTTATATGGTAAACAAAGAAAAGAAGCAAGGGAATTAAATATTCCTAATGAACAACGTCACCCAGCAATTCCAGCATTATGCAGTCAACTTCATTCTAGGACATTATCTCTCACAAGGACCCAGGTGGCCACAGCGTCCTCTCCCTTGGATTATGTTTAAAACCTAGACAGCTTCCTACAAGTAATTCAACTCTTCCCAGTCTTCTGTAGGCAACATAAGTGAGGAGACTATTTTCCAGGTCTCTACTCCTCAGTGAAGACTTGACGCTTAAATGATCACATAGGAGGGCCAGTCTCATCCGTCACGTGTGAATTATTACCAGTATCCATTTCTAAACATTACCAGTATTTGACATTCCAAGCGTGTTGTCCCTAAATTCTACAGGTGAATGCTCTAAGCTTAGAGTCAACCCTAAGTACCTGGAAAAGTGTGATCTTGAAGAAATAACTTAACCTTTCTGTGTTTTATGAGTTTACCTTTATGTCAAGAAGAAATAATGAGAGTTTTAGAAGCATCTTATTATAAACATGATGACACTGAGGACACAAAAGTAGTTACTAGAATCTAGATCTGATTCTCAACCCAAGCTTCTTCTACTCTTTCAAAAAGCACACCTCCGCCTGCCTTACAAAATCATTGTAAGGGTAACATAAGACAGAATGTGTTGGTGGAGCAGACACAAGTGAGAGTCTTTGAAAAGCCTCTATATCATATACTAGTTATTAATTAAGTAGAAAATAGACCGCAGTTAATGTGACCTGCAGTTCTAGAACATTCAGCTCACATACAGTACTTAAAAGCTACAAAAGGGAACCATTGTCTTGTTTCTATATTCAAATCCAGGCCAGCCTAGATGAGATCCCTGGCGTTCTCCATGCCCACCAGCCAGGGAATAACCTTGCCTCTGACATACCTATTGTGTCCCAAGGTTCGGGCAGAGAGCCCCTGGAAGACACAACAGACCAGAGGTTTTCTCTTTCTCTATGGCAAAATCACGAGTATTGAATCCAGGTAACCAGGGAAGTAATGTTAAAGCTCCTTGAGACTATGTCAATACTGACACATAAATTTGGCAGTATATTTATATAGAGATATATTTCCATAAAATATTGCAACAATTTTAAATGAGAAAATGGCCCTTCTAAATGAGCAATCCCCCTCCATGAGAGTGGACATATGCTCTTCTTTGACACAGTTTCTACTTCCACACAGGATTTAAGGACACTATCACGCTCAAAAGGACACATGAGATTTTGTTACTTTGAGAAGCGCGAACAAAATTAAATGATTATGCATAGGAATACCACCCGCCTGCCCCCCTGCCCCCAGCACATTTCACCAAAAAAAAGAGCAGTAAGAGCCAAGCCCGATAAGACAGCTCTATTAGTTTGGTTAGTAATGTCCCACGTACACAATCACTTTTTCCATTCCACCACTTGGCTTGACAACCATGAATCAAGGACCAACTGCTCAAGAACAGACCACCCTGACAGTCAGCTCGAGAACATAGTTCCAGAAAGCATTCGGTCCTCTTCCTGCTCACCTCATACTTTGGAAAAACTCTAGAGCTGAGTGAAGCATTCTGGATAAGTCTCCCACCTTAGAAAATTGGTAATTATTCATTGCTAGTATTTAGAAATATAATTTATTTTGCATATTGACTTTATGTCCTATGAACTGGTTAACATTATTTTAGGAGATATATATGTGATATATATGTCTTGCAGGCCTCAAGCTATTCAAGTGCCTGATTAAATGTACTCTACCACTAATATGTGTTAATTCTATAATTTAACTCTTGAAGAGACTTAATCTTATTTTCTGTTCTAAGTTCTTGAGCAAGGCCAGCACCCAACTGATCTAGTATTAGGGAAAATATATGTGCACAAGGGTACCAAATGAAAGAGTTTTGGCCAGTGTACTGGGAACTGAAGAGGCATCGCTCCTGGTTTGTCTGGAATCCTATTATACTCATAAGAAGAAAGTAGTCACAAGTCCCTTCTACTGGTCTCATCCTACATGCCTATAATGGAATTATCTTCATAGTCAATTTATCTTAACAGTCCAAATACATAGCATATAGAGAGTGTGCAGTGAGGAAAGCTATCTTGTAGCACAGAAATCAAGAGGAGCCAATAGTGTTTACTTTTGCCTCACAGGTGTCTGAAGTTCAAACTAAGCCATATGATGGAGTTAACACGTTGGGAGAAAGTCCTAATTTGTTATATGTTTTTATCTTACCCACATAACTTGGATTTATAACTGACTAAATGTGAAGATAACTTTTAAACTCTTAAAATTGTACTTGGACTTCTAAGGAAATAATTTAATACCTTCCTAGGAAAATATCTCCCTCTTTCCACCTCCATTAAATAAGCAATGTGGAAACTATTTCATAAGTAAGAAACAGTTCATGGGGCAGGTTAAAATATAAGATTCTTTTTCACACAAACTCCAGCACATAAGAGATTTGAGTGAGGGATCCAAAGTACATTGAGATAAAATTAGAAGTCTTCCTCAGTTTCTAGAACTGCGTCATTTGGCTCCACCAAGACTGGCAAAGCTCACATACTCTCTGAGTCACAAATTAACAATGTGCCATTTTTACTTATTTGTGAGAATTCCAATATCCAATTGATCAGCTAGCAAATAAATCTTTGGGAGCAGAACCACCGGATTGGTCAAAGTTCCTGAAATTTCTAGAAATCATGAAGACAAATGCAGGAGTTCACAGTTGCTATGGACTCCAAAAACCCTGACAAAAATAAAGAAATAAACAAACATATGGAGCAACCACTAAGAAGAGCAAAAGGCCCCAGAATGTATTCAGTGTTCTCTAGTTCCTCCTAACAAAGTTAGAAAGCCAGGTGTGACACTTGAATTACAATTAAAACTAAATCTACACAGAGAATTCAATGACTATGAGCAAATAATTAGGATTAATCATACTAAATAATGTTTTTATAAGACTAAATCTGAATCATCTGAATAACTACCTTAACTGGCCATTTCATATTTCTTCGACAGCTTCTTAAATTTTGAAATCATATGACCATTTATAACTTCAATGTTTCTTAGGACTCATAAATGTAGGTGACGAGTTTTTTTCACTCCTCTCTTCTGGGTAATTTAAACACATGGGATATGTATTAACAAGTTAAGAAGCCAGAATTTGGGCAAACTGAAATGACCTGAAGAAATAGAATGAATTTCCATAAGGTCATTTTAAGACCAGGAAATATTGAAGGAAAGCAATCAGTGTGTCATCAAGATGCACAGCTTTCTTTAGCCAGAGAGACAACTGTTTGACTTTCACCATTTCAACACAAAAGAAGGTCGGCTTCTATGTAAACAATCAAGATGCCACACGGGATCACCATGCCCTTCATGGTTGAGGATCCGCACAGTGCCAGGCAGATGGGGCCTGACCCAGTACACCCAAGAGACATTGCCCCAAATGTCTTTCCTCAGTATGAGAAAGCACATCTGTTTCAAAAAAAAAAGCTTTGAAGAAAGGCTGGATTCAGAAGTTGTTTCCCATTTAACAAACTAATACCCACACCCCACACGTTCGGATTAATTCTCTCCCAAAGTGACTATTTTAGTTACAGAAATCCCATAGATGAACGTCAGGAGGAACCAGTCTTGTGTACTAGAGCAAGTAATGAAATAAGGATATCTTAGTGTGTTAAATTTTAGTATTACATAGAATATCAACATTTCAAGAGAGAACTGACTACACAAGATGAAGTACATTCGTATACATCCACATACATAAATACTGCTACCAATGGCAATGCAAAACAACTAATTGCTTTCAGAGAAGGCTTTATACTCGTTCAACAGTAAATGTGTTTATTTGTGTATGTATTCCTATACTTCCCTTAAAATTTTTGGGAGGTGACAGGTTTTCAAATGTAATAGAAATCTAATCAGATCAGGATGAAAGCTTTGCTCAACTTTCACAGCATAGCCTGTTTAGTAAATTCTAGTTTGTCTAAATCATAATTCTTTCAAAAATTTAACCATCTGTCTACTGACCACATACTATGTGCTAGGCACTGGGGATACAGGATCAGAAACAGTCTTGCCCCAAAGAAGCTTCCCCTGAAGTGAGAAAGGATTGTCATGAGTATTGTAGAAACTGTAACAGAGCAAGCCATAGGTTTGCCCTGATGTAGAGAGACCAAGGAAAATGGTTATTTAGGCTCCCTGGGGGGATGGGGTTGGTGAAAAGAGTTCAACAAGGAGAAAGATGTTTGAGCATCTTGAAGGACTGGCTAGAATTTGACAAGTAGACATGACCAAGGGGAGGGAGGGCATATGGCCAGGGAGAGCAGACAGCATGTGCACATTCACAAAGGCGTGGAATAGCACAGCATGTTCAAGAATGAGCAGTCGAACTGTCGTTGGATTTAAACATAGAACGTTTGTGTTAATATATTCTGTAATTTCCTTATAAATACACTATGCATTAAAACCACATTGCTGCTCTTCCTCATCTTTTAATACTGGGAAAAAAATCCCATGAATTTTCTTTGGAAATTTTACAAGATCATCCAAAACACATTCTAGTGGAAAATTACAAACTCAATTACAGTAGACATAAATTCATAAATAACTTACAGTTGAACTTAAATGAAGAGGAAACCCCCTACAATTTATATCTTTTCCATCACCCTTGGATTTCAGGTAAAGCATTGCATTCTGTACTTCACTCAGAGGCACCTGGTGGTAGAAGTTATTCCTGGAGCACAGAGCAGAGGTTAAGAGCTTTGGACCTGCACAGACCTCGGTTTGAATCTTGCCTTTGTGTCTCACTAACTATTGACCATGGGTCATTTTCTCAGCTTCTCCATCCTCAGTTTCCTTGTGTATAAAACAGGCATTATACCAGCACATGCCTCAGCTGGTTAGTCTGATAATTAAAGGAAATTATATGTAAAGAGCTTTTCAGAGAGTCTGGCATATACTAAGAGCTTAATAAATAATTTTAAAATAAGAACAAACATGACAATAGAATATTGGTCTGTAAATGCAAGCAAAATTTGGATTTTATGCAATTATCCAAATAGTCAAGAACTAATTTTCATTCCTCAAAAATAACTAGCTATTGGGGCTGGCCCCGTGGCCGAGTGGTTAAGTTCGCGCGCTCCGCTGCAGGCGGCCCAGTGTTTCGTTGGTTCGAATCCTGGGCGCGGACATGGCACTGCTCATCAGACCACGCTGAGGCAGCGTCCCACATGCCACAACTAGAAGGACCCACAACGAAGAATATACAACTATGTACCGGGGGGCTTTGGGGAGAAAAAGGAAAAAAATAAAATCTTTAAAAAAAAAAATAAATAACTAGCTATTTTATATATAAAAATAGTGGGTTTCAGATGAAAATGGTATGGGGTTTGATTTTTCCAGCAGAGTAGGTCAATTGTCTTTTTTCCTGTAAGTGTATAGAATTGACCTAAACTTCTATTGTCACTAAACTCCCTAAATCTCTTAGATTTTGGTTGCCCCATTTTACTCCCTTGTTAAAAGTTGCTCATATTGTTTATTATAAATAGATGAGTAAAAGAAAAATACTTACACACCAAGGAAGAGGATATTGGGATATTTGAGAAGCCTAAAACTCATGAACAGCATGGCACACTTAAAATAGGCAGCTAGCAGGAGCCCAAAGGAGCAGCTTCCATGGACGTCTTGGCAGATTAGCACTGTCAACTGACTGACTCAACAGTTGACGGACTAGCACAGTGCTTTTCTCCCTGGTGCATATTATAATCACCTGGGCATCCTTTGCCTCTCCCTAGTGTCTTCTGGTTGAATTGGTCTAGGTAGTGAGCTTGGCATCTGTATTTTTAAAATTCCCCACGTGTTTCACATGTGCATCCTGGATTGAAAACCAGTGGTTTGGCATAATGCCCACTTATAAGTTGGAAAACAAGAGAAAAGAAAACACTTGGTAGCTACGGGGATGCTTAATTCTGATTTTTGTTTCCATTAATAATTTTGTAAGGGGAAAATAATCTCTGTCATAAAATGTCTTTTGTTTCATTTAATTCAGTTTAACTGTAATGTTTACTGAGTGCTTGCTATGTACACTGTACATTGTGCTAATAACTATCAGGAATATTTTTTTGAAAGTCAATGACAGTTCTTGGCAGAGGGAATAATCTGATTAGGGAGACAGTATTTACATGCAAAAACATAATTAGCGATAACTATAATATAATAACATGAACAATTGAATAGTCTGATTCTGAAGCTCTCAAGAAAGTCAGGAAAAATGGCCAAAGTGGCCAAATCTCTGAGGTTGCTTCGAAGAAGCTGGGGGAAACTGAGACAGGTCTTAAAGTGGGAAGATTTGTAAAAGCAGAGAGGAAAGGGGAAGGAATTTCAGCATTTCCCTTTGGGGATGTACACTGGGAAGAATCCAGTTTACAAGTCATCTTTCTAGCTGGGCCTATTGATCAGTATCTAGTTCAAAAGTGTGCCCAGCCTGCTCCGGCCTCCCATGAGGCTCTCCTTTCTTCATACTTCGGTGCCTGTGTAGGACGTGAACAAACACACACCATGAAAAAATGACAGCCAAAGCCTCTTTCTGCAGAGGAAAAGTCTCTAAGCTCAGCTTATAGGGAAAAACAACACCAAAAACAATGGAACAACCTTGTAGAAATCAGGCATTTTTAAAACTCTTGAATTTATTTCATTTTCACTCGTTGGCCAAGTGGGCTGCCTCGTATTTTATTTTGTCGGCTAATGTTCTTTAGTTTACCATTTGTCTTCATTCTACAGTCTTGTCCCTGGATGTGGTCATGTCCTCCCTTTAAAATGTTGGCAGCATTTACTTTAAAGTAAGTTTTAATATTGGTTGAGGATTTTTCTTCTTTAATCTGCAATTTGTGGTTGGGAAACGATCTGCTTTTTATTTCAGGTTGTTTAATGTTTTCCAATATAATATCCCTTCTTGCACTCCAGTGGGTTCATTTACAAAACATTTAATGTCATTTGTGTCTTTGAAGAACAGTGTATTCAGTTAGAACAAAAGTGAGTTCCTGCATAGAGCCTGTGATGGTTTGTAATTGGTAAACTGCTAACTTGACTAGGTTTGTGAACTAATAAAGAGTAGGGAACTTTTGGATGTTTACTCTTTTCCTTTTTTTCATTAATTTTTTGATTCAACAAAGACTCATTGAAACACTATCTCTGTGTCAGGCACCATGCTAGGCACAAGTAAGGCTCAGCTCTTGCCTCCAAATAACTTACAGTTCTTTGGGGGGTGAGGAGGAGACAGACAAAGAGAGAGCTACAACACCACGTGAATAATGCCGTGACGCAGGTAAGCACAGGGAGCTATGGGGAGTCTGGAGGCAGGGTTAGCCCATCCCTAAGTGGTGCCTCAACTATAGTAAAATCAAAGGGTTTTAGTTGCACCAAAAAGAGAGAAAAGGTGGGCTGGGGCAGAGGAATCATTTTGTACAAAGGCCTAAAGTCACAAGATATCATGAAGCTTTGAGTGTGGAAAAAGCGACTCAAGATAAGACTGAAAAAATGAACCAGAACCAGGGATGGAGGATGTAGAGTGTGGAGCAAAAAAGCAAGAACTTAACTCCATAGACAATGTGGAATCCTTGAAGTATTTAAAGTAAGAAGATGCATGATCTGGCTTGACTTGGCCGGTATTGGCAAACAGACTGAGGACAGGGGGAACAGATGAAGCAGACGCAGTAATCTGAGTGAAAAATTATGAGATTATGAAGCACAGTAGTAGAAACCCATTATGTAGAAAAAGGGATGAATTTGAGAGGCAGTAGGAGGTAGAATTAACAAAATACACAGAACGTTTTGATGCAGATAGATATGGGAACGGAGAAAAGGCAGTCAAGAATGACGTCTGGTTTCTAGCTTGAGCAACTGCATGGATGTGACGCCACTAACTAAATGGACCTCTTTTACACTCATCGTGGCTTAAGTAAATTTTGCCAAGAACTAAGCTAAACAAATGTGTTAAAGTAATAATGGAAGCTTAAGTAATTCATTCATGATTCAGTGAATAAAATGGGCAAAATTTCATTTGTGGTTATATTTGGATGATATCTGAATTGAATAGTTCTTCATTTGAATTGATTACTTTTAAATAAATCAGCACAGGAATAAGAGGCTAGAAAAAGGTGCTCTTTTGATGTGAGTAATCTAAGGACATTTTCCTCCAACTTTTAAAACCATAGACCTCTGATACCACTTCTCATCCATTTGTTTAACCTCTTCAGCTAGAAAAGAGACAACAGGCAGTCATCACCTTGAACACAGCCGGGATGTCAACAGATTGAAAAATTGCATTGTGTCCAGGATGGGCCTATGGCAGCTCACTGATGCTGTGGACCTTCAAAGAAAACATAGAAGACATTAAGGCGCATTCAGGTGGCAGGGAATAGCCTTCTCATATTAAATATGTTATGCTCCCTCACATATCAGACATTGTGATATGTTTAGAAGGTAAAGGAATTTGAAATGGCAAGAGACCAAAGGAAAATGGTAAAAGGGACGAGCTTTCGCATGAAATAAGAATGGGTAACTATCCATTTCATGAATAACTAATGAGCCTACAGCACTTCCTGGCATATGTTAACTGGTACCTATGTCAGGAACCAAGTCAGATTCCTGCCCTAGTGGAATGTGCAGACTAGTGAAAAAGACAGATATTTAACCAATGATGAAAGTTTGCTAAAAATTCAGAAAAGGGAGGTACAGGGTACATGGAAGTAAACAGCAGAGGGCTTCCCTTAAGGGACCAAATCTAGTGCAAAGGGTCATAGAAATCTCCCAGAGCAAAAGATGTTTATGCTTAGACTTAGGTGAACTGGGGTCGGGGAAAAAGAAGAGAGCTCCAGAAGAAGGAAGAGTTAGAAACTACTGTTGGTAAGCTCAATAATGGTGCCTCAGTCACCTCAGAGAGAGAAACAATGGTGGGATATTGGTTTGCCAAGGACTGAAAGTATATCAGAAAAGGGAAGCTCTCCAAATAAGCTGAGGCTTCCAAAAAGAATGCTCTGTAAAAATCATGGTTAAAAACAAGAAACAGTTAGAGGAAAAGTGAGGTCAATGGATTAGGGTGAATCTTTGCCCTTGCTTCTCTGTTATCTGTTGAAAACAGTGATCTTTGAAACGAAAACTAGAGAATAATTTAAATAAGAGGATATGAAATTCCAAAATTGTAAAAAATAAAATGAAATAAGAGTATCCTGGCTCATTTCCAGAACACTGAAAAACCTGATTGAAAGTAGATCAAAACTGATAATAGTTAAAGAATTTTAAAGAATGGAGACCTACCTAAAGACTAATTTTCAAAATAAAAAGCTAATTTTAAAAAGAGAACATGATAATAATTTGGGTCGAGATTCTACAGGATGGCAACCAAGTCTTCAAAGAAAACGCATAGTGACTGGTTAATTGATATTACATTATTACATGTATATTATACTACAAATTTGATATTACAATGCACAAAATTGAAATTACAATAAAATACACCAAAATATATTGATAATATATTACATCACAACAGTATTGTCTATTGTATTATCCAGGGTTCAGAGAAACAGAAACAGTAGGGTATATATATCAACGTCACCCCTAAGTAGGGCTGCAATTATACAGAGGTCCACTTTTGGTGGTACTGGCATAACACACAGAACCATCTATAAACTACACTCAAGATTTTTCTTCCTCATTCGGTTGGTTGTAGGAAACTCCTCTGGGGATCACAGGCATGAATTGAGGGCGAGGAGGCAATGCCACAGGAATCAGTTTTGAAAGAGTCTGAGCCACCTACTAGAGCAGTTTATAGACCCTTCTAGACCTCCCCAAGCTCAGTCTCTTGTCCACCTACAAAAACAGAAACCAGTTGAAGAGGCACAGTGTCTATCTGGAATCAAGGAACTGCAATTCAGGGAGCACAGATTCAGGTACAAACCCAAACAGTGTTCTGATTACAGGAGAGGGGCTCAGGGTTTTTATGAAAAAAAAAAGGAGAGAGATGAGGTAAGTTGTATTAAGAAGAGTTCATTGGGCTAGATGAGGTAAGACTGGTTTGTACTTCATTGATTGGCTTGAGATTTGATCATCAGGCAAAAGGCTAGGCTTGTACTTCATTGATTTGTTAGCGATTCGGTCATCAGCAAAGTCCAGTTTCATCAGTCCTTACAAACAGGATATTCTTGTCCTTACTGACTTCTTGGAACATTGGCAGTTTGGTCCAGTTTGGAAGATAAAGAAAACAAAATGTGCAAGGCAATTCCTCTGAAATGGCTGCTCTGCTCTATTTTAATATGGCTCCACTCAGGTCATCTTCCATACTCATGTATCATTTCCACTTGACGACAAATTGTGCTGTACATACCTAACCTTGTGGCTAGGTGGTCAGACAACATCCAATTCATGATGGGAAGTTCAAGCCACACAGTCACTTAGCGTCCCATGGTTAGGCATTCAGTCTCTACATGGTGCAGTAGCAAGCCAGAAGCTGTTTTCAAAAGAATAATTACTTGTAGAGGAAAGCATAGATTTGCTCCAAAAGCCTAGAAATCTACTTTGCAGAAACTCTGTACAGCATCCCTATTTGCTATGCACACACTGTCACTGGATCTGATGGATCACAAGACCCAGGTGGTGGAGCAGCAGGCACTGAAGCCAGGGTTGCTGCAGAGCTTTCTCTTGCTCTGGTTCACATTCCAAACTGGCAGCGTTATGGAGTAACTTCGCACATGGTTAGGAGCATCATACTCAGATGTGGTATATGTGACCTCAAAAATTTTTTTAAAACCGCATACCTCTTTGTATTGCATTGTACCTCTTCTTTCCTGGTAGATGGTGCAAGGTGCAGCAACTTCTCTTTCACCTTACTCCAGACCACTGAACCCCCAGAAATTTCATTGAGGTGGTGGGCCCTGAATTTTTGTGGGATTTATGTCCCACTCTCTTGTTTACATATTTATTACTAAGGCATCTGATTTGCTACTTTCTGCTTGTCAGATCCAATCGTCTCAATGTTCTGTAGTGAACCGGTGTGAAGTTTTGTGCCATGTCATGACAATTTCTCTGTGCACCATATTATGGCAGACAGCAGAACTGATGCGGCCCTGACTCAAGAGTGTGACGGTCTGCTGCTGGCTCTGCCAGACATAAGCGAACTGTTTCTGGTGGGCCTTGCCACTGGTTTGCAGGAAAAGGTACTGTTCAGGTCAATAGCTACATTCCAAGTTCTAGGACCTGTGTATATTTGCTCCGGTAAAGATACCATACCAGCAACTGCCATTGGAGTTACCACCTGATTTAGCTTGTGGTTCACAGTCATTCTCCAAGATCCAGTCTATGTCTGCACAGACCAAACAGGGGAGTTAAACGAGCACAGGGTAGGTATCATTCTGCACCTTTCAAGCCTGTGACAGGGGCACTAATCTCTGCAATTTCCCCCAGGGATATGACATTGCTTCCAGTTTACTATATTTGTAGGGATGGGATGTTCCAGGGGCTTCTACTTCACCCCTCCTACCATAATGGCCCTTATTCCATGAGTCAGAGTGTCGCTGTGGGGATTCTGACTATTGCCAATTATACATTCCAGTTATACATATACGGGAACTGAGGAAATAACCACAAGATGGGTCAGTTGACAAACTGGGCTCACTGTGAGTTAAATTTGGGCTCAGACTTCATCTGTCTCCTGACCACTGAAAACTCTCATTGTAACTGGTAGACTACAATGGGTAGTTTAGGTTATAAGAAATAACCTAGTTAAGAGCCAGTATCTAGTAAGTCCTGAATGATCTGGGTATTTTCTTCTCCACAGCACACAGTCTATCAAATGGCAGCAGGTTCTTTTGACAAAAGACTTGCAGGAAGATTTCTGGTACTTACTTGAAACCGTAATGAAGAGTCCTTCCTCAAGAGGCTCTGAGTCTGTGAATTGGCTTAGGCCAGAAAACCTGGTGAGTGGTCCTTCTCTCCATCGTGGCAACTTAAGTCAGGGTTTGGCCACCAGAACTAGAGTTTTTCGATGTTGCAGATCAAGCAATACTCCAGCAGACTGCCCAGCTGTTTCATTCCTAGGGACACCATGATCAATTAGCCACCACCAAAAATCTCTGAGAAACCCCATACCGCGGAGAGGAAAAACAAGGAGCTGACCTCTCTTGTCCTGAGATTTTCATGGTAGAAAGGATTTTCTCTGGAGAAATTTATAGCATCGGCCTACCTCATGCAGGCTTGAGGTTCTGATTTATTCTACCTTTACGGTCCAGGGCCTTCCCAGTTGAGAACTTAACAAGCAACTACACCTTTCCAAGGTCATAGTTTGCTCATCTGAAAGATGTAAATAACAGGATTTACCTCCCTCAAAGGGTTTTTCTGAATATTAAATGTGACAAAGCATAAAAGCAAATTGTATAACACAGAGCATGTGGAACATTCTTGCTAAATACTAGCTGTGACTATTATTTCATGAGAGAAGACTATTACCCATCAGTTCCACAGGCAAAAGTGCACCTCGGCCACCACACGCTGTCCAGAGCAGTAGGACAAGAGTTCACAAACTTCAAAACGTCCCAGGGTCAGTTTTTGCCATTTGACTTTTCCGAAGCAGCTGTTCTCCATCAAGCTGACTGAAGCTGTGTACCTTCAGGGCTACGTGCATACCCTCGGCGCTGGCTGAGTTTGTCCTCAAAGCAGCTTGACTCTCTAACCTTTAGTAAACTCAGCGATCCGGGGCCTAGGACAAATGCACAGTAAGGACAATGTTACGACAGAGGAGCTGCTTGATTTATTGTGCCTGGTGAAATAGGAACCTCCTCACATCATGGGAATTAGTGATGGAATTTTAAAAAGAATAACAAAATGAAGTCAGGAACGGAAGAAAAAAATGCCCGGGTCCAACTCAAAAAAAACCTTTCAAATAAAAAATGCAAACCAGATGCAGTTAGAGATGACTGATAATTAAGGATGATAAATGACTAATGTTTTCTATTGAATTATCCAGTGCACACTATTGTTTCTTCATGAGGGAACGATTTATGAATGGCTGTTGGGCTATCTCTTTGCCTAAATTTGATTTTACAGGCAATTCTCCCAGTTCCAAAGTGCCTTCTCCATCACTGAGTCCTGTCCTTCCCTCGGGAAGGTGACTATCTTACCTTTCAGAGACCTCTTCTATGAGAATAAGAAAGGACGGGATGGATTATGGATAAATATTCTCTCCAATGAGCATAACATTTGTGCAACAAAGCCACACTAAGCAGGCTACAAATGCTGTTTCCTCAGTGAGGATGATGCATTAGCACAGAGCTACCCATATTCCCAAACGAGTCTATCTTGTGACTAAGTGTGTGTACATCTCAGGCACATATAGTGGGTGAGGTCCATGGTCGGTGATTAAAACTTTCTTAAATCCCAGAACAATCTCTCACTCTTGCTATTATTTATCATGACTGCAGCCTGTTTTCTGAGCTCCTAAAGAGTTTTAGTCTATACCACATAACATAGTATTAATGGTATGCTGCCTTTTACGAGTGGACATTGTTTAATCTGTGTTAGTATTATCTCACCAACTAGGACTTGATCCGCTGCCCTCATTCACTTAATACCACACAAGCATAAAGAGTATCCTCAACAAATACTCAATAGTTAGTTGACAAAGGATGTTTGCTCCATCGTTAGGATTATGCTAATATAATCCTAGCTTCAACCCAGACTTTGTTTATGTTACTTCAGGATTTTTTAGACATGAGGTGATCATGTTAACCACATAAGAAGGAGAGTTTTAATGAGGAACAGGCTAATAGTCAAATGATCAGCCTCTTTTTATCCCTGGAGAACCCTACTGAAAGCTTAACACTAGCTTTTCCCAGCCAAAGTTGCAGTGTATCAATTATTGTCGTTTGAAATTATCGACTGAGTTGTTAGGTCTTCACTCTAACACAGGGAAGAAAACAATGTCTACCTTAGATATGTCGAAGGAAAAACAGGCGCAATCTGGGAAGAAAGGAAATGTCTTCTAAGGAGAAACTTGATTCCTCTCAGCCACTCCTGTAGGGCCAGTAAGAGGACTTTGGTTTAATTCACCTTATTATTACCTGAGGACATTCCATGGGGAGGATTTAAGAGACTTTTCATGTGGATTCTTATTCAGGTCATTTACTTATCTTGGACAATAAAACTTTCTTTACATTTGCTGCCTTGCTTATCAAAGAGGAGAAATTCTGCTTTCCAGATAGAGGTTTCCAGCAAACTTTGACAGAAGCAGATGAAAGACACTACATAAGAAAGGAAAGCTATCTGTCGGAGCCTCTTATCTCATTTTGGATGTCCACATGTCTTGTTTGATTTCCTAACCACACTCCTCAAGGCCCAGATGTTGCACATCTGGAACAGAGTAGGTTGGACACTGTGGTGATGACAATGTTAAAGAAAAGTCACTCTTCAGTTCCACCTCAGACAGCCAAATTGCTCCATTGGTTTTAAATCTAAAAATTGGCCCCAGCTGCTCCAACTTCTTTTGGCTCCTGATTTGACACTAAATAAAGACAAATAATTAATCAGCCTATTGGAAAGAAAGTAAGCAAATGTCGTGTGATTTAGAGACTGAGGTTACCATAGTTTGGGTCAC